>NC_058412.1:100845672-100892904 GCF_002201575.2 Neomonachus schauinslandi
AGCAGGAAAGAATGTCCAATGGAAAAAAGACAGTCTCTTCAACAAATGGTGTTGGGAAAATTGGACAGCCACATGCAGAAGAATGAAACTGGACCATTTCCTTACACCACACACAAAAATAGACTCCAAATGGTTGAAAGACCTCAATGTGAGACAGGAGTCCATCAAAATCCTAAAGGAGAACACAGGCAGCAACCTCTTTGACCTCAGCCGAAGCAACTTCTTCCTAGAAACATCGCCAAAGGCAAGGGAGGCAAGGGCAAAAATGAACTATTGGGACTTCATTAAGATAAAAAGCTTTTGCAAAGCAAAGGAAACAGTCAACAAAACCAAAAGACAACCGACAGAATGGGAGAAGATATTTGCAAATGACATATCCGATAAAGGGCTAGTATCCAAAATCTATAAAGAACTCATCAAACTCAACACCCAAAGAACAAAGAATCCAATCAAGAAATGGGCAGAAGACATGAACAAACATCTTTCCAAAGAAGACATCCAAATGGCCAACAGACACATGAAAAAGTGCTCAATATCGCTCGGCATCAGGGAAATCCAAATCAAAACCTCAATGAGATACCACCTCACACCAGTCAGAATGGCTAAAATTAACAAGTCAGGAAACGACAGATGTTGGCGGGGATGCGGAGAAAGGGGAACCCTCCTACACTGTTGGTGGGAATGCAAGCTGGTGCAGCCACTCTGGAAAACAGTATGGAGGTTCCTCAAAAAGTTGAAAATAGAGCTACCATATGATCCAGCAATTGCACTACTGGGTATTTACCCCAAAGATACAAAAGTAGGGATCCGAAGGGGTACGTGCACCCCGATGTTTATAGCAGCAATGTCCACAATAGCCAAACTGTGGAAAGAGCCAAGATGTCCATCAACAGATGAATGGATAAAGAAGAAGTGGTATATATATACAATGGAATATTATGCAGCCATCAAAAGAATGAGATCTTGCTATTTGCAACGACGTGGATGGAACTGGAGGGTATTATGCTGAGCTAAATAAGTCAAACAGAGAAAGACATGTATCATATGATCTCACTGATATGAGGAATTCTTAATCTCAGGAAACAAACTGAGGGTTGCTGGAGTGGGGGGTGGGGTGGGAAGGATGGGGTGACTGGGTGATAGACACTGGGGAGGGTATGTGCTCTGGTAAGCGCTGTGAATTGTGCAAGAGTGTAAAAAAAAAAAAAAAGAGACAAACAAAAAACCAGACTCTTAACTATTGAGAACAAACTGATAGTTCCCAGAGGGGAGGTGAGAGGAGGGATGGGTGAAATAAGGGATTAAGAGTACACTTATCTGGGCGCCTGGGTGGCTCAGTTGGTTAAGCGACTGCCTTCGGCTCAGGTCATGATCCCGAAGTCCCGGGATCGAGTCCCGCATCGGGCTCCCTGCTCGGCGGGGAGTCTGCTTCTCTCTCTAAGCCTACCCCCTCTTGTGCTCTCTCTCTCACTCTCTCTCTAATAAATAAATTAAAAAAAAAAAAAGAGTACACTTATCTTGATGAGCACCAGGTAATGTACAAAACTGTTGAATCGTTATATTGTACACCTGAAACTAATATAACACTGTATGTTAATTATACTTGAATACAAATATTTGAATAAAAACATATAAAAAAAGAGAAAACATAAAAATTGCCAGAATCAACTTTTTTAGACCTCCTGTAATTAACCCAAGGCTTTCAACAATATGGGGAGTGTTTGGTTGGGTAATACATTTGAATCTCAGTAAGAACATGAGCTTTGTGGCTCCCCACTCCAACTCAGCAGTACCCTTGAAAATAATAGGCAACATTCCATGTGGAAGGCACAGAATGGAGCTGAAGCTCTCTGAAAGCCTCACTCCCATTATTTTGTCATTATTTAGCCTGGGTCCCTGGAAGATCCCACTTGAAAAGCTTGGGGGTTTTTTTTACCTAAGTTGGAGCTAACTGTGCATAAAACCTCTCCTTGGGGGGCATTTACCAAAAACAATAAAAAGCTACAGTCATAAAGTTGTGACGCCTGAGATAATAGATACAATTAGGGCAAACAACAGACTAACAAGAAAGCTTAAAAAGAAAATATGAGGATGAAGACGGCCATGGGGGCTTTGGAAAGCTCCATCACATTCCTATGAAAGTAGAAAGTCACATGCATGCATAAGGCTATATGCCTACTCTGACTGAATTGAAGACTCTGCACAAGTAGGAAGTAAAAGCTAAGGAAGAATTATCAATTACCTGGATGGGTGTTGAAGGTATGCCACTAAGCAAAGACTAGGAGACTAATTTGTTCCAGGCATTTAAGGAAATCTATGTTGAAACATTAGCTAACCACTAAGCTAACTCAGTAGAGCCTTCAGTGGACACACACAACGAAAAAATACAAACTTTACAGAATTAGTTCAGAAAAGTCACTAAACAAACAAAGAATAACTACAACAAGCGGCAATGAAAACAAACACCGAGGACAGGGCAGAGTATAATTTCCAAAGTTATTACATGTTATTTAAAATATCTAGTGTGACCCCCCCCCCCCACATTAGGAGACATGCAAAGAAAGAAGAAAGTATAGCTTGTGCACAATAAAAATAAGCAATCAACAGAAACTCCCTGAGAGGGGTGCCTGGGTGGCTCAGTCAGTTAAGTGTTTGCCTTCGGCTCAGGTCATGATCTCAGGGTTCTGGCATTGAGCCCTGCATCTGGCTCTCTGCTCAGCAGGGAGTCTGCTTCTCCCTCTCCCTCAATGCTCTCTCTTTCTCCCTCTCTCAAATAAATAAAATCTTAAAAAAAAAAAAAAAAAAACTCCCCGAGGAAATCCAGAAGTTGGACTTACCAGACAGTTATTTTAAACCAGCTATTTTAAATATGTTGAAAGAGTTCAAGGAAAACATGTCTAAAAAACTATAGTCTGAGAAATATGGCTTACTAACTAGACACTATCAGTAAAGGCATAATAATTACATAAACTCCAAATAAAAAATGTGGAGTTGAAAACTACAAGAATTAAAATTCATAAATTCATCCAAAGGGCTTCACCAGAAGATTTTAGCAGGGAAAAAAAAAAGGAAAAAAAGGAATCAATGCACTTAAAGATAGGCTAAGGAGATGATTCTGTCTGAAGAATAGGAAGGGAAAAAGAAGATGGAGAAATGAGCAGAGCCTCAGAGACCTGTATAAACTGTTGAGTATATCAACACATGCATATTGAAAGTCCCAAAAAGAAAGGAGAGAAAGAGGCAGAAAAAATATCTGAAGCAATAATGGGCACCTAACAACAGAGTCCTAAAATACATTAGGTAAAAACTGACAGAATTGAAGGAATAATAGACAATTCAACTTTAAAAGTTGAATATTTCAAAATGCCACTTTAAATAAAAGACAGAAAAACTATACAGAAGATCAACAAGGAAACGGAACACTGGAGCAATGCAATAAACCAACTGACCCTAACAAACAACTGTAGAATACTGCACCCAACAAGTGCAGAACAAATATTCTTCTCAAATGTATATGGAACATTCTTTAGGCTAAACCATATGTTAGGCTATAAACCAAGTCTCAATTAATTTAAAAGGATTGAAATCATCTGTCCACAGTGAAAATCAATTAAAATCAATACAAAAGGAAATTCAGGAAATTCACAATTATGCATAAATTACAGAGTGCACTCCTAAATAAACAATATGCCAAAGGAGAAATCTCAAAGGAAATTAGAAAATACTTTGAGATGGATGAAAATGAAAACACAACATATCAAAACTTATAAGACGCAGCATAAAGGCTCAGAGGGAAATTTATACTTTCAAATGCTCACATTAAATAGAATGATCTCCAAACAACAACCTAACCTTACATCGTAAGAAACTAGAAAAAAAAAAGAGTAAACCAAATCCAAAATGAGCAGAGAGAAGGAAATAATATAGATTATGAGTAGAAATAAATGAAATAGAAATTAGAAAAATAAAGAAAATCAAAGATGCCAAAAGTTGGTCCTTTTAAAAGATCAACAAAATTAATAACAGTTAGCCAGACTTTTAAGCCTAGTTAAATATTTAGAAGAATAAAAGAGAGAAGATTCAAATGACTAAAATCAGGAAAGAAGGATAGGGCATTACCACCAACCTTACAGAAATAAAAAGCATAAAAGAGAATACTAAGGACAATTTTAAGCCAACAAATTAGATAACTAAATAAAATGAACAAATTCCTAGAAAGACACAAATTTCCAAAACCGGCTCAAGAAAAAATAGAAAGTATGAATAGATCCATAACAAGTTAAAAATTTCATTAGTAATAAAGAAAATCCACAAAGAAAAAGCTCAAGACCAGAATGCTTCAATCATAATTCTACCAAACTTTTAAATAATAATTAACATCAACCCATCATAAACTCTTCTAAAAACAGAAGAGGAGGGAGCACTTCCTACCTCATTCCATGAAACCAGTATTACCTTTATACCGAAATGGACAAAGACCTCTCACAAAAAGACAACTATAGAACAATATTCCTTATAATAATAGACATAAAAATCCTCAACAACATACTAACAAACTGAATGCAGCAGCACATAAAAGGAATTATACACCATGTTAAGCTGGAATTTATCTTAGGAATGCAAGACTGGTTCAATATACAAAAACACAATCAATGTAATAAACCGTATAATAGAATAAAGGATAAAAACTAAGACACGAGAAAAAGATTGACAAAATCCAACATATTTTTTATTATAAAAACATTCAATATTATACTAGAAATAGAGGGGAACTTTCTCAACCTGATAAAAGACATCTACAAAAAATCTACAGCCAATGTCATACTTAATGGTGATAGAAGTGAAAGCTTTCCCCTAAGTTCTCACCACTTCTATTCAATATGGTATTGGAGGTACTAGCCTGTGTAATTAGGCTAGAAAAAGGATCAAAAGGCATTGGTATTGGAAGGGAAGAAATAAAACTTCTATTTGTGGATGACATGACTTTATGTATATATAGAAAACCCTAAGTAATTCACAAATACATAATTATAGCTAATAAATTTAATAAGTTTGCAGGATGCAGGATCTATATACATAATCAGTTGTATTTCTATACGCTAGAAATGAACACTCCAAAAATAAAATTTAGAAAACAATTCCATTCAAAATAACATCAAAAGAATAAAATACTTAGGAATAAAGTTAATCAGTGAGGTATGAGGTATAATATTTGTTCACCAAAACTATAAATCATCACCAAAAGAAATAAAAGAACTCTTAAATAAAGGGAATAATATCCATGTTCAGAAATTGGAAGACCCGATGTTAAGATTACAATACTCCCTGTATTAATATATAGATTCAATCAATCCATATCTAAATTCCAACTGCCATTTTTAACAGAACTTGACAAGCTGATCAGTCATACAGAAATGCAATGGATCCAGAATAGCCAAAACCGTATAGAAAAAAAAACAAGGTTGGAGGACTCACTCTTTCCAATTTCAAACCTACTACAAAGCTACAGTAATCAAGATTATGTGATACTGGGCGCCTGGGTGGCTCAGTTGGTTAAGCGACTGCCTTCGGCTCAGGTCATGATCCTGGAGTCCTGGGATCGAGTCCCACATCGGGCTCCCTGCTCAGCAGGGGGTCTGCTTCTCCCTCTGCCCTCTTCCCTCTCCTGCTCTCTGTCTCTCATTCTCTCTCTCTCAAATAAATAAATAAAATCTTTAAAAAAAAAAAAAAAAGATTATGTGATACTGGCATACAGGTATGCAAATAGGTCAATAGAATAGACTTGAGAGTCCAAAAGTAACTCCACACACTTATGGTCAATTACAGTTAAACAGGGTACTAAGGAAATTTAATAGGGGAAGAATAGCCTTTCCAACAAATGGTGCTGGGACAACTGGATAGCCATATGCAAAACATGAATTTGGACTTCTACTTTACACTATAAACAAAAGTCAGCTCAAAATGAATCATAAATCTAAATGTAAGAACTAAAACTCCTTAGAGGAAAACATAAGTATAAATCTTCATGACCTTTGATGAGGCATCGTTTTGTAGATATGAAACCTAAAGCACAAGCAACCAAAGAAAAAGTAAAGTGAACATCATCAAAAAAAAAAAAAAAAAAGTGCATCAAAAGATACCCTCACAGAATGGTAGCAAATATTTGCAAATCATATATCTGATAAGGATTTAGTATCTAGAATATACAAAGAACTCCTACAACTCAAAAATAAAAAGACAACCCATTTATAAAATTGGCAAAGAATTTCTTTTTTATAGTAGTAAAATACACATAACATAAAATTTACCATTGTAACCATTTTTAAGTGCACAATTCAGTGGCAATCAGTACATTCATAATATTGTACAATCTTTACCACTATGCATTTTCAGGATTTTTCATTATCCCAAACAGGAACTCTGTACCCATTAAACAATAACTCTCATTCTCTCCTCGTCCCCATCTCTAGTAACTTCTTGTATTTTCCATCTCTGTGAATTAGCCTCTTCTGGTTACTTCATCTAAGTGGAATCATACAATATTCATCCTTGTGTCTGGCTTATTTCATTTAGCATAATGTTTTCAAGGTTCATCTATGTGGTAGCATGTATCAGAATTGCATTCCTTTTAAAGGTTGAATAATATCCCATTGTATTTATATACTGCATTTTGTTTATCCATTTGTCAGTAGATATTTCGGTTGTTTCCACCTTTTGGCTATTGTGAATAATGTTACTATAAACATCGGTGTACAATTATCTGTTTGAGTCTTTGATTTCAATTTTCTTGAATATATACATAAAATGAAACTGCTAGATCATATGGTGATTCCATGTTTAAATTTTTGAGGAAAAATTGGACTGGGCAAAGTATTTGAATTGACATTTCTCCAAAGAAGATATACAAATGACCAATAAGCACACAAAAAGTTCTCAGCATTATTAGTTATTAGGAAAATGTAAATTAAAACCACAGATGTCACTTCATTCTAATCAGAGTGGTTTTAAGAAAAGAAGCCTGACAACTTCAAATTCTGAAAAGCATACAGAGGCAACTGAACCTTTCATCCATTGCTGGTGGGAATGGAACATGGAACAGACACTTTGGAAACAGTCTGACATTTCTCATAAACATACACTTGCCATATGAGCCAGCAATCTCACTCCCAAGTATTTACCCAGAGTAATGAAAATATGTCCGCAGAAAGATATGTACAACAATGTTTAAAGCAGCTTTATTCATAATACAAAACTGAAATTAACCCAATGGCCCTTGCTTGAGAATGGAAACAAAACAGTGATACTACTCAGCAGTAAGAAGGAATAAAACACTGATACATCAACACAAGTGAATCTCAAAAACATTAAGCTCACTTAAAGGGCTAAATACTATATGATTCCATTTATATATCGTTCCGGGAAAGGCAAAAATATAAGGCCAGAAAATACAGCAATAGTCAAGAGTGGGGTTGATTGCAAAGTATAAGACTCTTTATGGTGAAGGTGATGGAAATATTCTATATGGTGATTACTGGTGGTCATATGACTACTGTTGACCCTTACACAATATGAGGTAAGAGGTGCTGACCGCCACACAGCTGAAAATCCACATATAACTTTTGACTCCCCCAAAATTTAACTACTAATAGCCTACTGTTGACCAGAAGCTTTACCAATGACATAAACTGTTAACACATAATTTGTATGTTTTATGTATCATATACTGTATTCTTATACACTTACAAAATAAGCTAGAGAAAAGTGTTACTAAAAAATCAGAAGGAAGAAAAAATACATTTATGGTACTATACATATATTTAGTGAAAAAATTCTGCATATAAGTGGACCCGCAGAGTTCAAACTCATATTCAAGAGTCAACATATTTATCAAAACTCCAAGAACTCTATTCCTATAAAATGTGAATTTTACTACATGTAAATTATACCTCAATATACCTGCCAGAATTAAAGAAATGTGCTCCAGGAACTTAACACATACTTGTTCTTATTTCAGTCCATTAGTTAATTCTTATTTTCAGCTACTTTTTTTTTCTCTGACAGGGGACAAAAAAAAAAAAACAAAGGTTGGGGTAGGGGAGAATAGTGCTCTCAGATGCTATAATTGGGCTCTTCTTTAAATCTCATTTCCAGAAAAATGAGCCAATATAAGTGACACACTGGCGACTCAGAGACAGAGCAGACAAAATAAAATAACATGATTTCATTTGTTGAAATTTATGAAGTAATTTATTTATAATGATTACAGCTGTGCAAATAACCATAATGGGGCTTATAGGGGCATTATGCAACCTCTGTTCTTTGTGCAACCAGTGTCCTCTCTGAGAATGTGAACCTGGTGGATTTGGATACACTCAAGAAGCTTGAAAGAACGCAGCTTTCAGGACAAGACTCAGCCGGCACCAAACCACAATGCGTGGTAGATTACCAAAGTCGAGCCTGATTTCCACTTGGAACTATAACTCAAGACACATTTAACACACAACAAAACATGGACTGTTTATTGCTCTGCTTATAATTCTCTCTGAAAATGTCAATATTTCTTATCAGTGGTTCAGATTACGGGGGAGAATGAAGCTAGGAAAATGTAAGCTGTTGGTGCTTTCAGCATACAATATTTTCCTTGGTTCTCATCAGGCTCTAATAGAGATTTATGGGCTCTGTTTAGTATAATAATAAACAAATGATCTTTAAATCAAGGATCAGCTGTTGGAGTTTAGCAGATAACATCTGCTGTGAATCATAAGAGGGAGCAGGCCTAATCTGAGAGTTATACACACCCTCTCTTCCCGGCCCTACCCTGTGGTGACTGCCCTGTTGCTCCTCCAATTTTAATGTCGGCCAACATCCCAGGGCCGACTGGGATAGAGGAGGAGAAAGGAGAGTCATAGCAGGCAATTTCCTGGAACCGAAGAGCTAGACTCCACCACATTCATACTCTGAATTAATTACCATCTTGAACCTGAGACTGTATTAACACCCTGCGATATGCAAAAAAAAAAAAAGAATTTGGGGGTATGCTACGTAACAGCTGAAGTAGATGTTCACTAAGTATTTCAGAGTACCTCAAATCTCCAATAAGCCATCTCTTGCTTGAACTCCAACCCTGGGGCCTCATATCAGAAAGTCTGCACCATCCTTGCATTAAAGGTAGCTGAGAACCGTATAGTTCCCATCTTTTGCTCCCCTTGTTATCAACAATATTGATTTTAAAGAAATTAAAATATTGTGAACATAAAGCTCATGTGATTTCTATTTATACTTCATTTAATTTTTCCCATCATTTATTTATTCACCCAAAATATGTCAAACTGGGGTGGCTTGTGGTCAACAGACAATAACCAGCGATGTCTAGTACACTCATTCATTTCACACACCCTGGCCAGGCACCTGCCATGCTGGGCGCAGTGGACGGCAGTCAAGACAGGGAAATCCTACATTCCTCATGAACTTAATATTCTAGGGGCAAAGAGGGAAACAAGAGCAAATAAATGTACAAAGGAGAGAATTAGAGAGTGTCACAAGGAAAGAAATAGGTGATGAGGTACAAAATATAACTGCAAAAGGCCTAAGAGGGATTGAGGTCAGGAGGCCACTTCCATCTCCCGCAGTGGCTAACGTGCTGAAATGCACTGATGTGATATGATGTGGCTTTACAAGCAAAAGGGAGTTGAGAAATCACAGATTCTACATAAAATGATCTTTTACTTTGCATATAAGAATAGCAGGTTCTGATAGAAAAGCCGGACTAGTCTAGGCCACATGAGAAGGTTTGGGTAGGCACCTAGGCCTAGGGCCACCGCAAACATAAAGCAGGGCCATTGCATATCTCAAATATCAATTCCCTGGGATCCCATGCCAGGGATCTTTGTGACCCCTCACTTTTCCCCCACACCCAAACCTCCTTCAAACCCTTCTGCCAACCCAGACCATTGGTTTTGGAGCCATGTGCACCGTTGCTTTGGAGAAGTCTTCAGAACACAGGCTTTCAGCTTTGTATAACCACCCCCACTCTGGAATTCTCTGGTAGACCCTTACGGCTCAAAGAAACAATTTCTTCAATGACTGCATTTTCTGACCCTGGCATAGGACCTCACAAGACACAAAGCATGTTAGTGGCCACTGCTGAATCTGATTCTTACGATGTTACTGGGCACATATTGTTAGTTTCACCTTATAAAAGAGGAATCCAGCCTTAGGAGGCCATATGACCTGGCCAAGGTCACACAGCTTGTTCTAAATGCAAAGCTATAGCTTAATTCCAGGTACGGTGACAAACTGCACTGGTTTTCTCAGGACTGAGAGGGTTCCCAGAGAGTACAATTTTCAGTGCTGAAACCAGAACAGTCCCAATAAAGCCAAGCGATGTGGTTAATGCTAATACCAGGTCCATTTAATATAACATCTAGCACGCTTGCCACCAAATGACAGCTAGAGCAGAACTCCAGTTTGTTCTTTTTCAGGGCCCTCAGGCAAGTCATTCTCATTGACCTGCATCGTAGAGCTCTAGAAAGAGTCACCACCCTCATCACCCCCGTCAGCCTCCAGCAGCTGTGTATATTACAGTGCCACATGGTTGGATGGCCTTGCTTTGAAATACAAACCTGAGGAGAGGGCAATAAACTCTTAAAATATCAGAGCAGCTTCCAACTCCTGCTCACTCCTCAGAAAACTCTAGGCTCTTCTTTGCCTAATGCAAGCATCGGTTGAAGAGGAAGGGAGTTATTGTAAAAGTTTTGCCTACATCTCATCAGGGTATTTGGCAATGCAACACTCATGCTGGGTTAATTTTTGCCATGGGTGTCTCAGGAATGACAATGAGCAATTTTATGAAAACTTTATAGTCGGTAACATTACTCCCACGGCATGGCAGGGAGGGGAGGAAGGGAAAGTTAAACAACTCCTCACTGTCACTTGAGCTTGAGGGTAATGCAACCCTACAAATATCAAATGGTAAGAAGGACCTAAAGTTCCTTGTGCAATAACTTTGCTGGAAGTATGCAAAGAAATAAGAGTAATACCTGGAGAAGGTATTCCAAACAAAAATCACTGAATTGGGTTTTAAAGTTTTTAAGTTGTATACAATTACTCAAATACTCAAGAAAAAGTCTGGACTCTTAATAAGAGCAGGGAACATTTGTTGAATGTCTACAATGTGACAGGTACTCCTGTCAGTATTTTATGATATTGATTATTTATAATACATTAAGTCATCACAATAGCCATACATCGGAGGTACTTTATTTATTGGCCCCATTTTACAGTTGGGGAAACAAGACACAGAATGGTCAGAACACTACAGCAGAAACACATTCGGTGTGTGAAGAAGCTAGGATCTGAACCCACACTGACTCTGGAATCTACCTGCCCTAGCATCACACTGCACTGCCTCCCCGTGGTACCCAGGAAATGATTTCTGTCCACCAAGACCAGTACCAAAATCTCCAGACATTCTCGAGTATAAGTTAACTAGGAGCAGAATGATACCTCGTGCATAAGAGAAGAGTGGAAGAATGGCTCTTTGACAGGAGGGTAAAGAGCAGTGGTTTGGCTTCCTCAGTGTCTAGTGATAGTTGAAATGTAACCAAGGAGGGGCCGTCCAAATGCTACTGTTTCCATTTCATTAAAATTTTGTCTCTATGAAGTTTGTCCTTGGAATATATATACACATGATTTCTAGGTTCAATGGTAGCAAAGTAACCAACTGCCACACATTCTCTCTACCTTCATAAACATATCCAAGGATACAGGTAAGTTAAAGGCAAGACAAAAAATTGACAGTAACAATGCAAACAAAAGTTAAGAGAAGATGAGATGTCAGGTGGGAGAGGAATTTCTACTAACTACAGTGACAGGGGGTTGGGTTAGGGATTTTCTTCTCAGACTACACAATACTTACTTAATCTTCAGAACAAATTCAAAACAAGCCCTGAGAAGACAGAAGATAAGAAAAAGGTAGATTTTCTCTTACTCTTTGCACTACATCCCGGATAGAGCTGCACCACCGAGAAAAAGAGGCAGCCATGTCCCACAAGCTAAGAAATAATTTCTTGAAACACCCCCTACCCCCCAAAGGGTCCTCCCTCCACCTGTGGCCCTGTCAGCCTCTTGGTTATTTGCATCCTTAGGAGACTACAACTCCCAGCATGCACTGGGAGTGCATGGGAAGCTGGAGGCTTAAAGATGGTTGAGTCCTGAAGTGTTTCCTTACATAAGGATACGCTTTGTAAGATGGGGTGGAAACACAAGGACCTTCAGTAAGCCAGGTTGGTTGTGGGGGGGGGTAGGGAAAAGTAAGTTGGAAAGGGGAAAAGAATTCCCTGGCTATATTCTATGGGAGAGGGAGGGCAAGCCATAAACACAGTCTCATTTTAATTAATAAACACCTGAACTTTTCATTCAAGAACAATTCATCTGAAAGCACCAATGTAAGCTTTTTTTTCCCTAATAGGACCATATCCTCTATGTTAAAGGGAAATTATTTCTATAATTTACAGTAAATTTTAGAGTATATATATCTTCATTTCTCTTCACAGAAAAAGGCAAGTATCAATAAACTAAGGCTAGGAAAATAAGTACAAAAAGGAAGATCAAAACAGACTTAAGAAAAGCTGTCTGAAATATAATTTAAAAACAAATGGAAATAGAAAATTCACACAAGTAAAATGGAAAGCAATAAAAAAGAATATTATGGTCATGGCAAAAAAAATCAAAACACTTTTAATGGATCAAGTTAAAAAGAATGAAGAGGAAAAATAAATAGAAATAAAAATATGGGGGAAAATGAAGATATATAGAGAAGACAGATTCAAGTAAAGAATTATAGATGCTCCTAGGACAAAAAACAGAGCATCAGAACAAATGCAATAATCTTTTTATTTTGGCCAAAACGGTAATTATTTAGTAATAGTTTTTAACAATTTTGAAAGGCTGTATGCTGGGTGGAGGGGAGAAAAATGAAACATGTATCCTATGCCTTTCCCCACCTGCAGATAAAGAGTCAGTCTTTTTGAAGAAAATAAATATGATAAGGTTAAATTCATCCACAAGTACACTTTAAAAATAACCACTGAATGTAAGCATAAGTAAAATACAGTCTATATATAGAAAAAAGGACAATCAAAAGAAAACAGGGAAAGTTCAACACAAGAAGAATTAGGGCCAAGTATTTGTTTTTTATCAGAAATATAAAGAAGTTAAATTTCCCTATCAAATTTTTTTTGATTAAGTGAAAAATTTGACCATACCCAAGACCATATCTGAGACTACAACAAATATTTAAATAAACAAATCAAAAACAACAGATATTCATGCTCAACACACTCAAAAAACAGAAAAAGTACAGACCGCACCCTCTTAAGATTATCCAATAAAACTAGGAGTTAAGAGGCAAAAAATCCAATTATTTGAAAATTAATAATGCTCTGTATGTTTCTAAACAATTATTGTGTCACAAAGAAAATGAACATTTCAAGTAAACATTTAGAGTATAACAAAACTGAGGCTATTTCATATGCAAATATATGGCATACCGCAAACTTGCACTCAGTCAAACCCTTTTATGGTGTTGATGTTAAAAACGGACGAGTTAAATAAGTGAAATAATTTTTTTAAAAATGAAAGTATGATATAAAACAGAAGAGAAATAACAGAACTAAAAAGAGCAATTAATGGATTTGAAAAGAGAAATAGAGAATTTATATATTCTAGAGCTAGATCGTGTGTGTGAGCGCGCGCACGTTCGTTTTCAAACTGTCCCTAGTACACGGAGGTCAAGGAGAGACCTAAGAAAGAATCAGACCCTCCGGATGGGTAGGTGACCAGTTTAAAAAGCAAGGGAACTAACTTGCGGGGCTTGTCCTGAGCGGCTGCAGGACACATAGATGTCCGCACCCACCCGCCAGAATCTTAAAAGTGATACCGAGGTCTTACCTGGGTTCAGTCACCTGTATGGACCCGATGTCCTCAACAACTCCTTACTCTCAAAGCTGTGTCCTTGGAAATGGCTCCCACGTGGGATGGTGAGTGGAACCTGCAGTCCAAGGACAGGGGAGGGGGCGAGGAGTCTCCAATTGCCCGGATCCGTAGCTTACGGGTCAATCGGCAGTCACGTCCTTTCCGTGACCTCCTCCAGAAGCGGAAAATACAGAGAAATTTTACAAATCTGAGATTCCGTAGAACCATCCCTAAGTTCACACATTTCTAGGTGTAAATGCTGGCTCCATCACTTACAAAGCTGTGCGACATCAGAGAAGTTGCTTAACTTTGCTGATCCTCAGATTCTTTATCTTAAAAATGTTAATAATGATACCTCTTTCATAGTAAGATAAATTCTGTGAAATCCACTTAGCACCCTATGCCTGACATATTATAAGTAGTCAATATATAATGGTTATTCTATTTACTATAATCCTTACAAATACAAGAAAAAACACTAGTAAGTAGAATTTGGCATAAGAAGAACATTGTAACAATAGAGTGATATTAAAACCTATATGTTGTGTAATGCATATGCTAATAAAAAAAGATATCTTCATAAAACTAACAGTTAACTATCAATTGCCAGAATTGACCAGAAAACTGGTCAAATATATTCATACTTTAAGGAAACAGACAGTTATTTTTTATACTGGCACAAAAAAATAAAAAGCCACACAGATACTTCCTTTTCAATGAACAGGTATAAGTTACATTTGTATCAAAACCTGACATAGACAACACTATGGGGCAAGCACTTCAAAAACATGTCTCCTGGTTGTACTAGAACCATGGATATGAATAAGTTTTAGCTTCAGTGTTTCTGAGAATCCTATATTAACTCCCCCAAGACATCCCTACATAAACACACACACATACACCATACATATTTGGGAAATTCTGTGCTCCTACAGAATCCTGGTCTCCCTTATTGTATTATTTTTTGTATCACATTTATCAAAATGTGACCCAATTTGCCTATTTACTTGTCCATATCCCCTATCCAATTGATTCTGCATTACACATTCTATAGGAAAGTGAGCAGAACATATAAACAAATGATGAAGGTAAAAATAATTTATCCTTTTATATTCTACTTATGTTTACATTATTTATTATATATATAATATGTTATATATTTTTTATGTATCTACTTTTTTATTCTGCTCTCTCTTATTTTTGTAATCCTATGGTCACAGTGATACTTAAAAATCCTATCATCTCTCATTGATTCTCCCAATTCAAGTCTTTCCTCACCTAGGTCAATGTTATATTCCACAACATTGTCTAAAAGCAAAATTCTGATTGTCTTCTCAAATACTACCAGTGACTGAGGACTCCCAAGAGTAACCAAATTGACAGTGAATATAGTTTTAGCCCAAACAATTCTGATATTAAAGTAAAACACCTCACGGGGATGTGGACCCCAATTGAAGCAACCATCAGAAAGAGTAATTCATTCAATCATTCATCAGATTTTTGTTAAGCGTCCAATGACTACAGGTGCTGTACCGGGTTCTGTGTGCCAAAGGATGAAAACCACAAAGTCCTTGCCCTGAGTATCTCACAGGCCAGAGAAGACAAACATAACAAATAATGGTAGAGGATGTTAACCTAAAACAACAGGTAAACCAAGACAAGCTCAAAAGTGTCAAAAAGATGAGTTTATTTGGGAAAAGCAGAGAATTGCAATTCGGGACATGCAAACCACAGCAAGCTACGGGCGAGTCCATTGAGGGTTTGAGGTGGGCAGTATTTCTGGGCAGGGAAGGCAAAGAAGGGGGGAGTTCAGTTAAAAGTTGTTAAAATCAAAAGCAAACGGAGGGTGGGGTGGGAGGGATGGGGTGACTGGGTGATGGACACTGGGGAGGGTATGTGCTCTGGTAAGCGCTATGAATTGTGCAAGACTGTGGAATCTCAGATCTGTACCTCTGAAACAAATAATGCAATATATGTTAAGAAAAAAAAAAAAAAAAGAAGAAGGTAGCAGGAGGGGAAGAATGAAGGGGGGGAAATCAGAGCAGGAGAAGAACCATGAGAGACGATGGACTCTGAAAAACAAACTGAGGGTTCTAGAGGGGAGAGGGGTGGGAGGATGGGTTAGCCTGGTGATGGGTATTAAAGAGGGCACGTTATGCGTGGAGCACTGGGTGTTATGCACAAACAATGAAACATGGAACACTACATCTAAAACTAATGACGTAATGTATGGGGATTAACATAACAATAAAAAATTAAAAAAAAAAAAAAGCAAACGGAGACCAACTTTGAAAATTCCCCAAGCAGATAAAACACTTGCAGTCATACAAATGAAGCTCAATTCAGCTTATTTTGTGAGACCAACCCAACCCGGGTCATTTCTTGCTCATGTCTCTGGAAACCATAAGCAAAAATTTCCCCAGGTCAATATGAGGTAATGCCTGACCAACTGCCTATCACTTAAGAAAATTCTAATATTATCAGTTTTCTTTAAATCAGGCATTTATGAGATATCAGCCCCACAGTCCTAAAGCTCTGTTTTCCTGAGGACACAGGCATGAGATTTTCCATTCAGTTCCATTTCAGATTAAAATTCTTTCACGCAGTACAATGAGCTAAGGATCACATTGGTCCCATTCACAGAATGATACAGAAACATAAAGAGATGCACCTGACTTAGTCTAGGTCTTCCTGGAGGATGCTGTACCCAAACTGAATCTTAAAGTCTGAGCAGGAGTCACTCAGAGAAAGAGGCCTAGTAGAAATGACAATATAAACAAAGACAGGGAGGCAAGAAGTAGTATTTTATATGTGAAGACATTGCTAGACCATATATGGTAAGCTAGGGAGTGGTGAGGGATAAGGCAGTAAAAGGCAAGTAAAAGCAGACCATGGCAGGGGAGAGAGGGTTTTTTATAAGGTTCTTGGAACTTGACATGTCATAAACTATAAACTCACTGACAGTGGGGATTACAGTGTCTTCTTCAGGATCTATCTAACACATCTCTCTATCTGAATTGCCAGCTAGAAAATTGTACACACAGTGCCAGAATGCAATAATCAGCCCATTCTATGAAGCCTTCCCTGAATTTCCAAATCATCTGGAAGAAGACAAATGTCGCACCTGCTAAAAAACCTTGTATCAAGCTGAAAACTTATGTTTCTAGGGCAAAAACTCAATAGCTCAGAATGCACAAACTTTGTTTCTTTGGGGCTTATTTCCCTTTCCTCTTCACTTACATCGAACTCCACTGTTGCATTTTGCTACATACAAAGCAGATATAACCAGAGGGAGAACGTTTTTGAACTCAAGGTTTAATTCAATTCCAAACCAGAGCTCCATTGTGTGCATTATTTATCAATAGCATTTAAGTGCCCATAGTGAGCCAGGCCTGACTTGGCTCCATAAATAAACAATGTTAGACTTCATTCCTGTCCTCCAAGTTCTCAGAATCTAAAGAGGAAAAAGGGAGCATCTATACAGTTTCATCAAGCTAATTATGACTAAGCAAAGCCTAGCTATTTGGCCAACCACAGCAAAAAAAAAAAAAAAAAAAAAAAAAAACCATTAAAACCTGGGAGGTAAGTACTGTGAGGAACCCTAAGTCTCCTTGCACAGGTTTTTTTTTTTTTTTCTCTTTCTCCTTTTCTTTTCTTTCTTTTTAAAAGCTTTTACCTTCTCACAGTGTAGAGATTCTTTTACTCAGGTCTGCTTCAACTCAGCTGTGAAAAGGAAGATCTCAGAGTCAGGAAGTCTTTGATGAGTGACAAAAAGGCCTCTTGCTGGGCTAACATCTGATGGAGAATCAATCATAGAATCTCAAGAATTAAAAGAAATTTAGTGGGAAGTATGCCGACTTCCATTTCTATCCCTTATGAGACAGTTTTATTTTTGATGGGGAGAGAGGACCAGGAAAGGAAACACATGGGCCCTGTGATTTACCCAGGATCCAGAGATTCTCAGTCATAACTGCCAAGATGGAAGCAAGAGATGCAGTCAAGGGACTGCATTATAGGAGAGACTAAATGCAGTAGTGTGGTCTGGACATTACAGAAAAGACCCAAAGCAGTGTGTAGTCCCAACAAAGAAAGAAAGTAAAGAAGTTCCATGCAATAGAGGATAGTATAAAATGGAAAAGCAATAAAAGAGGGTAGATGTCAAAAAGAAAATTCTGGATTTACAATCAGGAAGGACTGGGAATATATGGTCTGAAAATAGACTAGTGCCTGGGTACACTCCCCATTCAGAGAACAATGGGCCGATCCTGGCAGGAAGTGTGAGCATGGTGGTTGCTGGAGCCCAAAGAATAAATAGCCATTTGAGATACAAAAATAGTCTAACATTGAGATGAGGCTGTAGGGACAGGAGAGGCCTTTCTAGAAAAGAAAGGGAGGGACCCCTGAGTGGTTCAGTTGGTTGAGCATCTGACTCTTGGTTTTGGCTCTTGTGGTGACGTGATCTCAGGGTTGTGAGATTGAGCCCCGTGTCAGGCTCTGCGCTCAGCCCAGAGTCTGCTTGAGATTCTCTCTCTCCCTCTCCCTCTACCCTCCTCCTGCTTGCTCTAAATAAATAAATAAATAAATAAATAAATAAATAAATAAATAAATAAATAAAATCTTTTAAAAAAAATAAAAGAGAGGGAAAAAAGGAAGGTATGAAAATGAGTAAGAAAAGGAATGCTAGATGCAGAATCAAAGCTGCAGAAGATGCAAGGAAAGACCCCAAAGTAATAAATATGCATTGAGTTGCTTCTGAGAGACAGAATATGCAAAGGGATGATGACCAGACCGTATATTAAAATAGAACTCTGACCCATAACCCACATCAACCAGCTCAGGAAGCCAAACCATAACCTCTGTAGCAATTGGCCCTAAACAGCCAGGGCCTGATCAATAACTGACAGCTTCTCTAATTTTTGCCCCTACTTCCAACTTGGGACCAAGTAGAGGAAGCCAAATATGGCCAGCTAACCAATCACATAGGATGCCCTGCTTCTCAGTAGCCCACCTCCAGCTTCCCATGCGAATGAGGGCATCCCAGAAGCCTTCCTGCTTTTTTCCATGATAAAGCTTTCCCACTCCTCTGCCCAACTTTGAGTCTCTGCCAAATACAAGCAGGGGAGCCTGACTCCCTTGCTATAACAAACTCTGAATAAATAGCCTTTCCTTATTCTCATTTGGGAGTGAAGAGAGGTCTTTTTATCCCCATACTCCTATGTACCCAACACTGTTTTGGGTGCTAGAAATAACAGTGAACACGTTAGGAAAAGATCTCTGCCCTTATGGGACTAACATTCCTTTGGAAGAGACAAACAATAAGCAAGGAGAGAAATTAACCAAGCATTATGATGATAAACTATTGTGGAGGAAATAAGACAGATGATGTCATGGGGGAATGGCTAACGTTATACTGAATAGTGAAGAATGGTCTTTTCAAGGAGGCAACATTTCAGCTGAAGACTAAGAGATAAAGAAAAGTCAGGCTTGTGAATTGCTGGGAAAGAGACGCCAGGTTAAAGGACCAGCAAGTACAGACTGCACCAGGGCAGAATACCCTTGGTTTTGTTTGAGAAAAAAAGAAAAGACCGGGGCAGCAGGGATGTGGTGAGGGGCAGGTGGGGGTGAGGCTGGGGAGGTAGGTGAGGCTGGATCACACAGGACTGAGGAAGGATGTTATTTCAAGTGTGGAGGGACAGCCTCAGGTTTTAGGCAGGAGCGTTTGAGGTCCTAAGACAAATGCAAATGTACAAGCAGAGCCAGTTTTAAATATTCCTTTCCACTCAATTACCACTATCAAGTCAGAGCAGTTCATCCTAAAGATTTCAAGTGTTTATGGTGATAGCAGAAGTGCTGTTGGGATAATAGTGCTTTGGTGTAATTAAGCACCTCTGATCTTCCATCATGAAGATGCAACAAGCATCCAGCTCTTTTTCAAGATCCTACGCACAGCTGATAATGGACAATCCATCAATATTCTCTTCCTACCATATGAAGACTATTTTATGAGGATCCTGAAAGCTTTAATAAACCCTCTTAGATAATTTCTTTATGAGATAGGGAGTAGTAGAGCTGAGCATGAAATAGGTTAGGGTCTGTCAACAAAGAGGGCACCATTGTTTTTATGACTTCTACCAGTGGTCCCTGGGTGGAAAACTCTGATTAGCTGGAATATTGATAACATATGTGGTTGCATCGATCTGCTCTCTAAATAGCAGCTCTTTGCTCAGACGGGGACTTCTCTCAGTTCTGACATCATCAAGCCTGCTCCATCACTGGAAACAGGCTCCTTTGAAGGCTAAGCTTACTCATTTCCCCTGGTTGCTAGAGTTCCAGGCCTAACACACTAAATCCCAAGTCCCTAAAGAAAAGACATGGGTCTTAGAGGGGTGATGTTCATAATTTCTGCCACAGTTTATTTTATAATACAGAGCAGTTCAAATATCAGTGTATTCTTGCTCCTCAATTTCTGCTGCTAATTCCAGATAAAGATAAGGGCTGTTCATAACGATGCAGAAAAAAGGTATTGTCTGGTCAGCATTACCATGATCATGGCCAGTAGTATCAGGAAGGACTCCTTGTTCAGAATCAGTCAATCACTGGAGACAGCATTCTAGAGTCTGCCAAATGTGTCTCTCTATGTCAGTTGCAAACCTCCAATGAGCAAGTGAAAGGAGATGAGAAGGAAGCATGGCTGGCTGATGTGGTTGACCTCAGCAAGCATTTCAACAAACCTGTTTCCTCTTTGTCCTGGGCACACAGCTACACTGCTTTTCCAACCTTCTTGCCTTTAGGTGTGGCTGTATCATGGTCTTAGCCATTGGAAAGTGAGTGAAAGTAAAGCTTGTCCCATCCAGGTCTGACCTGTAAGCCCCACCACCACCACCACCGCATGAATTCCTCCAAGCCTTCTTTATTTTCCCTTGACTTGATGCCAATGAACAGCAGCATCTTAGAATCCACATTGGAAATAGAAGAACCACAAGAGGAGAAGGATGGGGTCCCTGAAAAAACATCGGAAGCAGAGCTGTGTGCCAACTGGGAACATCCTTTATTGACTTACAGCAATAAGAAATAAATTTCTCCTTTTTCAAATTGCTGAGATGTTGGAATTTATCTGTTACAGCCACTAGCATTCACCTAATATGGTGGGTTTCCAACTAACAAAACCAGACTTTCAAAGAATTCACACACAAAAGTGTATTGGGGACGTATTTATCACCTTAGGGTTACTGCCATCGCCCATCAAGTGAGAAAGCAACAATGTTTTATCTTTGATGCTATTATACATCATTTTTTGTACATGTTTTAATTTCTCTCTAATAGGAGCCAAATTGTTAGGTTGTATTAACTACTATTTCATACCCAAGAAAAGCCTTCTTTGATTCCCTTAGAAAGAATAGCTTCCTTGGTATTTTAAAATAACTTTGTTCATGTCTGAAATACTATGATCAGCATGTATCACACTGAATTCAATTAAATTTTTGTTTTCATTCACATCTTTCTCTGCTAACTAGACTATAAGCTCCTTTAAAGGTAAAAAAAAAAAAGCCATTTTTTTGCGAAATGTTAATGCTTAGAATAGTGATGAGTACTCAGTAAGTGTTTACTGAAATAACAAAAAGCCAGATGGCTTGAGGTAAAGGAGGTTTTGTATCGTCGAAGTGCTGGACTACATTTGTCAACATGGCTAACTCTGGGAACTATGTTTCTAAGAATCCCTTCTTGGTTTAATCCCAGTTAGAGAGAACCAAAGGAAGAATTTGCATGGGACTTGGAAGAAGGAAGTGAAACAGAAGTCGTTACTCTCCAAAGGTCACAGTGCTGAGGTGTGACAGTGGGTTGAGCAGGTATGTCTGGCAGGCCCACTTGTCCCCATCTCCTCAGCCCCTTGTCCTGCTCCTCTTCCTCATTGCAGCCCAGTCCTACCAACACATGTGTGCCTGTGGACCCATGGAGGTAAGTAAGCCCTACACAGAAGCAAGAGCTTCCCATAGACCTCTCCTTGGCTTCCTCCTTTAGGGATCCCACTCTGATGGCCTGATGCTCTTGGTTACAGAATGTTCCTGCAAGTTCTAACATCACCTACCCCAGAGCTCCAGTCAAACTAGTTAGCAGCTGATTCTCTGATTCCTCTTCTGGATCTGCACTTCCCCAGCTCTTACCACAGTTGTGTGAGGTCTAATTCCCATAATAAAGAGTAATTTCATATTACTCACAGTAAATCTGTTTTCCTGGCCGAACTCTGACTGATACAGTTCTCCAGGCACGGGCTGTATGTAAATCCTCACCCTTCTGAGAGCCCAGCACGTGGCCCAGAGCCTCTTAAAAAGCTGCCTGGTCTGCTCTAAGCAGGTGGGCCCTCCCTGTCCTATGTGACATTTATTTTAAAGGTCTCTCTATGCACAAAGCACTACCCATGAGATCTGGGAAGAGTTTTGTTTCCAGCATTAAAATGTCACTGAAGATTTTAATGATATTGTTTTTCTTTTTCTTCAGCTAGAATTTAAATTTTTCCTGATAACGTTTTAATTGCTATTAGAATTCCTAGGTAAGTGGCATCCCTTAAATTTTTGTTATAGGTGTTAATTGCTATCTTGAATCCTAAGGAAGATAAAGACAATTTAAAGTAAACATAGGGAAAGAGATCTAGAGTGGTTTGAGAGAGAGAGAGAGAATCTGGGAAACAATGATTAGGGGCACTGCCATCTTATTTTCTTCTTTTTTATTTTCTTCTCACACTTGTACCTTGATTGTTTAATTTAAAGTAAAAAACATCTTATTGGGTAAAATTAACATCTCCTGTCCTCCACCCTTGTCAAACAGCAGAGCTGAAGCACTCGATATTCCTACCTGTAGTAGATTATCTTCTGATATCTTGTCAATGGTAATTGGAGCATATTGCAAATCAGAGGCAGGAGTGACACCACTAATGGTCTTTATGGCCAGTTATTACAGAGGGCTGTCCCCCTGCCAAGGAGGCCGTTGTCTGGTCATGATCTGTGACAAAAGCAAGGCTCTAAGAGTCACGAGATAATTGGTGGTGGTGTCAGTACTTAGGGGCTCTAATGAGTCCAATTTCCGTGAGCTTAACTATGAAGTGGGTACAGCTTTTTTGTTGAATTTTATTTTAACTAATAGAGACAGACTTACTTCATCCTGCAGAGGATCACTTGAGCTCTTCCCTACATCATACATTTCTAGGACCAGAGCAAGACCCATTTTCCTGGAAGCAGGATGAAAGGGAATTTACTATTTTTTTAGAAGCATGGCAAAAGATGCAAGGCTATTTGCCAAGATGATCACTGCAAGGAAAGGGGTTGACTTAAATAAGAGAAAAGGCCAAGACCCAATCTGTTCTTTGAGGTACAAGTAGAAGACCCAGTTCTACATAGACAAGTTAGTTGGAAGGTGAAGGCAATAAGTCTCTGCCAATGAATTTGTTTTTCAGAAAAGGGAATTCATTCATGTTTGAGAGTTAAGCTCAAAAAATAGGCCATGGTGTTAGGTGATGGAGAGGGGAGGAAGGGCTGATTAGAGCACATGGCTGCCGGTGGTATATCCTCCTATTCTGCTGCTCCTGAGTTCATCCTGATTACAGCTGTCTGGGGCACCAATGCCATCCCAAACAGGGATTCAGAACAGCAGAGCTAGGGTGGTGTGGTGGCTAAGCCTGAAGTCTCATTGCCTGGGTCTGAATCCCAGTTACTGTGCTTAGAAGTTGTGTGACTGTGGGAAAGTTATCTAAGTGTTTAATGTCTTAATTTCTTCTTCTGTAAAATGGGTATAATAATAGCATCTGTATCATAGAGCTAAGAAAATAAAGTGAGTTAATATATGTAAAGCACTTTAATAGGTGGTTGGACCAAGAGCTGCTATGCCATCTCCAGAACCCTAAACATGCATGGATATCATCACAGAGCTTCTGTCACAGCCCAGCCCACCTTCAATAGTCACAATTCCACCATGGTGTAGAGTTCTACCAACACACACACACACACACACACACACACACACACACATACCCTCTTTGTTACAGTCATAGTCACTGAGTCTATTAAAAATATCTTCCTTGGGCGCCTGGGTGGCTCAGTTGGTTAAGCGACTGCCTTCGGCTCAGGTCATGATCCTGGAGTCCCTGGATCGAGTCCCGCATCGGGCTCCCTGCTCGGCAGGGAGTCTGCTTCTCCCTCTGACCCTCCTCCCTCTCATGCTCTCTGTATCTCATTCTCTCTGTCTCAAATAAATAAATAAAATCTTTAAAAAAAATAAAATAAAATAAAATAAAAATAAAAATATCTTCCTTGTCTACAAACTACCTAGCTACTGGCCCCCAATCATATCCTCTGGCCTATTTCCTATCTCTAAGGAACACTCTCCAAAGTGCCTTTGGATCCCTTTATGGATTCACCATTGGCCACCAGGAGACTAATAGGCAAGTGGAACACCAGCCCCAGGAACTCAACTCCACCACCATAGCTGCTGCAGGTAACAGCCTGTTTTTATGCCTCACCTCAGTTTACACGAGATGAGCCACACAACCCACTACCTAAAACACAACCTCTGTCTGCCCAAAACACAACCCAATACCCAAAAACACAACGACTGTCTTCTGTCCCAATTAATTCGCTAAGCAAGTTAGTAATGCTGCACCAGGACCACAGCAGTTGTGGGCCACCCGAGTCATGCAAGGAGTTCATTAATATTGACAACTACTCTCCATTTCTCCTCACAGTGAAGCATTGGCTTCCACTTTCAACACTGATGCTCAAGAAATTTTCCCATTTACATTCCAACCTGGTTTTCTTTCCTAAATCAACTGGCCTCTTCTTTTCTTTCTAGGGCTTGACCATACTTCCTACTATTTCCTTGAGAAACTAACATATTTCTGGTTCAAAACAGCCCTGAGATTGACCACCAGTCAATCCAAATAGATTGTATTTCAACAATCTCCCCGATAGCTATAGGTTTATGTATCCTCTGGCTTATGAAAAATTTGGGCCTCTGGTAAGTCTTTGTCTCATCACTGTAACTGTAAAGATTGGTAGTTAGCCATAAGAATGTCAATGAATTAAGTTATGCATTCATTCATTCCCTGCATGGGTCCATAAAAAGTCTTAAAATAATTACAAAAGACAGTATATGAGATAAAGTAAAGCAAAGGCTGGGCTGTACCCCAAAATGTTTTCTGTCTGCAACAATGTTTAAACTGTGTCACAAATTTAATTCTGAGCTTCCCAGCAACAAGATCAAAGAGGAAACACATTTTTTTTTAGATTTTTTATTTATTTAGTTGAGAGAGAGCACGAGAGGGGGGAGGGGCAGAAGGAGAGGGAAAAGTAGATTCTCCACTGAGCAGGGAGCCTGACACAACGTGGGGCTCAGTTCCAGGACCCTAGGATCATGACTTGAGCCAAAGGCAGATGCTTAACTGACTGAGGAACCCAGGTGCCCAAGAAGGAAACACATTTAATGACAAGACATATGAGACCATTTGTGAATGCTAGCCACAAGAATTTTTGGAGCTATTCAAAGGCTTTCTTGTCACTAATGTGTGATAAACATCACAACACCTTGACAAATACTGGTATGACAGATTCTTTTCCCTTTTGTTAATTTCAAAGCCACAAAATTCCATCATAAATGTGCCCCTCTCACTGCCAGCCAACAAGGGCTGCAGAAACAACATCTGTATCTCAGAGCAAAAGTACTGGAGTTGGGTTTTAGAACAAAAGTCTGGACCCTGATAAGCCCCTGATTAACCCCAAGAGACTCCATTTCCTCTGTCTGTTTTAATTTGCATCAAGTAATATGCCATTAATCTTCATTGATCCTCACATTCTGCTTGTCCCTGCTATTTTCTAGGGAGCAGAATTCAATTTTCTTTTTTTTTTTTTTAAGATTTTATTTATTTATTTGAGAGAGAGAGTGAGAGAGAGCATGAGAGGGGAGAGGGTCAGAGGGAGAAGCAGACTCCCCACTGAGTGGGGAGCCCAATGTGGGACTCGATCCTGGGACTCCAGGATCGCGACCTGAGCTGAAGGCAGTTGCTTAACCAACTGAGCCACCCAGGCGCCCAGAATTCAATTTTCTATGCAGGCAAGCTGGTAGGCCCTTCAGTTGGTTTAGAGTTCTGTGTGTAGACATCACAGTCACACTACTGAAAGTTCCAGATGAATGGCTACCTATGGGAACTCATTCAAACACTGGATGGATTCATCATCAAAATGAGAAAAATTATGGCTGTGGTATCAGGGATGAACATTCCCTCAATTTTTCTTCTCTCTTTTTTTTTTTTTAATATTTTATTTATTTATTTGACAGAGAGAGACACAGTGAGAGAGGGAACACAAGCAGGGGGAGTGGGAGAGGCAGAAGCAGGCTTCCCGTGGAGCAGGGAGCCCGATGCGGGGCTCGATCCCAGGACCCTGGGATCATGACCTGAGACAAAGGCAGACACTTAACGACTGAGCCACCCACGTGCCCGTTCTTCTCTCTTTTAAAAAATCAAATTCATAGCCAATGTGACTTGTATCATCACCAACTAATAAGTGTGAGCACACAGAAATAAGGTTTAGATTTGAAATCAAACCAACCTTCAATTAAGTCAATCTTAAAATTTTAATAATTTTTAGTCATTCTTTCGCAGAGTGGTAATGAGATATACGTGGTAGGCAACACACACAGGATTATAACTATACTAGTCACTTCCACTCACATTTCATTGGTGAAATGCATGTCATATGGTCATAACTACCTTCAGATGGGGTGGGGAAGTGCAATCCTACTGTATGCCTGAAAGGAAAGACTTTTTATTTATTTATTTTTAAGATTTTTATTTATTTATTTGACAGAGAGCTCACACAAGCAGGGGAGCGGCAGGCAGAGGAAGAGGGTGAAGCAGGCTCCCCACTAAGCAGTGAGCCCAATGTGGGGCTCGACCCCAGGACCCCGAGATCTTGACCTGAACCAAAGTCAGACACTCAACCAACTGAGCCACCCAGGTGCCCCAGGAAAGACTTTTTAAAGAATGTCTATGATATACCCTCATGATCAAACTACAAGTGTGATACTCATTTTCTAGGTGGTATTACCAGTTATGAAAGCTTTAGTAACTGGCTTAAACTCACAAGATATGGAACAAAAAAATATCTGAACCCTGGCAGCCTGAATCCCAGGTCCTAGACCCTTAAAAACTGTGCAATCATACTAAGACTCTACTATTAATGATAATAGTGAGCATTTGGAGATGGTACAGAGTAATAATGTGGAATATTGGTAGCATGGAGTATTATTAGTAACAAATAATAATAATAGCTAGTAATAGCAGCCAATCAGGATTAACTAATGATAATGACTAACAAAGAGGTAGAATAGCCTAGCAGTTAAATGACAGGTTTCTAGCTAGTGGCTATGTAAGTTACTTAGGCAAGAAACTTACCCTTTCCATTCTCAGTTGCCTCATCTATAATATGATGATAATAGTAGCATCTCTCTTGTAGAGTTGTTTTGAAAAGCACGTGAGTTGCATAAAAAGCCTGCCTCATAGGACACCTTCAACAAATGTTTCCTAAGTGCTTGCTGTGTATTGGGCATTGTGATAAGGGTGTTGCCTGGATTACATCAAGCAATGTCCCAATGTTCCATTGCAGTGAGGATGCCTCACCTCACCTAGAACTTGTGTTATAACACTCACCATCCCTTCTGCAATTCCTTCTTGTCTCCCCCATATTTTCTCACATACTAATCTTTACCCTAACCCCAAGGGTCTGCTTCTGTTGTGACCAGCACCTAAAACACCCTCAGTCCTACACCTGTCAAGGCTTTGTTCCAACCATCTGAGTTCTTCTAGATTTACCAGATGCCTCTAAGGCACATGTGTCAGAAGCCCTGGCCTCTAACTGTGAACATACCAATTTAATCCTTTAATATTCCTATGAATAAATTTTGTATGCCCCTGATATAGATAAACATGTGTGCTCCCAATATAGACTTGGGGTCAAAATGAAAAATAAAATATAGCCAAGCCCTCAACAGATGTAAAATCCAATTTTGAAATAAGAACTGTATAAAAAATTAAGAACTGTACAATATTGTTTTTACATGTTAAAGTCTGGCTTCCCTGAGAAGAGCCTTACCTGTACTCACTCTTGGAAGTGAGTCACAGGGGCCTGGGTCACAGGTGCCTGGGTGGCTCAGTCGGTTAATTGTCTGCCTTCAGCTCAGGTCATGATCTTAGGGTCCTAGGATCGAGCCCCATGCTCAGTGGGGAGTCTGCTTCTCCCTCTTCCTCTACCCCTCCCCCTGCTTGTGCTCTCTATCTCTCTCTCTCAAATAAATAAATAAAATCTTGGATTGCCTGGGTGGCTCAGTCGTTAAGCATCTGCCTTTGGCTCAGGTCATGATCCTAGGTCTTGGGATTGAGCCCCGCATCGAGCTCCCTGCTCCGTGGGAAGCCTGCTTCTCCCTCACCCACTCCCCCTGCTTGTGTTCCCTGTCAAATAAGTAAATAAAATCTTTAAATAATAAATAATAATAATAATAATAAATAATAATAAATAAATAAAATATTTTTTTTTAAAAAGGAAATACACTAGGTCAGAGTAAGAACCTGAAGAATGGACACTTACTGTTATTTAGAAAATCTCGGTTATGTATCCGGAAACCAGTTATGTCAAGTGAGTTGAAAATAGGTTCCAGTGTTGGCCCTTCATTAATTATTCTTTACAACTTTGCGGAAAGCTGGGGAAGCCACAGGACTCTTCTCTGCTCTAGTCTCTGACACTAAGAAAAGGAAACCATACCTGCTCCACATAGGAACATTCATAGAGCAGAGCCAGCATGAATTAGGACACCACTGAGTTCTGAAACACGTGGAGTTCCTTATTTGAAGGCTCTTCTGCATCTGCACAGAGCATCACTGTTTTATATTGATTTATTTTAAATGGACCTTTGGCTGAGAACATCAAAGTAGATCAATACTCCAGACTTCCATCATCCCTCTGGAAAAAAAACTGAGATGGCCTTCATTACTTTTTGTCCTGTTTCACTTCTGAAAATTTCAGCACTTCCCCACCATTGGTCCCTCTTTACCAGACGCTGGTTTTTCACAAATAAATTCTAGTAAGAATCATATCTGCCAAATTAATTTCACCCTCAACTCCTAAAGAGTCCTTAATATGAAAAGGATTTGCTCAGGAAAGATCATTCAGAAACAAAGAAAGAAATACACTGAGTAAGCAGGATTCCCAGATGGAGGAAACCAGCCATGTGAGGGTGAGGCTGCCATGTTTAACTTGGCAAATGCCTCATCCTCTGTCAAGGGCAAGGGGCTGATGCAGAAACAAGTTATGAATGCGATAAGTAGTGCAGAGTCAGGCCCAACACTCACAGCCCTGAAGCAACACATCGCCATAGCAGGATTCTTTTCATTAGTTACATCTCTGCTATCCCATTAACAATATCCTCTGTCGCCCATCGAGCCATTATTTATCCTCAGATATTTGTGTTAAAGAAGCAACATTAAGATAAATACAAATTAAGTAACTATGACATAAACATATGTATATACATATATATTTTGTTTAAAGTATTTAATGATTGGGCGCCTGGGTGGCTCAGTTGGTTGGGCAACTGCCTTCGGCTTGGGTCATGATCCTGGAGTCCTGGGATTGAGTCCTGCATCGGGCTCCTTGCTCAGCTGGGAGTCCACTTCTCCCTCTGACCCTTCCCCCTCTCATGCTCTCTCTCTTTCTCTCTCAAATAAATAAATAAAATCTTAAAAAAATAAAATCTAAAGCATTTAATGATTATATACCACATATAAAGTTATATTTTTAAGTATCCTCATTTAGAGACATGATGATTTAATTATCAAAGATATGTCAAAAAATAAAAACAAAACAAAAACAAAAAAGGATATGTCGTGATTAGTTTGTTTGGTAATGAGTATATATAAAACTATAGTTTGAAACATAATTTCATATCACAGTGTTCAATGTAAGTACCACAAAATACTAATTTTTATGAACAGCTATTGGGGATTCTTACATGTTTCATAAAACATAAAATGGTTTATTTTTATAATTTTCCTGTTGTGTTTCAAAGTGAGTAAATGTGAGAGAAGGTTTCTGACTCATAATTAGAAGTATGTCTTTGCAAATCACTGTGTAACTATGGTTAATCCTTATTTCAATAAATAATATGCCAACTTAGAAATAACAATCATTGCTGTATTTTCCCTTTTTATCATTGACTCCTGAGGTCCCATGGAAAGTTCCCAATCTATTTGAGAAATAGATAATGTGATTGTAGCCTACAGATCTGGTGAAAACAATCTTAATGGGATTTTTACGTGTCTCTTAATTTGTTTTCAACATCAGCATTTCTTTGTCCTCCCACCTAACCATCAGTCCCACCTGGACATGAACTAAACAATATATGACTCAGAACGAAAACAACTAACCTTGATGATGGCCCAAACCACCATGATTGCTGGTGGAGTTCACCTGAGCAAGAAACGGAGGGAGGCACTCGGCCCCCACATGCTCATCTGCTCTCCACTAATCATAGTATGTGCCCAATCGATATTCATCCCAAATCTCTCAGCCTTATTTTAAAATAATAGTTAAATAATTACCCTATTTATTGAATTTTTGTGTATGTGCTGCTGAAGCAAGCACATATTTATTGAATTTTTGGAAAAATAAATTAAAAGAGACATCCAGTTTCTTTGAACCCCCCCCCAGAATACCATAGAGCTAGGAAATACTGGTCCACCCTATGACAGATGTAGCTGGCTGCCTAATTATTAGCCTTTCTTACCTTCTCCCTTACTAAGATAGCCCTAATTTTATTTAGGACAACTGTGTCAGTTAGCGTTTGATGCATTATAATCCATCCCAAAATCTAGTGGCTAAAAATAACCACCATCATTCGACGAGTCAATGATACGGGTTTGGTTCAGGTGAAGGTTCTTTTAGTCTTGGTGAGTTTCATTCATATGTCTGAGATCTAAGGATTGGCTAGCTATTGGCTGGGGTGACAGAGGTAATGGAAACATATGAATCTCACCATTCAGCAGGATAGCCAGGGCTTGTTCACATAGTGGATCAGTACAGTTCTGAGAGAGCAAGACAAAGCATGCACATCCCTTAGATGTAGTAGTTAGAAACTGGCACAATATTCCTTCCACTTCGTTCCACTGGCCAAAACAATTTCTAAGGCAAGCCCAGACTGAAGGAGAGGGAAAGAGACTCCACCTCTTTGTGGGAGGAGGTTCAAAGTCACATTGTATGAATGGAAAAAAGGAGAGACGTAATTGCCACCACTTTTGCCAACAATTTGCCATAGCAGCAATGTGTCCAGGTTAAAAATGAACAGCAACAACCAGAAAAAAAAGTTTCCGAGCTTTCCTTACATTGAGGGGTGGCCAGATAACACAGTTCTGGTCAAGAGAGATAAGTGAAATGTCTGAGAAAGCTTCTTACTGGTAAAGAGACTTAGCTGCCTTACAGATGTTGCCTTGAATCTTCCCCTTCTTCCTGGTAGGAATGCAGAAGCAGTGCTGGAGGTGGAGAAGCCATTCTGAAACCTTGAGGCAATAATGATCAACTTGAAAACCACATCCTAAAATGGCTGAATGGAAAAGTAAAAGAAGACAGATAAAGCCTATTCCCTGAACACTTTTTACATGAAAAAAATAAAACTCCTTACTTGTTTAACCACTGTAAATCATTTCTGTCACTCTGCTAAATGTATATTCTCTCTCTCTCTCTCACACACACACACACACACACACACACACACTATGTCATGGTGTGGGAAATTCATTTAGCATATTTACCATGGTGCAGCCATTTAGGAAAGAGAAACAGGAAAACATGTTCCCAGGTGGGTTACCTGGGTCACCATAGGTGCCTGAGAGAGGGGAGAGTATTAAATAGAACAAGGACCCAAGGCTAGGAGAGATAAGCCCACCTGGACCCACTGTAGAGCAGGAGTGATGGCTGCCTGCTCTAGAGAACAGCCTAACATTGGATAGACACGTTTTCAAAAATTATATATCTAAAGCAATATTTGGCGCCATGGAGACAAAGAAACAATTGTACACAAAACAGAAATAAAAATGAGAATGCCTATAGATAAGATCTTTCCCTGGGAATATAAGAATTGCTTTCGCCTACTATCATTGTGGGAAATTCAATATATTGGAGAACTGACAGCATTTATCTGTTCAAGTCTTTGGAAAATCATTAATTCATTCAATAAATATTAATCAAGCTCCTTGATAACTGATTCATAATGATTCTTTTTAATTAATTCTCCCATACTTCACAGGATACTTAAGTGCTGTCAGATATGTGACTTTGAAGGAGAACAGAACTACCTTCTTTCCTCTTCTCTTCCCTTCTCCTCTTCTCTTACTTTTTACTTCCTGTCATTCCCTTCCCTTCCTTTCAGGAAAATAAGTTAAGAAGAATCTCATTAACACTTTTCTTTCTTTCTTTAGGTCTGTATTTCTCAAAGCCTGGGACAATACTGGTGTTTACAAAGAAGGCTTAGATGGTAAATAATGCTTAAATACATGGTGAGAAGGTTTTTCTTTTTTCCATTTTCTATTTCTTTGCCTTTAATTAAAAAATGTATTAATAACAGTTATGAAAGAGCTGTAAGAATACAAAAAATAGTCCCCTGCCTCCCTCCTCCTCACCTCTTCACTGCTCCTCCCCAAAGACAACCACTTTTGCCTTTTTTAGCTGTTTTTTAATAGTACTTACTTTTTTTTTTAGAGAGAGAGTGTGTGCATAAGCTGAGGGGGAGGGGCAGACGGAGAGGGAGAGAGAGAATCTTAAGTAGACCCCATGCCCAGCGCAGAGCCCGATGTGGGGTTCGATCTCACAACCCTGAGATCATGACCTGAGCCAAAATCACAAGTTGGATGCTTAACCGACTGAACCACCCAGGCACCCCCTTACTTTCATATTTTAAAATTAAATGCTTATACTACTTTTCTGATTAATCAGATGTATCCTTTGACAATCTATAATTGATCAAAATTCTTATGTAGATTTAAAAATATGTCCATAGACTCTCTGATACTCTTTGGCTTAATCCTCCTCTTCTTGAGTGTGGGCTAAAATTTGTAACTTGCCTCTGACAAATGGAACAAAGTAGAAGTGACGGTATTTGACTTTGGAGATCAGGTCATAAAAAAGCACTGTGGCTTCCATCACAGTTTCTCCTCTCTTTTTCTCTCTCAGGCCACTTGCAGGGGGAGAAGCTAGCTGCCATTTTGTGAGGAACGGAGGCATGTCTCCAACGTCCGTTGAGGAACTGAGGCTTCCTGCCAGCTGCCGTGTGAGCAAGTTTGGAAGCCGTCCTTCCTGCCCCAGCCAAGTCTTCAGATGACTGCAGACCCAGCCAACATCTGGACTATGACGTCATGACAGACCCTGAGCCAGAGCCATCCAGCTAAGCTGCTTCCAAGTTCTTGATCCCCAGGAAGTGTGAGGAGACTAAATGTTTACTGTTTAAAGCCACAAAGTTTGGGAGTAATTTGTTATGCAGCAATAGATAACTAATAAAGTACTTTAAAACCATTTTCCCCATACTCTTAATATAGTTACCTGACATTTCAATTAATCAATGACATCTGTTTATTTCATTATATCTAAGTGAATGTTATTCACTAAGTGAATTATTGTATTATAATTACATGTCCTTCCTTTTACAACATTTTGTTTTTACTAGAATTAATAATTGGCATTACTGTCAGTCATACATAGTTATCTATATATATGTCTTCATTACTTTTCTAAATATTTCATCAGATCTATCATATACCTCTTAGAAGTTGTCCTTACTCTAAATGGCATATCATATTAGATCACTTTTAATAAATGATCATAATAGGTTTCATAATGATCATAATAGATCCTTTTCAATAATAATATTTAAAATAGTAAATAATTGTTATTTATTTTTCCCCCAAGGAGACCTTTGTCCCAGAGCTATGATCTTCTTGCTCCAACCCAGATATCTGTTCTCTAGGTCTGTCATCCTGGGACTTGTCTTTCCTTCACTCTGGGGCTTCCATTCACTATTCATGTGTGTTATGACCCCTCCTTCTTAGATCTTATGTCTCCACGTCATTTCCTCTTTATAGGAGAACATACTGCAATAACTTCCTAAGCATAGTTGCATGGGTGAGAAATTGGATTTAGATGCATGAAAATGTCTGATTTCTCCAAGATTATGATTTAGGAGAGGATATTCTATGTGAAGATTGTTTTTATTCATCATATTTGTTTCTTCCAGATTCTTTTCCTATTTTTCACACTTCCGTTTTTCTCTGGAGTCATTTCCAGTGTACAAAGAAATGACTGAACCGTATCCATTTAAGACATTATAATAAAGAAGTTTTTAATTTCAGAAGAAATGTGATAGGAGCAGATTTTAATTAGTCTTATTACTTTTGTTATTCTCACTTGTATATGCTCACAGTGCTTCTTTATATATTTATTTCAACATTTGGTAACCTGCCAGTCTCCATTAAAACGTGAACTCATTATGAATCTTCAGTTGATGCTATTTCATCATGTCTAATTTATAAGTGAAAATTGATAGTTTAGCAATAGTTATCACTACCTTTCTATCTGTTCAGGATTGTCTGGGTGGAAGGCTCTGTGTTGGGGAAGATGGAACAAGATCCCATATACATAGGATTTAAAACAAGCCAAGCCAACTTTTTGCACCTCAGTATCTTTGTCTTTTAAATACCAGATTTTGTAGGTGATCGGGAAAATGAGGGACTTCTCAAATCTAATGACCTAAATGGGAATGGTTTATACAATTTTAAGTGCCAACTTACCTACCTCTGATCTTAAAATTCTAAATTATACTTAAGTACATTAGTTTCCTAGGGCTGCTATAACAAAGTAATATAAATTCAGTGTCCTAAAAAAGCAAAAATTTATTACCACACACTTCTGGAGACTAGAGGTTCAAAATCAAGGAAGCAATAATATTGGTTCTTTTTAGGAGGCTCTGAGGAAGAGCACTGTGGGTCAAACCTTGGTTCTTCACTCTGAGATCAAAGCTAAAACAGAACTTCTGATCTGGAATGTCCAGCCCCATGACAGAGACTCTTAGATCTTCTACTCAGTACTAGTGAACATCACCTGGTTGATCTTACAACAATGTGGGATGGAACAACACTCTCTACTCTCTCTGGAAAGAGCACCAAATAATTGGTAACAATAATATAACCTTCAATGAAGGGGAAGAGACAATTCAGGAGTACTTAAAACTCCAAAAGAAAAAAAAAAATCCTTACCTGCCAACATTTTTCCTCCCCATTAATCAGGTAAACATAAATTCAAAAAGAAATCACAAATAAAATAATTATTTTTAAAGAAAAAATATGATGAAAAGTTAGACCAAGTGCAACAATTGTAACAATACTTGTAAAGTTTAAATTGACCTCAAACATGCCTGAAATTTATTTAAAAATCAATAATATGTAGCTTACAAGGGATATACTTAGAGCAACAAGATAAAGTAATGCTAAAAATAAAGAAATAGGTTGGGATGCTGGGTGGCTCAGCTGGTTAAGCATCCAACTCTTGATTTTGGCTCAGGTCATGATCTCAGGGTCATGAGATCAAGCCCCACATCGGGCTCTACAGGGGGCATAGGGCCTACTTAAGATTCTCTCTCTCCCTCTCTCTCTGCCTCTCTACCCCCCAACTTGCATGCCTGTGAACACACACACTCTCTCTCTAAAAAAAATAATAAAAATAAACAATAAAAATAAAATAAAGACATAGACAATGTGAATCAATCCACCTCAAATACAAAGAAACAAAAAGGGATGATAGTAATACAACACAATTCAAAGGGAAGACATTGGTTCACAGAATGACCCTGTTAAAACATCATTCAGATGAGATCACTTCTGTGCTCAAAACCCTGGACCTCAAAAATAAAAGCATGCTTATTTTCTATGACCTACAGGAGCCTAAATCTCTTGGCCTATCTTTATCTGACTTCATCTGTCTGACTTCATCTCCTATAACTTACCCTTCCTTTCACTTTCAGCCACATAGGAAACCTTTGCACTGGCTGTTCCATCTGCCTGGAAGGCTCATTCCCAAATTACCTCCTTCAAGTCTTTATGGAAAATTCACCATCACAGTGACACTGTGTTGACCAAAATTTCAGTCCCCTGTCTGGAGGTTACACATCCCCCTTCCCTGCCTTCTTTTCTTTCTTAGCCCTACTTGGCATACTATATATTTTATTTGTATATGATATGTGTATTGTCCAATTTCCTTACTAAAATATAAACCCCAAGAAGTGAGAATTTCTGTATGTTTTATCAATACTGTATATCCTAGAAGTGTTGGTGTATGTTTTCTGTAATGGGCCAAATAGTAAATACTTTAGGCTTTGTGGGCCATCTGGTCTCGGTTAAAATGACTCAATTCTGTCACTGAGGTACAAAAATAGTCATGGATAATACATAAATAAACGAGCATGGCTGCAGTCTAGTAAATATTTATTGGCACAATTTTATATTTCATATAATTTTCAAGCATCACTAGTATTATTCTTCCTTTTTTTTTTTTTTTAAGCACTTAAACATGGAAAAAAACTTTTTTAGGTCACAAGCCATACAGAAGGTGGGAGCAAGCCAAATTTGGCCCATGGGTCACAGTTCACAGACCACTGCTCCCCAAAAATGCTTGGCAGGTGGTAGGTTTTGAATGAATGAATGTGAAGATGTCGATATTTATACCTGAATATTTAATAGCAAAGATGAATAACAAATTACATTTAAAAAGAATTGACTGAAATGATAATCTATAAAATCATAACAATAATCATAGACTTATTTTATCATTTTTAATCCTACAGATGAAAATAGGGAGCATATCAATGCAAGAAGTTGTACAACAGAGGTTGTAGACAGATGCTGATTTTTCTTACTACAGTTGGAAAGCACAATTAATTTGCAAGTACTTGAAGAACATCTATGAATGTTGTGCTAGTTTTTAAAAATGGATACACATTCATTTGCACTCTTCACATTGAGGTAGAGTCTCTGTCCACTCAATTTGGGTGGCCTTGTGACTGCTTTCAATAACAGAGTAAGCATAAGTGATGCTGTTTAATTGCTGATGGTGGGCCATTAAAGGCCACGCAGCTCCCACCTGTGTCGATGGGAATGCTCAATCTCTAAATGCTTCCATTTGGATACTCCATCTCAGAATCCAGCTGCCATGCTGTGAAGCAGTCCAACCCATTTGGAGAGGTTAAGTGTAAGCACTCAAGCTGACAATCCAAGCTGAGCCCAGCCTTCAAGTCACCCCTTCCTAGCTTCAAGACATCCCTGCCTTAGCTCCAGAAGCCCCCAGATAATGACAACTCTCCAGACATTCAAATCATCCCAGCTCTAGTCTTCCTAGCTGAGGCCCCAGATCATGAAACATAGAAAAGTCATTCTTGCTATGCTTTGTCTGAATTCCTGACTGAGGAAATCCATCAACATAATAAAATGGTAGTTGGTGAATGACCCCTCATTTGGGACAGTTTTTTATTTAGCAATAGTTCTAGAAAATAATTCATCATAATACTAGGCCAAAAGAAAATTACTGCATAATTCAATTTTAAAAAATTCAGATTACTCATAAATAGAACTAAAAACTAAAGCATAGTTACAATATGCAATCTAAACTAACTTTAGCAATAGTGACCTGAAAAGTGATTCAGTGAAGAACATGAGACTAGGTTCTGTAGTTTCCTCAAATATGAATAAGCTGAAGTTTTAGAGAGTACCAATGAGTAGAATAATGTAATACAAACAAAAGGAAATGTTGAAAAAGACTCTGGCTCAGAACTACACCTTTTATTTGATTATTCCCATGACTAATCAGTTGTGAAATTCTGCAACTTTTACCAGTATTTCCATTATTTCTTCCTTTAAAGTGCTACAGACCAAATTCATTTTTCTCAGCTCCTCTGCTTCATTATCTAACTTCTCTCTTGACTTCAAGCCTGTTGTTCTTCAAAATAGCTCTCCCTCTGCCTCCAGAGGCTTTGATTTAAGCAGAAGCTGTATCATGTCACTCCCTTTTCAAAAAATTTTAATGGGATCCTTTGTGTATAAAATAAAGCCTAAAATCTTTAGCATGGCAAGCAAGGTCTTCAAAGGCTACCTCCTGCAAAACACTTATCCAATCTCATTCTTTATAAAAATCCCTACCTTCTAATCACTTAATATTATTATTTAATAATGTGGATATTATTTTTTAAATATTTTTTAAGATTTTATTTATTTATTTGAGAGAGAAAGAGAGATCACGAGCAGGGGGGTGGGGCAGAGGGAGAGGGAGAAGCAGACTCCCCACTGAGCAGGGAGCCTGACACGGGGCTCTGATTCCAGAACCCTGGGATCATGACCTGAGCCCAAGGCAGATGCTTAACAGACTGAGCCACTCAGGCACCCCTAATAATGTGGATATTATATGGATGCATCATTCATTCACATTGCCCTAGCCAAGGGACAAAGATGGTTCCAAATCTGGAAATTTGGGCATTTAGAAAGGATTATTTTGGAGGCAGTTCACAGAATACAAATAAAATTATTTCATTCTAAGAAAAAGGACTTTGTTGGCTCATGTATATGAAAAGTCGAGGAGTATCTGGCTTAGATAGGTCATGATCTCGTGATTCATGTGATGTCCTTGATCTCTCTCTGTCTCTCCATCTCTTGGTACAGGCTTCCTCCGTGTGGGCTTCGCTCTCAGGCAATCTCTCTGCAGGTGCTAATTCCTAGCAACTCTGAAATTATATCTCACCATCTTTGCTTGGCAATACCAGTAGTTAAGTAAGCTTTTTTCCTAGAAGTTGCAACATAAGTCCTAGAATCGATTTGTATTGGCCTGACTTGGGTTGCACATCCACCCCTACAGCCAAGGGGAAGGAATTCACTGCTTCACACGGGCTGAGAAAAATGAATCTGGTGGTAAAGCCAATACAGCCCAAATACAAGAATGAAACTCGAACAAGAATAGCTACCTCAGTGTGGTCTCACGTCAGGAAGAGGAATGAATGCAAGACATGCGTGGACAATACTCACTTATTGGGCAATTTCTCAAAACTTGCTGAAAAAACATCCTATTTAGCATAGAAAAGATGCTATCTTAAGGAGCACCCAAAAAAGCTATCTTTGAACATTTACTCATGAGAAAGAGGGAATGGATGTGGTCTTTGTAATTCTGCAGTCTGTGTGGAGGGCTGAGTGGAAGTAACAGAAATTTGGGTTCATAAAGAGGAAAGTGTTTCCTTCAGAAAATAGAACAGGCTGGCTATAGGGTAGAGATGGACTGAGCAGAATCCAGGAGAAGGAAGGTTTGAGGAAAATGTTCTACTGTATCATGAGGCAAAGGTTCTGGGTGGTGAATAGGGTGTCAGTTGGCACTTGCACACCTCACTGAATTGGAGACATTCAGTTACCCCATGAAACTTACCTTTATCTGTTTATATACCAATTTCCAGTGTTTTGAGTGAGCTGGAAGCAGGTCCATGGAAACACCAGTCAATCATTGTGTATCTATCTAATGTAGGCCTATTGTACAATTGTCAAATAAGTTATTCAGCAAATGACTTGGATTTGAGTCCTCACTACACATCTAATTTACATAAATAATGTATTGAATAATTTGATCTGCAGAAGGCTCCATTTCTTCATTCATCTGTAATGAGAAATAATAATACACCCCTACCTGTGACAATGCTTTGAAGACCAACTAAGGGTGCTTCATCTAATGCAGGATTCAAATGCCTTTACAATGTTGATTAAACTCTTTGTCTTTTGCTCATAATTGGGGTAAGAAACTAGTTGTTTCTTACTTGGCTTTGAGAAGTTTACAAGGGAGGAGGTGAAAAGAATTAACAAACATAAATTAGGAATTAACCTAAATACATAATAGTCATTTGAGCCCAATCTGGTAACTGATTATGTTTTTAAATCAATCTTATTCTACTCTAAAAATAATGAGTAATTTGACTTCAATCCTCTCTCCTTACCACCCACTTCCTACCCCCTTTCCATGAACTATTTTTATTAAGTATTTATCAATTCATCTTATGAGTTGCTTATGCAAAACAAGATAAAAGTTTCTCATTTCTTCTCATAACATCTGCTTGAGAAATGACTGTGGAATTCAGAGTAAAAAAATATGTGCTAGAATATTAAAGCAACACAGATGATTAAAATATCACACCTTGCCTGTTTCTTTGGCAAGCTGAATGACGAAACAAAGATGAAATATTAGCATGTGTTTTCACATGAATATGTTAGGGGAGAAAAAACTTCACAAATTTTTTTTATTTTGTTTTCACTTATATCTGATATTTTTAAACCCTCAAAATTTATCTTGATGCCTCTCCTAAATAATAGCTTAGACAAGCCAAATACAGAATATTTCATAAGTCAGACTTAGAACAGCATAACAGTATTTTTGACCAAGGAAAGAATACCAAATACTTTCTTCTCTTAGTATTCAGGAAGTTTGTCCTGAGTTCACAGATCTGAGTTTCATATACTTAGCTTTTTTTTTTTTTTAAAGATTTTATTTATTTACTTGACAGAGAGACACAGCAAAAGAGGGAATACAAGCAGGGGGAGTAGGAGAGGGAGAAGCAGACTTCCTGCGGAGCAGGGACCCCAATGCGGGGCTCGATCCCAGGACCCTGAGACTATGTGACCATGTGAAGTCATTGTGGTTTTGACTTGCATTTCCCTGATGGCTAATGATGTTGAGCATCTTTCCATGTACTTATTGACTATTCATATCTTAAAGAAATATCTGTTTACATCCTTGGCCCATTTTCTAACTGGGGTATCTTTTTGTTGTTGAGTTGTAAGAATTATTTATATATTCTGGATACTACAACCTTATCAGATATATGATTTGCAAATATTTTCTCCCCTTTTGTAGGTTGTCTTTTCACTTTCTTGATGGTATCCTTTGAAACACAAAAATCTTTAATTTTGATAAGTCTAATTTATCTCTTTTCTTTTGGTATCATATCTGAGAAGACTTTGCCTACTCCAAAGTCACAAAGATTTACTCCTATGTTTTCTTCTAAGAGTTTAATAGTTTTAGTCCTTACATTTAGGTCTATAAACCATTTTGAGTTAACTTTAGTGTATGGTATAAGGAAGAGGTCTAAACTTGTCCTTTTGCATGTGAATATTCAGCTGTCTAAGCTCCATTGACTGAAAAGACTATTCTTTCCCCCACTGAATGGTCTTGGAAATTTGATGTGACTTTTGACCCTTGAACTAGTTGTGAAAATTCTAAATAATCTAATCTGGACATTTTGAACTACAGTGAATCTAGATTGTTAAATTTTTCCATTAGATTTTTCTTTAATTTATTGTCCTTTAAAAAACACAGATAATGCCTCAGTCCTAAACTTTAAAGGAGCTTTTGGATTATTTCCAAAACCTAATTTTCACTGTCTCTGAAAATGTGAAAATTCTTGGAATTTTTCATTGACTTTCTTAAATATTGCTCTGCAAATCTTTGTCTCAGCCAGTGAACTGAATGTCTTAAATAATGCTCCCCTGTGAATTTTACAGTTGACAAAATCTAATCTAACTCCAGTTCTATCCTTACTCTCAGTTCAAATACCTGGTCCTTTTTTGTTCTAGTGTAATTTGAGGCAGGTTTGATGTACAAAGCATTATAAAGCATCACCTGGGCCACTATATGTGAATGTAAATGGGAGAGAGTATTTTTAGCAATAATATTTTTACCCAGGACAAGATATTGAATAATGAAAAGAGAGACACATAAATTCTGTGTACTAAAAAACTCATCATCCACTTAAAGATTTACTTATTAAATATACACAATTAATCAAGAGATATACTAAATTTGCTTCTCTAGTCATATCTCAAGGATCATATGCATTATGATCTTGTTAGTATCACAAACTTTATATGAGATGGTGGTAGTCAAAACGCCCCTATTGGGGCACCTGGGTGGCTAGTTGGTTAAGCATCTGCCTTCGGCTCAGGTCATGATCTCAGGGTCCTGGGATCAAGCCCCATATCAGGCTCCCTGCTTGGCGGGAAGCCTGCTTCTCCCTCTCCTGCCCCCCCCCGCCCCCGCTTGTGTTCCCTCTCTCACTGTCTCTCTGTGTCAAATAAATTAAAAGAAAAAAAAAAGCCCCTATTTATAGGAAGTGTATCAGTTAGCTTTCACTACATAACAAACATCCCAAAACATAAAACAATGACCACTTGCTTAGCTCACAGTTCCATAGGTCTACTGGACAGTTCATCTAATCTGAGATTGTTCAACTGGTCTTGGCCAGGTTCACTTAGGAGTCATGCAGGTCAGCTGGCAGCTGGATTAAATAGAATAGCCTCACTCCACATCCTGGAGGTTGGTCAGTTCTCAGGCACCACCTGCTCTCATCATTCAGCAGCCTGTCCAGACTCCTTCATAGAGAAATCTCAGGATTCAAGAGTAGCAAGAGAGGGCAAGCCCCAATTTACAAGCACTTTTCAAACCTTTTATATCACATTTGCTACTATACATTAGCCAAAGCAAGTTACAGGGCCAGCCAGATTCTAGAGGAGGGAAAAATCCAGTTACAGAGGGAAGGAGCCACAAAGTATGTGGCTAATTTTGCAAACTACCACAGAAAGCAAAACACGGGATTTCATAGTGGTACCAAAATAAGGTCTTTAGCATGGGACTTCCAATCATGAGTTTGGTACGTGTATTACTATTTAAATTTTTATGCTACTTCTGGATAATTCCTTTAACAATTATTTTTATCTTAATTGAGTTAGTTGTTATTTTAATAGGCATAATGCAAGCATGTAGAAAGAAAATATAAGGAAAAGAAAGAGGTACAAAATGAAAAGAAAGACTTTCCCTCAATCTTTCTCATTCCCTCTCCCCTCCACACTCGCCCCTCATGGACCATTTTTGTGTAGTTCTTCTTTCAGGCCTTTGGAGGTAATACTAGATAAAATGTGCCCTTATGTCCACATTTATCAACACTAAGCAGTGTCTGTTCAGGCTCTTTGTGGACATAGGAAATATTTAGTTTATTTTCTCTATAGCTTTTCCATCTACTTTCTCTCCCTCTTTCTATGTTTTTTGATAACATTTTTAAAAATTTTAAATCATATACTAAGATCTCTATTTTAGACCCATCAGCTCCAAGCTGTAGCTCTCAATTTCTCACCATACAAGATGAGGTATTTGATGTTCTGACATCTTCCCACTTGCTTTCACAGCCCACACCTCTACCACTTGTCAGAATCTGCCAAGCATTGCATTGCTTTGACAATGTTGTGTAGCATTTATATTCTGACTTCTACTTATAATAAAGTTCTGCATCCACAGTTTGGTTCTGAAAATCATGAACCAATAAACAATATTAAAAATATGATAATTATGCAGAAATTGGGGGTGTGATTGAACTCACAAAGAGGTAATCCTGTGTCTCTTAACCTGAGTCACTTGAAGGAGAATATTTCAAACATCAAGGTCAAATGTATTTTATGACATTCCATCACTTGTTCGATATAATGACACACTTCAGTTTGTTTCAAATTTATAACATGATTTTCTTATATAACTTTTATAAATCTGCTGGAGAATTTTATTGCATTCCCTTTGTTTTTCTTGTTGTCAGAGAGAAAGTATTCATATTTTATCACATTCTTTAAAGCATCAACTTGCCTTATCATGCTACTTGTTGGATGATAGAAAATGCTTCTAGGCCATAAGCACAGCTGTCTTCTTCTTGCTTCTTTTTATTGTTCTCCTGGGTTACTTCTATTTTCTCCTCAGGCCTTTGAATTTCTCTTGGATTCTTTTAGAAATGGTGCTTAAGAGGTGAGTTTAACGAGTCCTTACACGAATGAATGTATCTTTTATTTCCTAGAATTCTAGCTCCCTGTTTTTTTTTCTTCTTACAATTTTGAAGGCATAATTATACCATCTTTTAAGATACAAGGTTGCTGATGTGAGAATTTTAATGCCAATCTGATTCTTAATCGTTAGTATGCAATGCAGTTATGTTTACTTAAAAAATTTAATTAGGTATAATATGCAATCCAAAAGTGGACAAATTATAGCTTGATGGATTATCTCAAAATGATCACGTAAGTAAGAAATAAAACAATATCTGTGTCTCAGAAGCCCTCTTTGAGTCCCATTTTCAATTACTACCACCTTCTTCCCATAAGGCGTCATTTTCCTGATTCCTAATAGCTTAATAGTTTTACTGTCTTTGAGTTTATAAAATAGAAACAAAATACTATATATTCTTTTGTGACTAGCCCCTCTCACTCAACATTAGGTCTGTGAGATTTATTCACATTGTTGCTTATAGAAGTGATCTATTCATTTCAATTTCTGAAAAGCATTCCATTTTATGAATATATAAAAATATATTTTTTAATGTTTATACATATTTGTTTCTAGTCTTTGGTTGTTAAAATAAATCATAAACATTTTTGTTGGTGTACATATAGTCACATTTCTAATGTGTTCTATTTTATGCCATTTAGGGTCTTATGATTATATTAAGTTTTAGAAGATATCATCAAGCCAAAGCATTTGTACCAATATCACTCTTACCAGCAATGTATGAAAGTTCTAGTTCCTTGAAATCTTCACCAGCACTTGGTATTGTCAGTCTATCTAATTGTAGCTATTCTGTCTGGTGTATAGTAGCAGTTTGTTTTTCAAGCTTCATTTGAGTATCTCTGTAATATTGATGTTGACCATTTATTTTATAGATGGTCAGGTTTTTTGCCAATTTTCCCATTGGGTTGATTGTATTGGTTAATTTATTTGTAGGAGTTCTTTTCATGTTCTGGAAACTATAACCCATAGTTGGTTATAACATATATCTTCTCCCATTCTTTGGCTTGCCTTTTATACTCTTTTAATGACATGTTTAATGAAAAGAAATAATTGATTTATCAATCTTGTCTTCTGTGGTTAGTGCTAACATGTCTCTTTAAGTTCCTTACACTTAGGTCCTGAAGATATTCTATTTTGTGGTCTTCCAGAAGTTTTGCTCTTTTACCATTCACATTTTGATCTATAATCACTGGAATTGATTTTTGTGAAATGTAGGGGTGAGGATTCAGATTTTCCCTATTGATATCCAATTGACTCAATACATTTATTGAAGGGAAAAAAGTCTTTTGTTTCTGGGTTACCATGATACCTTTGTCATAAATCAAGTATCCATTAATACATGGGTCTGTTTCTGGACTCCGGTATGTTTCATTGTTCTACCAGTAAATTCTGGCACCATGCCACCCATTTTTAATTTATGGTAGCTTTAAGCTGATGGTGTAGGTAGATTTGGTAGTATAAGTCCTCTAACTCAATACTTTTAAAGATAGTTTTGATTGTTCCTGGGCCTTCACATTTCCATATAAATTTTAGAGTTAATTTGCCAATTTCTACAAAATCACCAGCTGTGATTTTGATTGAAAATTTATTAAATATATATTTAAGGAGAATTGACATCTTAACAATATTAATTCTTCCTGTTCATGAAAATAGTATATATCATTATGTATTTTGATTTTCTAGCAACAATGCATTACAGTTTTCTATGCAGAGGTCCAACACATTTTTACTAGACTTATTCTGTGTGTTTGATATTTCTGATGCTATTGTTAAGTAGTATCATGTATTTTAATTTCAGCAAATTGTAAATATTTGCTGCTGTTGTACATGACATGATGATTTTAATGATCACCTTATATCACTGACCAAATCTTACTTCTCAAGATTCCTTTAAATTTTCTACATAAACAAATAAAGGCGTGTTGTCTCCAAATAGTAAGTTTATTTCTTCTTTCCCAATATTAACCATATTTATTTGTTTTTGCCTCATTGCAATAGATAGAACCTCTTGTACAAAATTGAAAACATATGGTAATATCAGACATTCTTGTCTCAATCCCAACCTCTGGGTTTTTTCCCCAGACACTCATATTTAGATTAAGAAAGCTTCCTGAGATTCCTGGTTTGCTAAGGATTTTTTTTTTTTAATTAAGTAGGCTCCAGCCCCAGCATGGAGCCCAGTGTGGGGCTTGAACTCACCACCCTAAGATCAAGACCTGAGCTGAGATCAAGAGTCAGACGCTCAACTGACTGAGCCACCCAGGCACCTCACTAAGGACTTTTTTTTTATCAGAAATGATAAATAGGGGCGGAGCAAGATGGCGGAGGAGTAGGAGACCTGGATTTCGTCTGGTCTCAGGAATTCAGCTGGATAGGGATCAAACCATTCTGAACACCTACAAATTCAACAGGAGATCGAAGAAAAGAAGAGCAACAACTCTCTCATCAGAAAAGCGACCACTTTCTGGAAGGTAGGACGTGCAGAGAAGTGAATCCGAGGCGATATTCGGGAGGATAGACGGCGGGGGAGGGGCCTCCGGCGGCCGCTTCTGCCAAGTGATAGAGCCAAGGAGCACAAAATTGGAACTTTTAAAAGTCTGCTCCGCCGAGGGACGTCACTCTCGTGGCTAAGCGGGGGGTGGAACCCTCCGGGACAGTGTGGTCCCAGGACCCACGGGTCACAGAAAGACCGGGGGTGCCTGAGTGTGGCAGAGCTCCCAGGTATCGGAGCAGGGAAGCTGGCTGCAGAGGGGGAGCCCAGGCGCGGGCTCTCAGCTCGGGGTTGCCATAAACCGTGATCCCCGGCACAGTCGGGCCACTGCTCCTCCAGCAGGGACCCAACAAGCGGCAGATCCGGGGAGACTCACCTTCCTCCCCCGGGAGGAACCGCACAGGAGTGCACCGCAGGGATCTGCTGGGTTTGGAGACTCCACCCGGGGTCGGGTGCCAGAGATAGAAACGCGCGGTCACAGGCCGGGTGAGCACGGAGTGCGGCTGGAGACCAGGGATGGGAGTGACTGAAGGCTTTTCTCTGGAGGCTCACTGAGAAGCGGGGCCCCGAGTTCTCGGCTCCTCCGCGGCGGAGATTGGGAGGCCGCCATTTTCACTCTCCGCCTCCAAAGCTGTACGGAAAGCTCGCAGGGAACAAAAGCCCCGGAGAGCAAACCTGAGCAGATTACTTAGCTGGGAGGGGGCAAGGGCAGGGCAATTCTGCCTCTGGCAAAGACATTTGGAAACCACGACAACAGGCCCCTCCCCAGAAGATCAGCGAGAACAGCCAGCCAAGACC
>NC_058412.1:100892914-100897918 GCF_002201575.2 Neomonachus schauinslandi
AGCAGGAAAGAATGTCCAATGGAAAAAAGACAGTCTCTTCAACAAATGGTGTTGGGAAAATTGGACAGCCACATGCAGAAGAATGAAACTGGACCATTTCCTTACACCACACACAAAAATAGACTCCAAATGGTTGAAAGACCTCAATGTGAGACAGGAGTCCATCAAAATCCTAAAGGAGAACACAGGCAGCAACCTCTTTGACCTCAGCCGAAGCAACTTCTTCCTAGAAACATCGCCAAAGGCAAGGGAGGCAAGGGCAAAAATGAACTATTGGGACTTCATTAAGATAAAAAGCTTTTGCAAAGCAAAGGAAACAGTCAACAAAACCAAAAGACAACCGACAGAATGGGAGAAGATATTTGCAAATGACATATCCGATAAAGGGCTAGTATCCAAAATCTATAAAGAACTCATCAAACTCAACACCCAAAGAACAAAGAATCCAATCAAGAAATGGGCAGAAGACATGAACAAACATCTTTCCAAAGAAGACATCCAAATGGCCAACAGACACATGAAAAAGTGCTCAATATCGCTCGGCATCAGGGAAATCCAAATCAAAACCTCAATGAGATACCACCTCACACCAGTCAGAATGGCTAAAATTAACAAGTCAGGAAACGACAGATGTTGGCGGGGATGCGGAGAAAGGGGAACCCTCCTACACTGTTGGTGGGAATGCAAGCTGGTGCAGCCACTCTGGAAAACAGTATGGAGGTTCCTCAAAAAGTTGAAAATAGAGCTACCATATGATCCAGCAATTGCACTACTGGGTATTTACCCCAAAGATACAAAAGTAGGGATCCGAAGGGGTACGTGCACCCCGATGTTTATAGCAGCAATGTCCACAATAGCCAAACTGTGGAAAGAGCCAAGATGTCCATCGACACATGAATGGATAAAGAAGAAGTGGTATATATATACAATGGAATATTATGCAGCCATCAAAAGGAATGAGATCTTGCCATTTGCAACGACGTGGATGGAACTGGAGGGTATTATGTTGAGTGAAATAAGTCAAACAGAGAAAGACATGTATCATATGATCTCACTGATATGAGGAATTCTTAATCTCAGGAAACAAACTGAGGGTTGCTGGAGTGGGGGGTGGGGTGGGAAGGATGGGGTGACTGGGTGATAGACACTGGGGAGGGTATGTGCTCTGGTAAGCGCTGTGAATTGTGCAAGACTGTTGAATCTCAGATCTGGACCTCTGAAACAAATATTGCAATATATGTTAAGAAAAAAAAAAAAGAAGAAGAAGAAGAAGGTAGCGGGAGGGGAAGAATGAAGCGGGGGAAATCGGAGGGGTAGACGAACCATGAGAGACGATGGACTCTGAAAAACAAACAGGGTTCTAGAGGGGAGGGGGGTGGGAGGATGGGTTAGCCTGGTGGTGGGTATTGAGGAGGGCACATTCTGCATGGAGCACTGGGTGTTATGCACAAACAATGAATCATGGAACACTTCTTCTAAAACTAATGATGTAATGTATGGGGATTAACATAAGAATAAAAAAAAAAAGAAAAAAAAGAAAAAATAATAATAAAAAAAAGAAATGATAAATAAACAGATTTTATAAACTGCCTTTTCTGCATCTATTGATTATTCAATTTTTCTCATATATTCTGTTAATGTGATAAATACATTGATTTTTTTGTGTTTAACCAACTTTGTATTCTTGGAACAAACGTAACTTGGTCAAGATCCCTTTTATTTATTGATATATAATATTTGCTAATTTTTATTTTTTTTTTTTTTGTTTGCTAATTTTTAAAGGATTTTTCCATCTATTTCCATGTAAGGTATTGGTTCATTATGTTTGGAATATAACTGCCAGGTTTTATTATCAAAGTTACGCTAGCCTATTAAGTGAGTTGCAGAATGTTTCCCCTCTTACTATTCTTTGGAAGAGTTTGTATAAAATATGTATTCTTTCTCTCTTTTATATTGAGAGGAAGTTTCTGGAGAAGGTATCATTGCCTGAAGAACTTTTTTTTCTTCTTCTTTAAATATTTTACTAACAAATTTATTCAATTATAGGTTCAATTTAAGAGTGTTTCTCTATGTGTACAATAGCATTTCAAATACCCCTGAGGATTTTAAGCTTAAATTAGCATCTCTTCCCCTAGGTTACTTAAGTATCCCCTTGAATCTGTAGTCCTTTTGTTTATCTTGTTATTTCTCCTTTGCATGGCCAACTGTCTTCAAATACCTGAAAATGTCGGTTATCCAGTGATTTACTGTCTGAGGACCAGATTAATAACATCAGCAGCTGGCTTGGGTGTGCTCAGCCCTTACCAATTTCTACACTAAAGGAGAAGACTTGCTGCATTATCTGTGTGTGTTATGAGATGACATCATCTCTAAGAGAGCATGAAGGAAGATGTGCCCCTCCTCCAAATGGCATAATTAGAGGGGTCCTAATAGAGAGAGCTAACTCCTGTTCTGGATGGCCATGTTCTGCCCAGAACTTCTATTTCTTTAAAAAGTATCTCTCTGGCTTTATCCTGGAACTGAGCTCTGCAGCTGTACTCAAGGGATGATGAAGGAGGGTCGGAGAGATTATTCTATAAGCCATTTAGCAAAGAAATCAGCCAGGCCCCTACTTTTTGTCCCTTCTCTCAGTTCTGCTCTCCATATCCTCTGATTTCACTGGCCACAGCATGAACCCCACACTCAGCTACCAACTTCTCCTGAGGTCATTCAAATCACCTGTTGGCATGATTCTACCTTCCTGAAACTTGTCGGCATCTTTGTTCCACTGATGCTCCCTTCTCCTGTTTTAAGTCCTACCTGTCATTTCAATGTTTTACTTTTGGTTTAGCTTTTTTAATTTTTATTTTATAAGGGTTTTTGTTTGTTTGTTTGTTTTGAATGGATAGAACCAAAAGATTTATTCAGTCATGGTTCTTGAATTTAAATATTATATTTTTTTAAAAATTTGAATATTGTTTATTACTTATTAATGTTATGTCAATAACATGCAACTAGGGAATTTATTTTTTTTCTAAGATTTTATTTATTTATTTGAGAGAGAGAGAATGAGAGAGAGAGAGCACATGAGAGGGGAGAGGGTCAGAGGGAGAAGCAGGCTCCCCGCCGAGCAGGGAGCCCAATACGGGACTCGATCCAGGGACTCCAGGATCATGACCTGAGCCGAAGGCAGTCGCTCAACCAACTGAGCCACCCAGGCGCCCAACAACTAGGGAATTTAAAGTGATAGTGTAGTATGTTCAAGATTATTTTTACAACACCTGAGAGATACAAACACACAAACATACATGTAGGTAGGGAGAAGGGAGAGTGAAGATAAGAGAGAGAAGGTATAAAATTTAGAACAATAACCAAGCAGTTGCCTAGGGAGTTCCCTGGTTTTAATGAAAAAGAATCATAAATATGCAGGAATAATATTTAAAATTTGCCTATGCTATAAATCTTCACATAAATCAGAAATTAACAAATATTTTAAAGGTCCATGTCTGCTAAAAATACTACTTTATCTTCATTTTACTCATACATACCAAATAGATTATGCATATCTTGTGTAAGGTATATCACCAAGAAATGTCCTAATTTATCAATAAAATTACTCACTCTATTAACTAGATAACTTCATGCTTATCTTAATTTAAAGGAAGGTAGGTTATTGGTCTTGAAAATAAAAATATACATCTTCAACTTCCCTTTCCTTGTTCCCTAACCCAGTGCCAGCCTCACTGGCTAATCTATATGGACCTTAAAAAGTTAACAATAGGGGCGCCTCTCATGCTCTCTGTCTCTCATTCTCTCTGTCTCAAATAAATAAATAAAATCTTTAAAAAAAAAAAAAGTTAACAATAAAACAAGGGACAACCCAGTGCCGAGGACTGATGGGTAAGTGATTTAATTGGCAATGCCCAATTTACTACATAGGAAACCACTCTGGTAAATTATTTTATAAGGCATAAGGAATTCCCATTTATGCCACTTTTTAATTTTCAAAACATGTTTTCTCAATCTGAAAAGGTATATCATTTTCAAGATGTGATGGTTCTTCTCCCTCTGCCTAAGCCAGTTCCCGCTCCCATTCTCTGCCCTGCTATGTACCCCAAGAGGTCTCTTCCCTTGGCACAGCCTCTCCTAGACCCCCTTGCCAGCTGGCGTCCAATTGGCTCATGCCACTAGGAAGTAATGGCAGGAGATCACAGGATGGGAGGTGAGAAAAGCCAGAGGATTTCTCCCTGCTTCTCTCCCTGGCTTCTAACTGTGTCTGCCTGTCTACAGCTTCCTCTACACTTGCAGCTCTCCATGGACTCCAATGACAACAATCCCTCCCACAGGTGGTAATGACCTCCCGTGACTGCTAGTCTCCATCCCCAGATTGCTCCTTTAGCCCCGACCACATCTCTGCAACTAGTTTTGTCACCAGAGTCTCTTGTCACCAGGGTGAGCTCTGTTCATGGTTGGAACCCTGACAGATACACTAGATTTCAGAAATGGTATAGTTCAAATCCCATAGGGAGTGCTTCTCTCAGATGGTATTTCTACTGAGAGTCACATGGGTCCCTAAATAAATCTCTGCTACCTCACAGTTAGACATTCTATTAATGTCCCCTGATTGTTGAGGTTGCTTTAGATGACTAGAAAACGTATTTCTTTAAAAAATTACTGTGTTTAAAGGTTGCTTAACAACTTGCCCTTTGAAATATTGGATACATGTAGTCCAGTGGTTCTCTCCCTCAGCTGGGGAGTTGTTTAATACCAGTTGTAGTAGGCAGAATTCTAAGATGGCCCCAAGATTTCCTGCACCTTCATCCCCAGTTTACACACTCTGCATAATACCCAGGACTGTGAGTTTGATAGCTTACCTTTCTAGGATTAGGTTATACTATAGACAGCACAGCTGACTTTAAGAAAGGGAGATTATCTAACAGGACAATATCAATCATATTGCAATACAAATGTATTAAAACAATATGTTACACACCTTAAACTTACACAATGTTATATGCCAATTAT
>NC_058412.1:100897928-101167928 GCF_002201575.2 Neomonachus schauinslandi
AGAAAGAAAGAAAGAAAGAAAGAAAGAAAGAAAGAAAGAAAGAAAGAGAGAAAGATTATCTGAATAGGAGTGACCTAATCACTCAAGCCCTTTAAAGGCAGAGAGTCTTGTTCAGCTGGTCATGGAAGCGAAGTCAGAGAGATGTGAAGCATGAAGGGTTTGACACCAAGGAGGTTCTCTGCTGCTGAGACGGACAGGGCCAGGTGACAAGGAGCTCAGAGTGACCTCCTAAGAGTGATCGGTAACAAGGACCTCAGTCCTATAACCACAAGGAAATGAATTCTGCCAACAACCAGTGAGCTTGGAAGAGAATCAAGAACCAGAGAGAGAAATGCAGCCCTGGCCAACAGATTGATTTCACCATGATGAGAATCCAGCCACTATGCACCTGAACTTCTGACCTACTGAAACTATGAGGTAATCAGTTTGTGTTGTTTGAAGCTGATAAATTCATCTGGCAATTAAGCAGGCAATGTGTTCAATATAATAGAAAACTAATACAAGCAATGCCCCAACCTGCAAAATTTGAGGGTTTTTGGTTGATCTGGGTTGGGGTCCAGGCTTGCACTGTTTTCAATACCTTTTATCCTAGGCAATGCTAACATACAGTCAGGAGTGAAAAATAACCGATTTTTCTTCCCCTTAACTGAACCGGAACTAGCTGAAAAATAAACCCCTAGAATAGTTTCCATCTTTCCAGTTCACCTATTCAACAGATAGTTATTGAACATTCACTGGGTGCCAGGTGCTTGGACGTGGGGATTCATTTAGAGGTAAACAAAATCAGACACACTCACTTCCCTCATGGAGCTCACAGTCAAGAGTAGGAGAGAACACATTTTTTGAACACCGTATGTTTTTCTGCACATAAGGCTATAGTTTCTTTTTACAAAAATTGGCAGAAAATAAGCCCTTGCTTAATACTTAGATGGTTGCACTACATCTCATATTTCAGGGTGCCCTCTCAATTACTTTAGTTTGAACCACGAAGTCCTGTGTGGGGAAGATAAATTTGCCGGAAATGACCTTGATCAGCATGAGTTTGGTATGCTTACAGAGGTCATTTGATTAATTAAGAAAAGAAAAAAAGTAGGATAAGAATTCAACATAGACTCAGTCATCATTCTTGGCATTAAGATCGCAAGTATTGGCTGTCATAGTAAATAAGTTTTAAAATCGCCTAAAAAAAAAAAGTCTGGAGAAGAAAAAGATTAAACTAATAATGTCACAAAGAAATGTAAAATAACTACTGTGATAAGTGTTTCCCAGGGAGGTACACATGCAACAACGGGATTTGACTTAGGGTTGGGACAGGAGAATGTCAAGGAATGTGTCTCAGAGGAAGTATTCTTAAGGAAGTCAAAGAGGACACCACGTGAAGGGGGATTGAAAGGTGGGCTGACAAACAAATTGCTCACATAGTGGTTCTCAGGCTTGGTTGCAAGTTGGAATACCCTGGAAACTATACCCCAGAAATCCTGATTTAATGCATCAGAGGTGTGGTCCGGGCATCCCCGGGTCATCCCAGTGTACATCCAAACAGGAAAAAAAAAAAAAAACAACCAATACGCGAATAATCCTTGTGGCGGGAGGGGACTTCTCTAGGGACTGAAAGAAGACTGGGCAGGAGGAAGTCATGACCCTCCCAAGATTTTCAATAGCCACATTACAGACACACGTGACACAAATGTGTACTATTTGAGTCACTATTCTCTAAACTATTTCTAACATGTTACCTTGTATGCAAATGTACTCTCTAGGAATTCAATAGATTTCACCAAAATTCAAAGGACTGTCCCAGGTTAAAAAGTAAAGGAGCTGTAGCTCATTTCTACAACCTGCCTACCCACCCCTCCCCTCCCTCCTGCCCCCACCACTGAGCCTTGGTCCAGACAGAAACATGTTTCTAAATTCCAACATCATGATTGGAGAGGGGCAAGAGTACTCTCCTGAAAGAGAGAAAGAAGGTGGCATTTAAGGGCACATGCATTTTTCTTTCTGGCCTGCCCAATTGTGCAGTCAACATTACATTCCAGGTAGCATATAGAACTCACTAGCATATAGATGACTACTGACAAATTGTCTTCTTAATGGCATTTTGATATCGCTGCACAATTTGCATATAGCATAGGAAATAAACTTGATTTTTTTAAAGATTTTATTTATTTATCTGAGAGAGAGAGCATGTGCACAAGCAGGGGAGGACAGAGGGAGAGAGAGACAGAGAAGCAGACTCCCCACTGAGCAGGGAGCCCAAGGGGGAGCTGCTGATCCCAGGACCTTGAGATCATGACCTGACCCAAAGGCAGCCACTAAATGACTGAGCCACCCAGGGGCCCTGGAAATAAACTTGATTGACATGCGATAATAATCTAAAAGTCTTTTTTGGCATAAAAAGAGCTGGTACTCTCAAACTGCCAAATCAAACAGGGTTATACAACTTACTTTGGCCACTGGCGTCTCTTACTCAGCTTCAGCAAAATTGGCCTAATTGCTATTTCCCTAAAACCCCAGCATGCTCCTGCCTCAGGTCCTGTGCTCTTGGTATCCCCTCTTGAGATGTCATGCCCCTGTGTCCCTGCCATTTACTTCCTCACTTCCCTCAGATTCACCCTCTCAGAGCGTTTCCTTCACCACCCAATTAACAGCACTCCTAGGATCCTCTATACCCCCACCTTGCTTCAATTTTACTTACAGCATTTATTAGCCTGTGACGTATTATAAAATTATTTTTTGTCTGTCTCCCCAGCCCTGACCCAGTTTGTAAGCTCCATGAGATCAGCAGTTGTATCTGATTTGGTTGCTAAATTACCTGAAAACCTAGAAGAGTGGCTGGTGAATACTTAGTGCTCTATATATACTTTTTAAACTAAAATATGACAATCAACAGTAACATAAAACAACCAAAAAGTGTTTTCACAAAGAATATACTCTTATGAAAAAAGTTAAGACTCTAAGAGAAATGGACACATGAAGGAAAACTATAAAATATTTCATAGCTATTTTCTGGATAGTTGGTTATTAAATTTTACAGAATGTCAACCTTCATTGAAAATTGCTCTTTTATAGATAGGGCCACTTGAATAAAAATTAAATTACTTTTATGTAGCATATTCCATTAAATTCTACAGGCATTTCATTTCATCAAGGCAAATAAAAATAATATGATTTGAAGCTGAACAGTTCCTCATCCTTCTGTTAGAAATCTCTGTGGAGGGGCACCTGGGTGGCTCAGTCAGTTAAGCATCTTCCTTGGGCTCAGGTCATGATCCCAGAGTCCTGGGATCAAGCCCCACATGGGACTCCCTGCTCAGCACAGTCTGCTTCTCCCTCCACCTGTTCTTTCGCTCTTGCTTTCTTGCTCTCTCTCTCTCCCCTTCTCAAATAAATAAATAAAATCTTAAAAAAAAAAGAAAAGAAATCTCTGTGGAATGCACAATGATATATAGATCAAAAAAGTTACATAGCCAAACTGGAAGGAGCCGAGATTCCCTTCAACAGACGAATGGATAAAGAAGATGTGGTTCATATATACAAAAGAATATTACTCAGCCATCAGAAAGGATGAATACTCAACATTTGCATCAACATGGTTGGAACTGGAGGAGATCATGATAAGTGAAATAAGTCAAACAGAGAAAGACAATTATCATATGGTTTCACTTATTTGTGGAACATAAGGAATAGCATGGAGGACATTAGGAGAAGGAAGGGAAAAATGAAGGGGGAGGAATCGGAGGGGGAGATGAACTATGAGAGACTATGGACTCTGGGAATCAAACTGAGGGTTCTAGAGGAGAGGGGGTGGGGAGGATGGGTTCGCCCAACGATGGGTATTAAGGAGGGCACGTATTGCATGGAGCACTGGGTGTTATACGCAAACAATGAATCATGGAACACTACATCAAAAACTAATGATGTACTGTATGGTGACTAACATAATAAAGTAAAAAAAAAAGTGACATAATTTTTTAAATCAAAAAGCAATCTACAAGACATAAAGATGTTGAAAGTGTGGAAAATAAAAAGTGTGAATAAATACATTTTCAGTTCCATTCTTAGTTCTTTACTTCCCAATTTTGTTTAGTATTGTACTAAGATATCTAGCATAATAATAAATAAATTTCCTTATGATAAGAACTGAAATCCCTGCTTTAGATACCCCCATTTCTCATTATAGTCTCATGGAAACCTCCTATAAGCATTTCTCATTGAGATTGGAGGAATCCCATGTGACTGCTATTTTGTCGATGTGGGCATTGCTTAGATGCAATTAACTGTTCATTATTTGAAAAGAAGTTATGACAATGTTTTTCAAAGCTGGGTGTACACTAGAATCAACTGGAGAGCTAGTTAAAACAGATTGTTGAGCTCCACCCTGAGTATCTTGATTCAAAGATCTGGAGCAGGGCCCAAGAATGTGCATTTCTCTCAAGCTCCCAGGTGATGATGATACTCCTGATTCATGGACCATCCTTGGAATAACACTGGTCAGTTGGGTTCTGAGGGTTCCATTCCCTTCCTCTATTCCTACATTTCAGAACCACCTCATGAAGTGGGCCCACCAAAGAAAGAGTGAGTTAAGCATACACACCTAATTGCATGTGAAAAGTGTGTGTGTGTTCTTTGTTTTAATTTTCATAAATAAAATTCTCTGCATGTCCTTCCTCGACTTACTTTATTTATTTATTTATTCATTTATGAGAGAGATTGAGAGAGAGCACGGAGAAGAGTGGAGGGAGAGGGCAAGCAGACTCTGTGCTGAACGCAGAGCCTGATATGGGTGGGGCTCAGTCTCAGGACCCTGAGATCATGACCTGAGCTGAAACCAAGAGTGAGACACTCAACCATCTGAGCCACCCTTTTCCCCCTCAACTTGCTTTCTTTTACTTAATATTTGGTTTTGAGGATTCATGTCATGTGCTAGCTAAATAACTAGTTTACTCATTTTCACACTGTCATGGTATCTGTTGCATGACTCTATCAAAACTTTAACTCTGGGGCGCCTGGGTGGCTCAGTCAGTTAATCATCTGCCTTCTGCTCAGGTCATTATCCTGGGGTCCTGGGATCAAGCCCCACATCAGGCCCCCTGCTCAGCAGGGAGCCTGCTTCTCCCTCTTCTTCTTCTCCCCTCTCTTGCACACATGTGAGTGCTCTCTCTCTCAAATAAATAAATAAAATCTCAAAAAAAAAAAAAAAAAACTTTAACTCTCCTCTTGGTGGTCATTTAGGGTCTTTCCAATTTTTTTTATAATTATAAACACTGCCATAATCAATACACCTATACATGTCTTCTTATACAAATGGGTCAGAGATTTTATGAATGGAATTGTTAGGTCATAGGATATGTGAATCTTCCATGCCACTTAATGAGTCAGATAGATTGTGTGAACGGTGTCAATTAATGGAAACAGTATGGACTGTTTCCTATAACAGTGTAAACCTGAGCTTGGGTATGTGATTTCTTTGGCCAAATGGATAGTAGCAAATATGAAGCAACCAGAGCCTTGAAAAGTGATTATATGTTTCTGGTTGCATCCTTGCATGATTAAACATGCTCACACTTGCTTTTCTAAGACTGCCAGGAGAATGTACCTAGCCTGCTGGAGGAATGTAACAGACATATATATTAAAGAAAAATGAAGAAGAGCCCAGGCATCTCATTGGCCATCTTAGACTGGCCTTCAACCAAAACTCAACAATGTGACTTGTCTACACTTGTTTGACTTGTCTAGCTGACCTACAGCTGACCACAGATGCATTAGTAGACCCACCAACAGCAATAAATAGTTCTTGTTTTAAGACATTAAGCTCTGGAGTGGTTTCACACACAGTATTATTGTTGTATGACATAACTGATATACTTGATATTGCTAAATATTTTCCCAAAGTGGTTGAACCAATTTTCATTCCCATCAATGATGGTTTCCCACATCCTCCTAACACTTCATATTATAAGATTTAAATGCTTCTGCCAATAAGACAGTTGTTAAACCGTACCTTGCTAAGAGTTTTATTTTTTACCCCCATAATTACTAGTGAGTATGAGCATATTTTCACATGCTTTTTGGCCAACCATTCCTTTGCATTTTATACTTTTTGTTGCCTCAGCATGAATTAATGAGAGTTAAAACCATTCTAAGATCTTTAAAAATGAAACTTTCTGAGAAAAATAAAACTTGACTAAGTTGGGATGAATCCAAAAATTAGTTAATTAATTAAAATGCCAGTGCCCTCCTCAAAATTAGACTTTCTGATAAAAGAATGGGAATATGATCAATGGGAATCATTCTCCCAAACACCCATTGGATCATCAATTATTCTGACTAGTAGTAATAGGGTGTGTGTGTGTGTGTGTGTTTGTAAGACAGATGTTATTATGATATCCAACTTAAGTGTAGGGTAACATTGCTGGATTTGCCATAAACAATGCTAACAACAATTGCATGAATTTACAATTTGGGATTGCATGAATTTGGGCTACCAAAGCAGTGCTGACTTGTTAACTTGGGTGAATCTCACTCACACCAGACATAGGACAAGATCAGGGCTCCTGGCTACCAACAATCAACAGCTACCCTTGGGCTTGATCAGTGCTCACCCATTTGCATTCCAATCATGGGACTTCTGGTGGTCTACAGCACCTGAAGGCAATGGGTGTGGCAAAGTCATCTTTTACCCTATGAGCTCCCTGCAACTGGTCCCCAAGTTAGTCCCACCACCCCCTCTTCATGCTTTGTGTCAGGAAGTTCTCTGAAGTTGGCCCTGCCTATCTCCTCCAAAGGGTTTGGTGACCATTAGCCCCCAGTGCAAACGGACTCTTCAATCTATGTGGTGGAGTGGTGCTTTCCTAAATAAATCTTAAACCGTGTCTCATAAGGGATGAATATTCCTTGCTCTTATGGGATTGTTCCACTTGTTCCTTTCCCCCTCTCTCCCCTTCTCCTCTCAATCATATCTCTTTCTATGTCCAATTTTGACAAATATTTATTAGGTGTCAACATGTGCCAAGACTGCAGTATAGAGACTAACCATAGCTGCTACTCTCTTGCCTAGCACAGAAGAAAGCCATTTAAAAAGTAATTACAGTTCTCCTGGGGATTACATTAGCCATCTATTATTAGCCCATACCTGAAGCAACAGCTATAGTTCAATGCTTTGCATTGAGCGCCTTGGAACTTAAAGTACAACCCATATATTTAAGCTGCTATTTTTAAGGTTAGGATTGATTCTCGTCCTTAGTCCATGGCCAGAGCCACATTTTCTCATTCTCATTCACTCCATAGTAAAGAAGAACACACACACACATAAAAAAAGAATAAATTTAATTATGAATCTGAACATAGTGTCATATTCATTTCAATCTTGTGCAAAACCTGGTTAAACCTCCCAGAGGATCGCTCTCCGTGTCACAACATCATCTTCCTTGTGACAGATTTCACATTTCTTTTATATCATGGGGTAATGACTAAATTGCTGCTCAGGGAAATGGTATTTGGCTAAAAGAAAAAAAATATTGGTGCAGGGGGAGAGATTTGTGCAGTCTGAATGCCTAGGCCAATTTCTGATCTGAAGAATAGAATATAAATTATGTAATGAATCAATATATTCCCCCACACCACAGCGGAAAAGAAAAGGGGCTGGGGCTAATCCCAAATAAGATACATTGTAGAAAAGAATATGACACCAGCTCATGGAAATTTTCTACTCTATGTGTCCCATGCAAAAAAAAGAAAAAGGGGAAAGTGCCTTTTATGCCAAACATATATCAGATAATGACATATAATGAAATGCACACATCTTCTGGGGGAAAAAGAGAAGCTATTATATTCCATTGAGAGGCATAATGTATCAAAGAACTAAAAGGCTCCCTTCAATGCCATAATTTTCTCCAAAAATTTTCTGGAAGCATTTCACCACTTTAAAATATACCCATTAAGACCAATCCTATCTACAATAATTTGGAAGACTATAGATTGAACTTTAATACAATCCTTTATATATATTCCCTTGCATACTGATAGGGAGGGAATGACAGCAAATTCTGTGGGCCATAATGCGTATTACCAAAACTTCAGGATAGTTCCACATTTCTCTACAGATGCTTCATGATGGGTTGTTTTTTTTTTTTCATCCATCCATCCATTCGTTACTATTCAACAAATATACATTAAATACCTACTGTGTGCCAAGCATTCTTCCATGATTAAAAATAAAATGATGAAAAGAAAGACAAAATCTCAGGCTTCCTGGTGTTTATATTGGGCAGAGAGATGAAACAAGTAAACTCAGGGAGGAATAAGTATACCAAAGAAAATAATGGAAGGCAACAAGATAGAGAAAGTTGGGAGGAGATGGGGCCTACATTAGAATGGTTGAAGAAGGCCTTTTTAAGGGGCACAAAGACCTGAAGGATGAAGGGGGCAGCCATGTGGAGATATGAGGAAGGAGTGTCACACATAGACATAGAAACCACAGACGGCTGTGAAAGGTTCATGAAGCTATCCTGCATCCATGACCTTCTCTCTGTAGTGCACACTATTGATAGTCTGCCCAGATGCCCAAGACCAGCTTCCTGTATTCTTTACTTCTAACATTGTGTACCTGCTGCTTCATTTAGAAGTCTTCTCCTGGGCCACTTTTGCACCACTTGAAGCAAAAAATCAGATGTTTGTGTCTTCTGAGAGGAGCTGAAGAAAGATACAGGCATGAAGGCTTAGCTCTGTGGCCCTGAGTGGGGAATGGGAAGTCTCTGCAGTGTAACCTGCATTCCTGAGATCCCCATGGGATCAGGCTGAGGCTGAACCTTTGCCTTAAGTCATATCTTTGTTCGACTCCCTCTTCTTCCTTGACCTGCTTCTTCTGTACCCTTATTGGTTTCTCCTGGGAACACATTTTAAATGAATCATCTTCACTCAAATCCTCATTGGAGGATCTGCTTCATCCTCCATGCTGACATGAATGACTGAAAATATGTCATGCTGCTTGCTATGAATTATCCTGGTATTTCTGAGAATTGTGGAGTTTGGGGAAGAAACCTTGTTGATGATGATGATGATGGGTTCTGGTTCCAGCTTTTCTAGCATGTAATTATGTGACCCTAGACAGAGTCACAACTCGGGACTTCAGTTCTTCATCTGTAAAATGGGGGGTGGAGGGGTTGGCGACCTCCAGGGAAATTTTCTGAATATAAGGAATATGCTACATGTACACATGGATGGGGATGACCTACTGATACACAGTCACATATGCTGCATGTATCTAGAGAGGCAATGGTGGTACACCCAATGGGATATGGAGAGATCAGTGAGTGATTTTTCCAGTAAGTCAGTAAGTGGTCTTTACTTGGTTTACTGCTGTGAGAGATAATGAAGAGCAGTTGGTTAAGGCCAAGAGCAATGATCAAGGGAGGTCTGCTGGGAGTCAGGAGGGTTTTGGTGTAATTGTGCTTTTACCTTAGACCTAAGTAAAATTGAAAGATGGGCAACCTTATCAATGAAGGGAAAGAAAAGGAGCCAAATGAGAACACACTTAAGAAATGTCTGTTCTCTTGGTGGGAAAAGCAGAAGCTGATAAGAACCATGACAAAAGCTGCCAAATCGTGACATGTCCACTAATTCCTGTTCCATCGTAGCTAGAAAGTAATTTCCAAAGCTTAAGAAAAAAAGGTAAAAAATGGAGAACAAGCAAAAAGAAGCTCAACTTTACATTATGCAAAGGAAATAACTATATAACAGGTGTTCAGAATGTATTATTTAACAGTACCTTAACAACCATTGCAGCAGAAAAAAATAGATCTAAAATCAGCTGTGTGGTATCAGTGACATTACTGAGTTGAAGGTTTCCTAGTCTGTAAAGTGAAGAAAATACCTGAATTTCGAAGGGGCATCATGAGGTTATAGAGCAGAGAAATAGTTGGCATGGGAGGCACCACAGTCTATCAAGCACCCCATCCAGTGCTCACTGAGCTCTTTCCCCCCCTGCTATACTTTCTCTGTTCTTCCCATGACTGACTCTGTCCTTACTGCTCCATGGTGGCCCCCACCCCCTTGATAAAATACTAATTATTGACATGTTTTTCTAGTTTACCCTTTGTACATTTCCTCAGCACACAGATTCAGGCCTTCACTTCTAACTCAACACATGGTAATCATGGATATGAGAGACCCCACACTCAACCACTCTGTGGTCTCAGGACCCCATTAGCCACGTATATCAACATTGAAGAGGGATACCTGACATCAGTCCCCCACGCCTGCCTTTATTTCACTTCTGGTGAAAATCACAACACTCTTAACTTACCCTGTGTTTCCTGCAAGCTTTTCCATACAATTTGATCATTTAAGGGGAAAAGAAAAAAATCACATCCTTATATCCCCAGGCATTTTGTGTCCTTAGCTAAAATTAGTACGGTTACTGCTATGCCATTTTAGGAAATTCAGGACATCCCTCACTCTTCAGACCTACCAGCTTAGCAATACTTAGTTGAGTAGTATTATGCAATATACAGTATGCAGGTTAGGCACCACCAGGCTGTTCTTTCTACCCCGGTTTACCAACATAGTTAGCAAGAATGTGAGCCAGTGGGTGCAAGAGCCAGTAGAATGGACACATGTGATATGGAGGGAAGATGTAAGTGGAAGAGTGAAACTCCCAGGAAGATAATATTTTAGGCCAGTTTCCTTAGAAGTAGAATGCAAGGTGGAGATTCTTGACAAGTGATGGAGTGTTCTCAGGAGAAACCTGTCAGGGAGTGAGAAAAGCAGGGTAGTGCAGAGAGAGAAGGTAAGCAAATATATAGTTTCAGGTGAAGTCTGTCTCCGTTTGACCCCATGGGGAGTTTTAAGATGTGAATGACACCGGGAGCAATCTGTCATTGTCTGAAGGCTGCCTCAAAAGAAGGGCACGACCTAGACGCATATCTAGATGGTGCAGCTCCTGGAAGCCTATGGCAATTCTCTCAGGAAAAGAGGGCAGCTGTGAGGCAGAAATAACCAATATTCACAGCAGCTGGGAGAAGGGGCCCCATTCTGGTTAAGGGGGTTTGTGTGGATACCAATCCTAGTGGCAAAAATGACAGAGACATCAGAGCAATGTGAAAAAAAAAAAAACCTTAAAAAAAAAGACTATGGAATCCTTAAATTCAGGGATTGTATCTTTTACAAGGGTTAAAATCTCCAGCACTCATATCGGTCCATAGGTGAAACAGATACTCAATGTTAGGTAATCAATGATTAAACTAAACCATAATTTATTCGGGATAGAATGAACTGGAAGAGGAAATAGTTCACCTCCGAGTGGGATATCTGAGTTAATAGAACATGGAGCTTATTTCAAGAAAAATAGAAAATTGTGCCTAATCAAGTTTTAAGATTCTGTCTTATTTAACCTCTGTGTCCTTCGGCAGCAGATAAACTGTGTGGTGAGGAAGAAAAGTATAGGACTTGGTATCAAAAAGGAGGGGAGTTCTAGTCACAGCTTGGTCACTGACTAATTTGTATATTTGTAGATTAGCCTCAGATGAACAGTCTCAGGTAATTCAATTCCAACATGGAAATTGTAATACTTCAGATGCCTCACCCATGAGGTTCTTCCGAGGCTCAAGTGAATTAATGCACTGGGAAGGACACCTGTGTCTTTTCAATGCAAGTGATGGACCCCCAAATCCATAGGCCCAGAGCAAAAAGTGATGTATTGTGTAGAATCTGGGTTCAGCTGGCCACATGGGCTGGCGTGCCAGGTCCCTCTTACCATTTCTCATGTCTCTTCCTAGCCCAATGTCAACTTCATTCCGTGGGCTGGGCTGCCTTTCTCATGAGATTGACACATGACAGTGAACAGCTTTAAACTTTATCACATGAGAGGGAGGAATCTTGTTCCTCTGGTTCTGAGATTAAAAAAAAAAAATGCTGACTAGAACTCTCCTTACTGTGCTGATTGTAAACCCTGTGAAAGAGACGTCAGTAGGGCATAGTGTTTGGCAGCCACTCTATGACATGTGAAATCAGGGAAGAAATAGTTTCCCAAAATGAGGAAACTGGTCCCAGGAGAAAAGATTTGCAGGGGAGACAAAAGATGACTATCCACTGGGATGCTAGAGGTGGTGTCAGAACATAGAAGCTCAAGCGTCTTTTTTAATGTATTGTGTCCTTGAGCACATCAATAAATCTATCTGAACATCTTCATCTACAAAATGGGAATACTAAAATATATTTCACCAGGATGTTTGAGGATGAAAATAGATAATTTATGGGTGAGGATGCTTTGAAAAATGTAATGTACTTTCAAAATTTATAATAAGATGTTTTTATGAATTATTGTGCATTAAATACACAGCACTTCCCGGGCATATATGCATTTTGGATTAGTTTTTTAAATGAGAAAAAAGAGAGAGAGAGAAAATGTTTTAATGCTTACCTTCTCCAAATTTGCAGCTGCATCCCCCATGCTGTAAGAAAATAGACAAGTACTCTCAGGAAACAGCCTTAGCTGAAGGCGGCGCTACCCCCAGTCAGTTCTCCCTTCAGAATAGTTGCTCACTGTAGGGAGTGACTCAGGGTACTGTTTAGAGAGGTGTCAGTGCTGCAGAGATTTCTCCTTTCATTCTGAGAAATCAAAAGTGATCCCAGCATAAAGCATTTGCAGCTGTGTTGGAAAATGAGCTAGTCACGCCTCGGCAATTTATGGCCAATTTTCCATTAATAAGAGAGAATGGAGTGTGGTTCAATCACTTTACAATCCAAACACTTGTTCTTAAGAATGGGGGAAACAGAATACAATGGTTTTGTTCTGTTTCTGAAAGAGCATTAATTCAATATTGTGTATCTTTGAAGAAAAACATTTAGATGGCTTTAAGTGATGGGAAGGTAAGCTTTACAGAAAAATACTTATAAAGACATGCATTAGAAATACCACCTAGAGTCCACCTGTGAGAGAAGGACCTGAGGCCACGACCACAGTACAAGTAAGAGGAAGGGTGGGGAGGAAAAAACAGAAAGAGTTGGAAGTGGGATTGGAAGTTTCAGGACATAAATCCAAGACTGGGGTCTCAGCTAAGTGATGGATTGCTATAGTCTGGGGCCCAGAACCACAGGTACATTGAAGGCTAGGTGAAGAAGAGCTAAGAATCAGGGTGGGAAACAGAAATTGGGACACAGATGATGCTGAAGGCCCAGGATAGCCAGTTTGTAACATTCAAGGCAAACAGAATGAAAGAGATGAATTTGGGGAGGTGGCTTGTGATAAGACACCAGTCAACTCTTGCCGCAGCTCGAAGCTTGTAACATATCCCCCAAGACATGTCTTCCCAAGGTTTGCAACAAGGAAAACAAAACGCTGGTTTCAAGAAGGCACCATGTGTGTAGAAAATGAAGATGGAAATTGCTTACAGGTCTGAAGAGGGAGAGACCAATGAGCAGGTGGCCTCCACTGGCCCCTGGGGGGACCGAGTAGAATCTGTCTCAGAACCATACCCCGAAGCACAAGGAAGCCAGAGTGTTCATCCATCGACTCCTATCCCTCATGAATCGCATTCATTGAGGGTGGCTCCTTGGGAGGCTAGCTCTCCAGCACTTTCAGACTCTCCTTAGTCACTAGAGGGAGGAAGGCCCCAAAGCTGCTGGTGACATCCAACATGGGTCAAGGCGCCAAGGGAGGGGCACAGCCAGCACCTGCCACAGAGCCCCAAACACCCACACCCCTCACTCAAAGGCTTCTCCCTAGTAAACCATTGCACTACTCTGACTTGGAAACTTACCAGTGCTTTCCAAGACTCAGCTAAGTTTATTACCAAATATGTTAGAGTTTGAATCGTGATTGTTTTATGTAAGCAAATTAATTTTATGTAAATTAAGTGTATGGAATCCATGAAATATGAGTGCACAAGAAGAGATGCTTTCTTGAAAACTCAGTTGAGTTCTTCAGAATAGTTTGATGCAAGCAAGCCAGTAAAAATGTATAGAAACTGTTGAATTAGGTGTGTCTGAGAACACTGAGGAGGGCTCAGGGAGAGATCGTAACTATCGAGGGAGATTATTCAATCAGATGGCTTGGCAAGTCACTTTAATTCTTGCCTCAATGTAAAGAAACTGAAGTTGAGGATCTTAAGGGATGCATTAAGAGCGTGATTTATGAAGAGAGACCACACTTCATGCCAATTAAGAGAAAAGACCTTAGCTTTACATCAAAGATTGGCAAATGAATGCCAATTTATATGTTTTAAGTTAAAATAAAAATGTTTAAGGCATGTATGAATCACTTTTTATGACCCCCTGCTTTCCGTGATTTTTTTTTTTCGATTACTCAACTAATTGCTAGCTTTGAGCGTGCTGCGTGAGAGATGCCTCGACATCACTCCCAGGAAAATGCTCCGAGCCCACGGCTGGATCCCTCATACACAGTCAGCTGCCAAGAGTGTTTTATTTTAAGCATCCCACAAAAATTGAAGTATAAGGGAACAAGGGCTTCCTTGGGGGAAGGGAAGGGTAAGAGTCAAAAAGGTTAAGATTTCACTCTGGGAGCTGCTCAGCCCAATCACGAAGAATCACAGGAGAGCAAACCTAATGAAATAAGCAAAGACAGGAAGGTGAATCCCCGGGCTTCGCGGCTGCACCCACACGGCAGCGGGCTTTGCAAAGTTACCTGGGGCACAGCAGCGCAGTTTTGAGGATAAAGGGAAGACCCAACAAATCAACTTTTAACTAATTTCCAGAACAAGAAAGGTGTCAAATTCTTAGAGCCAGAAGATGGAGATGCTCAGACTCTGGAGACTGTCTTCGGTCCCCTCCTCTTCTGATCATTTAACACCAAAACCCGTTTATTTCCTGCTTTGGCTACCTGGACACTTGTCACTTCAGAGAAACTCATTATGTGGCTCTTCCGGGTGGCAAGATTGAGAGTCACTGAGGTTTGCTACGAGGTTTTGTGGCTCAGAACAAGTACCCTGGCTTACCACAGATACATTCTTAGTACCCTGGAAATGTTCTAGCAACATCAGAATAAACATAATGGGTTTGCTTTTCATAATGACTCAAATGTTCAGGACAACAAGGTAACCACAGTGTGACCTCTCTTCCCCCCTCAGTCCTAGGGAGCTTTCACTGATAATGGGTCTGCATTCAGAGGACAGACCAGATGGGCTTAGGTCTGTTTAGGGGGAGGATCCTGGAGTCCAGGTGTGGTGGGCAGAATGATGGCCTCTCGAAGTTGTGCACACCCAAATATCCAGAACTTGTGAACATGTTACGTCACTTGACAGGCGAGAAGTAAGGTTGCAGACGGAATTAAGGTTGCTTATTAACTGACCTTAAACTAAGATTAGCCTGAATTATCTAGATGGGCCTCATGTAGTCACAAGGGAGGCAGAAGTCTAAGAGCATTTCAATGTGAGAAAGCCTCACCAGCAACTCCTGGCTTTGAAGCTAGAAGGGGATATGAGGAATGCAGGAGGCCTCTAAAAGCTGGAAAAAAGCAAGGAAACACATTCTCCCCTAGAGCCTCTAGAAAGAAACCCAGCTCTGCCAACACATTGGTTTTAGTCCAGTGAGACCCACCTGAGACTTCTGACTCCCAGACTGTGAGACAATAAATCTGAGTTGGTTTAAGCCACTCAGTTTGTTATAATTTGGTGCAATAACAATAGGGAACTAATATATCTAGATACCTGCTGCTTGGTCTCAAAGAAGGTGTAGGGGCTCTGGGTAGGCACATTCCTCGGCCCTGCAGACTCCTTGTCCTTGAGAGGAAAGTGTGGTTAGAGGAAGGCTGGAGGGGGACCTCCAGACAGCAAGGACCTGAATGCCTGGGTCAAAAGGAGGTAGGTGCTGCAAGAAAATGCTAAAAGGAAAGACGAAAGCCTTACGGGCCATGACAATGGGAAGGCCTGAGTCTGCCAGGCAAATTGGAGGGATCAGGTAGGCCAGTTTACTGGAAGGGGTCAAGCCCTCATGCTCTATTCCCTTTCAGACTGGTGTTTGGCTTCTGGGTTAGAAAGGGCCATATTCTGCTTTGCGTAAGAGAAGGACAGTGAAGAAGGGGGATTCTGAGAGGGAGAGATGAGGACAGAATTGGGGGTGTGGAGCGAGAAGGAACTGGGCCAAGGAAATGGTGGGAAGACCACTCCCTTCAATCTCCAAAACCCAATTAAATTATACTCACTAAATACTTTTCATGGATAGATTTCTTATGGAAACTGGCCAAGCAATGGAGCTTTGTGCCTGCAACAACATGGGTTATAATGGATGCCAGAGCATATCTCGCAAAGCCCCTCATCCTCCTAGCTTTCAACATTGTCAGCTGCTATTGGTGCAGAACTGAGCTCCTCCCTGAGAAATGTCCTCACCAAGGTCAATGTCCCATCCAGGGACAGCCTGCATGCAATGAATGCCATATCAGAGTACGAAGGCCCAAATGCATGCCCCAGCTTGAGACACAGGGCTACCCCAGCTTAGGTCAGATGAGTCCTCTGTAACAAGTGAATCACAGCCCAGATTCTCCCCAGGTCCAAACTGGGGAGATATAGGATATAGGATCCCAAGAGATATAGGATCCCAAGAGAACTCCCCAAAAGAATTCCTGCATGGAAATCTGAGTCTCAGAGTCAGCTTCCTTCAGAAATGGATCTACAATGGGGGTGAAAAAGATAACAAAATGACCTCATGGGCCATGGAATTAGAAGAAAGTTGGGGGAGAATGGCCTTCCGTTAGAGAGAAGTCTGGATTGCAAGAGACAGTGGAATTGCAGTGAATTAGATCGTTGAGGGTCAGAACACCTTCCAGATTGTCACCAGGAGCCACAAATGCCCTGTAAACTCATGTGTGGCCCACCCACGCTGGAAAGGCCATAGGGGAATCTTTATCCTCAGGTCACACAATCATTCCCAGGGCCTCTACATTTCTGTGTGCTTGACTAATAGGTTGCCTTTTAGGTTTTAAATGAAAAGCAAAATGGCTAGAAACTGGAAGGAAGTGCAAGATATGAATAAAGAGGTTGAAGAGTGACCACATATCGGCAATTTGTCTGTAATGTCTGCATTCGTTCAGAACTTAAAACCCTACACAAATGTCCCAGGCCAGGTTGCCTGGATAAACCGTCTAATTTGGTTTGGCATTTGTGAAGAATGAAGAAAAGCTTTACAAATTTAGATTCCTTGATCAATTCATTGCAACAGCAGAAATGGCAAAATAGCACTAAAGTCTAAACTTGAGGGAGACCATCAGTTTATTTTTGAAGGGCATGATCAGACCATTATTTATAATTCTCAACTTTGGAAATCAGAAATTTCATTGATCACAGCAAAACATGGGAAGTTTTTGCAAATTCTGAGACATCCCTGTGACAGAGTTGTGCCTCCAATAAGAAATCCCTGGTTGTTTTTTTGTTTGTTTTTTCTTAAGCAGAATCCACACCCAGCATGGAACCCAATGTGGGGCTCAAACTCACGACACCAACATCAAGACCCGAACCAAAATCAAGAGTCGGATGCCCAACTGACTGAGCCACCCAGGTGCCCCAAGAAGTCCTGTTTTTAAAGGGGTTGGAATGGTGTGAGGAAACACATAGGATATTAAGTGAAAACAAGAATAAAATTGTTTATATAGTCTGGTCTTTACCATGTAAAAATATATGAATATGAATTATTAGGTGTTTTTTTCTAGTGGGAGAACTAAAAGCATACAAATGACTCTTAAAAAGGCATCCTCTTTTAGGCAAAGGATCTGTACTCAGAAAACTATAAAATACTCATGGAAGAAATTGAGGAAGACACAAAGAAATGGAAAAACGTTCCATGCTCATGGATTGGAAGAACAAATATTGTGAAGATGTCAATGCTACCTAGAGCAATCTACACATTCAATGCAATCCCCATCAAAATGCCAACCACGTTTTTCAAAGAAATGGAACAAATCATCCTAAAATTTGTATGGAACCAGAAAAGACCCCGAATAGCCAGAGGAATGTTGAAAAAGAAAAGCAAAGCTGGCGGCATCACAATTCCGGACTTCCAGCTCTATTACAAAGCTGTCATTATCAAGACAGTATGGTACTGGCACAAAAACAGACACATAGATCAATGGAACAGAATAGAGAGCCCAGAAATGGACCCTCAACTCTATGGTCAACTCATCTTCGACAAAGCAGCAAAGAATGTCCAGTGGAAAAAAGACAGTCTCTTCAACAAATGGTGTTGGGAAAATTGGACAGCCACATGCAGAAGAATGAAACTGGACCATTTCCTTACACCACACACAAAAATAGACTCCAAATGGTTGAAAGACCTCAATGTGAGACAGGAGTCCATCAACATCCTAAAGGAGAACACAGGCAGCAACCTCTTCGACCTCAGCCGAAGCAACTTCTTCCTAGAAACATCGCCAAAGGCAAGGGAAGCAAGGGCAAAAATGAACTATTGGGACTTCATCAAGATAAAAAGCTTTTGCAAAGCAAAGGAAACAGTCAACAAAACCAAAAGACAACCGACAGAATGGGAGAAGATATTTGCAAATGACATATCAGATAAAGGGCTAGTATCCAAAATCTATAAAGAACTCATCAAACTCAACACCCAAAGAACAAAGAATCCAATCAAGAAATGGGCAGAAGACATGAACAGACATTTTTCCAAAGAAGACATCCAAATGGCCAACAGACACATGAAAAAGAGCTCAATATCGCTCAGCATGAGGGAAATCCAAATCAAAACCTCAATGAGATACCACCTCACACCAGTCAGAATGGCTAAAATTAACAAGTCAGGAAACGACAGATGTTGGCGGGGATGCGGAGAAAGGGGAACCCTCCTACACTGTTGGTGGGAATGCAAGCTGGTGCAGCCACTCTGGAAAACAGTATGGAGGTTCCTCAAAAAGTTGAAAATAGAGCTACCCTATGATCCAGCAATTGCACTACTGGGTATTTACCCCAAAGATACAAAAGTAGGGATCCGAAAGGGTACGTGCACCCCGATGTTTATAGCAGCAATGTCCACAATAGCCAAACTATGGAAAGAGCCAAGATGTCCATCGACAGATGAATGGATAAAGAAGAAGTGGTATATATATATATACAATGGTATATTATGCAGCCATCAAAAGGAATGAGATCTTGCCATTTGCAACGACGTGGATGGAACTGGAGGGTGTTATGCTGAGCAAAATAAGTCAATCAGAGAAAGACATGTATCATATGACCTCACTGATATGAGGAATTCTTAATCTCAGGAAACAAACTGAGGGTTGCTGGAGTGGGGGGTGGGGTGGGAGGGATGGGGTGACTGGGTGATAGACACTGGGGAGGGTATGTGCTCTGGTAAGCGCTGTGAATTGTGCAAGACTGTGGAATCTCAGATCTGTACCTCTGAAACAAATAATGCAATATATGTTAAGAAAAAAAAAAAGAAGAAGAAGAAGGTAGCAGGAGGGGAAGAATGAAGGAGGGGAAATCGGAGGGGTAGACGAACCATGAGAGACGATGGACTCTGAAAAACAAACTGAGGGTTCTAGAGGGGAGGGGGGTGGGAGGATGGGTTAGTGTGGTGATGGGTATTAAAGAGGGCACGTTCTGCATGGAGCACTGGGTGTTATGCACAAACAATGAATCATGGAACACTACATCTAAAACTAATGATGCAATGTATGGTGATTAACATAAAAATAAAAAATTTTTTAAAAAAGGCATCCTCTTTTTACAATAAATGTTAACATTTTTAAGTGATTTTAAAGGCCAATGTCTAATATCCGTCAATCCCCTGGAAGAACATTGTTCATGTTTTAAATAGTTCGGTTGCAAGATATGAATCAATACATGAGGAGCTATTTAACATTGCTGTTTTCCTCCCAATGGTGCCCTAACAGAGGCATCAAGAGTGCAGCAGTCATAATAAACACAAATTGAGACTCTTCAGTGGCTAAGTCTCCCTCTGGAAAAACTGCAGAAGTGGATATGTATGATATAGCCAACCTAGAGACAGAACGACTAGTCTATGGTTGAGAGCAATGGTTTGCTGTTTCTGGTCCCTGGACCAGCAGTGTCCACATCACCTGGAAACTTCTTAGCTTATTAAAAATGCAGACTCTTGGGGCGCCTGGGTGGCTCAGTCGTTAAGCGTCTGCCTTTGGCTCAGGTCATGGTCCCAGGGTCCTGGGATCGAGCCCCACATCGGGCTCCCTGCTCCACGGGAAGCCTGTTTCTCCCTCTCCCACTCCCCCTGCTTGTGTTCCCTCTCTCGCTGTCTCTCTCTGTCAAATAAATAAATAAAATCTTTAAAATAAATAAATAAATAAAAATAAAAATGCAGACTCTCAGTCCCTCCCCAGCTCTAGTGAATCAGAAACTCTGGGGCAGGACACAGCAATCTTTTATAAGCCCTCTGGGGGAATATAATACAGGCTAACGTCAGAGAATCACGATCTTTTCTTGAAATTCATGAACTGGGGGGCAGACGGGGGGAATGCGGATGTGACCTCATGCCACCTACATTTTTCAAGGGCATTGATCTAAAGCTCTCATTCGATTCTTAGAAGAATTTGTGATCCAGAAAAAGAAAAAAAATCTATCTATCTATCTATCTATCTATCTATCTATCTATCTATCTATCTCACAGGTACAACAATAGCAACAGGACAAAAACAAGGACATAACTATTCTAAGCAATTAGGAACCTAGCTGTCTCAACGTCCCCAGTGACTCTACGTGGCTAATGTGACAGATTTGGATGCCTGACTTGTAACAGCTTGTGGTAACTGATTGCATTAAAGTCCCCAATTCTTGGTCTCCCAGCACCCTGCAAATGGACAACCTGTACAAGAGTGGTTTCTGCTTTTTTGGTCTGCCCAGCATTCCCTCCCCTCTCAAGTGAGACCACCTCCCAGTTTGGGGGAGAGGCTCACCCTCCATTCCATGTGACACTAGGGGAGCTGTCCGTCACTGTTCCCCACCTCCATGGCCACGGGATTTCCAAAAGCAGCAGTCCATCAGTCTGGTCAAAATGACTGGCCAAGAGATGTTCACTTGATCCAAAAGGGGCCAAAGGAGTCCCTTCCTGGGATTTTATCTGCACATATTTAGAGACGTGTCCCCTCTTCTCTGAAGTTACTAAGCTGAGTGGACAAGAGCCTATGCCTGGGTGTAATACACCCACACACAGAAGAAACCATATGTATTAGGAGAATGAGCCCAGTAAGAATCACAAGAGACACAGAGAGAGCTAGTAGACTCATTCACATCCTGGGCTAGAAAGGAGAGAGAGAAGGTGAGGGAGTCCTTTTTTGTATTATTATTTAACTTTACCTAGTTTAATTTTGTTGTTAGAGTTCTGTGAGTTGTAGGCAGTTGTCTGTCCACCATCACCATCAGGACATGGGATAGTTCATCACCCACTGTCTGTCTGCAGTCACCCTTCATCCCACATCCTGGCAGCCATTGATGTTTTATTTGTCACTACAGTTTTCCCTTTGCAAAACTGTCATATAAATGGAATCATACACCATGTGGTATCTGGGGTCTTATTTCCTCCGCTTAGTACAATGCATTTGAGATTTTTCCAGGCAAGTATCCATACAAATACCAACGCTACTTTTAATCAGCAGTCTGTTCCTTTCTATTGCTGAGTAGTATTCCATTGAATAGATAAACCTTTCTCCTGTTGAGAAACATTTGTTTCCAGTTTGGGGCAATTAAGAAAAAGCTTCTAAAAATATTTACATACACAGGTTTTCATCCAATTTGGGTAAATATTTAGGAGCAGCATTTCTTGTTCATATGGTAAAGATATATTTAACTGTATAAGAAACAGTAAAGCTGTTTTCCAAAGTGGTTGTCCCATTTTGCATCTCTCCCTGCAGTGCACAAGAATCTCTGTTGGTCTCTCGAGAAGTTCCTAAGGCCAGTCCCTCCCCTTGATCTCCTAATTGAGTAATCGAATTCCTAACTTGCATTCAGTTTCTATCACTTCCAGCCACAAAGTCTTGACTAACATAAGAAGTTTCTAATTAGTATGGCCAGCCCCTCCCATGGATAATTTATTTTTTCTCTGCATTCACCCTGTCACTCCTAGGGACACTTGTTGAATATATACATGAAATATACATTCTAGGGGGCTGCCTGTGTGGCTCAGTCGTTAAGCGTCTGCCTTTGGCTCAGGTCCTGGGATCGAGCCCTGCATCAGGCTCCCTGCTCCGCAGGAGGCCTGCTTCTCCCTCTCTCACTCCCCTCGCTTGTGTTCCTTCTCTCGCTCCGTCTCTCCCTGTCAAATAAGTAAATAAAATCTTTTAAAAATAAAAAGAAAAATACATTCTAGGAATTACAAAAGAATACAATAATTAAGGTTTTTAAATGTTTTTGCCTCAAGGGATTCTAGAATCTGTTGATATCATTAGCCAGGACAAAGTCTCTCTCAGTGCCTGGGATGGAGAACCCCAGCAATGCTATGCCTCCCACAATATGATCTAGCCTACTCTTAGGAGTCTGAGAGGGAAACACAAAACCATCCCCCAAAGACACATTATTAATGTTTGCTTACAGTGATGGGGACCCTTCCATGGTTATATCAGAAGCTGTTATGTCATATACTATGTGGGAATATTCTTTGTTATGTCATGTATTATGTGAGTATATTCTTTTGGAATATGAGAGATTTTTAGGGGAAGGATATTTTTGCCCAGACAATTCCTATCACCTCAGTGGGGTTGAGTATCATCTTACTAGAAACTGGTTCCCAGTAAGATACCCAGAAGTCATGCCATAAATAAGACCCCCTGGCCCACAGGGAGAATTGGGCAAAAAGGACATCTAACTGAGTCCTTGAGCCAGGGAGTTTGTTAGTAGCAGAACCAAGAGAATAACAGTTTAACAAATGTTCATTCGTGTCACAACTTGATACAAAGCTCCTAGATAATGCATTGAGAAGCATCTGTGCCCTTTCTTAGGAATTAAAATGTCCAGTTAGTTTTAAATCTCTCAAGCATTTGCAGCAAACGGGGCGGTGGGGGGCAGAATGGGCTACCTTTTCTTCCTCCTTCTCTTATTCCCAAGAACAGCCTGTAGAACCTTTATGCAGGCTACTAGTAGGTTCTGTCAAAAATAAGGTATGAAAGAGCTCCTTCATATAGAATCCTCATTCAATGTCCAGAGTTGAGGTTAACTGGGAACATTTTTTTTTTTAATACACTATACATTAACTAAATCCCTGAACTATTTCCTTGCTACTAAAAAGGAAAACCATTAAGTGTGGGTGCTTTACCTGCTGTCCAAATGGGAACAGAGGGTTGGACTAAACCATCGCTCAATGTCCACTTCAGTGACATTAATCTCTGGAAATGAAGACAAAGTGGAAATAACCAAGAGTGTTCAGTCTGCCCCAGTTATAATGTAACAGAGAATTGTTCATTTCACAAAAATCTATGAAATGATAGATAACAACCCCGGCTAAATTAGAAAGACTTTCTGAGAGGGCCGCTTGGGTGGCTCAGTTAAATGTCCAACTCTTGATTTCCGCTGAGATCATGATCTCAGGGTTATGAGATCGAGCCCTGCATGGGCTCTGTGCTGAGCATGGAGTCTGCTTGGAATTCTCTGTCTCCTTCTCCCTCTGCCCCTCCCCCCCACTCTCTAAATAAATAAACAAAATCTTAAAAAAAAAAAAAAAGACAGACTTTCTGAGAATATTAACAAGTGATCCTAACTTTAGGAGAATAAAAAGAAGGCATTGAGAATTGTGTGTGTGTGTCCTGGCATTTGGCATTTCTTACACACTAAATGAATCAAAGTTTTCTGGTAAGGTCAGCAGGAAAGGATTTATAGCATAAACAGCTACACCTGACCATACGAGGAGTACCTACCATGCAAAGGCTATAAAGGAAATCAAGATCAAGGGTTTTACTCTGGTGGAGAAATAGGGAGATTAGGCTGAGATGAGAAATGTGGGCCATTAAAGTTGGTAAACCCCTCTAGAGGACTGGAAAACAAAAGCAAGCCCAGAGCACAAACACTGATGTGTGACACTTACTCGCACCTCACCTCCAAGGTCCTAAAGAGAACAGTGGTTAAGCCCAGGGGCAGGGCAGCCAATTTTCCCCCACAGAGCAATCCGCTGTTCCTTTTTGTTCTTGTGGCTGGCGACTACCTAATGAGTCCTTACCGAGGCAGCATCTCTCCCCAAGCAGAATAAAGGTACTCACCTGTTTTAGTAGATGTTTTAACATGAAAATACCTCTGTATTTCTCAGATTTAACAAAGTTTCAGAGTCAACGATATAACCAATGTGTAAGAACAGCAGCTATGACCGTAAGCCCAGTGTATTAGGCATTATAAGGGGATAAAGTATGGGTAGTATAGAGTGCCTAGTCTTAATGAACGTATAGCTTATTACAGTCAAGCCAAGAAGAAAAAATAAAACTTTTGTGGCTGGATGATATTTGAAAATATCAACTGAGGGGGTTTTTCTTATTTTATTGTCCTCCTTTCTCCCATTCAAGTATGTATCCATTTGAAGATATTAAGAGTCGAATACCATTACTTGGAGATACTCATTTATGGTTTTCTCTATGTTCCCCTTCACTTCTCTCATTCAATACTCCCAGAGTAAGATGGAGAAGGAGGGGAGGCCAGACCAAGGGCATGTTATCTGATTGTATGGCTTCATCCGGCTAGAGACCTCATGAGTTGCGGCATAGAAGTCCCTCTGACTGCCCTCAGGAGGAGAGAAGAGGGGAATATTTATCCCCTGGCTTCACAGGCTTGGGTACGGGTGTGCATGTGTGTCTGTGTTTTGGTGGGGAGATGTCTTAGATGATAAACACATAGATGTTGTCTGAAAGACATCCTGGCTTTTGTGTCCAAAGACCTAAATCCAATGAGGGAGCGGGGGTTGGAAGTAATAAACCGGCTGACCTCAAGAAGCAGGGAGCCTTCCTTTCCCGATGAGTCAAATAAAAGATACTCTGTAAGCTTTGAACAGTAAAGAGAGGAGAGCAGGTGAGCAAGCATTTGGGAGCTGAAATCATCATTAGAGTTGGGTGGGGATTGTCTATGAGGTTCTCAGGGTGAGCAGAGGGTATTCAGATGTTTCTCCAACAACACTGAAGCAAATGCTTCAAAAACGTTGGGATTTGGAAGACATAAGGAGAAGTAGGGAGCTAGCCTAACATTTACTTCACTTTCTAGCCCTGAGGTACAAAGAGCTTCGGCTTGATGGGCTCCGTAACACAGCCTCCCATCCCCTTCTCACCTTCTGTCTCCCTCTTCCCCAGACCCCACTCCTGTTCCTTAGGATCACTTTCCACAATAAACTGCCTGCACTCAAGCCCTTCCCTTGGGCTCTGTCTAGAGAGGGGAGCAGGGAAACCCAAACCAAGACAACAGAAAAGGTGAGTATGACTTGAGAAGCTTTCAGACCCATTTTGAAGACATTTATCCCCATTTAAACTTCGTCACTACAAGTCACTCTTTGCTCCTATTCCAATTGGTTTCATTAGGACTCTTTTAAATCTGGAAAGTCCCCTCCTAAATGCCACACTCAACCAGCTGCTCCCACTTTTAATCCTTCTTGAACGTCTTTACAATATTTGAGAATTCCTTCAAGCGTGGGTCTTCTTTGCTTTGCAGGGTACTGCCCTGACTGTGTTCTTTCCCAGAATGCCTCCTCCGGCTTTCTCTCCTGCTTCCAGTAGCCTCGAGAACAGGCTCTTGAACCTAATCTGTCTCTAGCTCCATCCAGTTCAGTTGAAACCCTCCAATGTGTCTTTTCATGGGTGGGTTTCAAATTTGGATCTCCCTGAGATTTTTCCTGAATTCCAACCGCATATTTTCACCCATCAGGTGAAAATTCCATCCTGGATATTATATACAAGCTCAGTAGATCCATAACTAAACCAAACATTCACTCCAAGCTGGAAATACAAACACTGAAAACAACAACAGAAAAGACTGAGTATGAGAAAAACGGGCACCTGGGTGGTTCGGTCGTTAAGCATCTGCCTTCGGCTCAGGTCATGATCCCAGGGTCCTGGAATGGAGCTCGAATAGGGCTCTCTGCTCAGCAGGAAGCCTGCTTCTCCCTCTCTGCTTGTGTTCCCTCTCTCGCCGTGTCTCTCTCTGTCAAATAAATAAATAAAATCTTTTTTTTTTTTTTTAAAAGGAGAAAAACAAGACAGAAATAAATGGCCCATCTAGAGGTCTAATCTTAGGGAAAGACAAGGAGATAAAATACAAGGAAATAGAAGAAATCAAAAGTAGAATATTCCAGCCTGGTAAACTGGAAGAATGGTGACATTTTAGGAGCGTGTTGGGGGAGTTGAGAGAAAAGCAATTTTAGGATGAAAGGAAAGATGAAGAGTTCTGTGTTGATCATATAAGGTTTCCGTACTGACTTTTCTCCCTACTCTATCCCTATCAGAAGACCTGTGGTCCTTTTCTATTTTTCTCACTGATCTTGGTCACACGCTATGTTACTCCTCTTTGAATTCCACTTTCTTTAGTCTCACGGGGACTTCTTGAGGAAAATGTCACCAGCTTCCAACAAAGTATTTCTTTTCACTTTCTCCTGAAGCCAAACTTATTACTTTATAAACAAGACAGGGGAAAAAAAACTATTTATAATACATAAATAGAATCAAAAATAAAAATAATAGGAATTAAAATATACCACATATGAAAATAACCACCCAAACTCCCACCTGGAATCCTACAGCTATCAGATATTCTAAAACCACTCTTTACTTTCCAGAAATGACTTAAAAGTTTGCTTTTTGTTATTTTAATCCTTGACATGCTGTTCACAGCATGGAAAATACCATTCAACTAAACAACTTAAGGCCTGTGACTAGAAGCAGGTCGACAAATTCATGTGAAGAGTCCAACAGTATAGAGCATATATTTTATTTTATTTTTAAAACCTTCAAGCCTTCCACTCCATTTAGAGGTCTGAAAGCAGCCACCTTCCTAATAGCCTGTTTCACTTGTCACCCACCTTTGTGCCATTAGAAACCTGTTAATTGCTGTCTTGGTAACAAAGGAAAACAACACCATTGTGTTACTAATAAAAGACTGTGTGAATTGCTTCTCCTCTGAAAGGCAATGATTTTAATTGACTTTATTTTCTTCCAAAAAGAAATAGAGATGCACAATCATGGTGAGGTCTGCCCTCATTAATGGAGATGCATCACTAATTTAAGATGAAAACTGAAGTCTGGTGAATATCCATCTTGCATCTCCTCAGCCTGCAACACACAGAATATGGTGCGTGAGCTCTTCTTATTCCCCTCCCCACTCAGCTTGCTCCTCCTGGGACCTGATAAAGGACCTGGGAGAAGGTAAAAAGCTGCACGTTATTCGTAGCTTTATCCCAGCTGCACTTTGGAAAACAGATTTGCAGCCTCTGAACCAACAGGCAATAAGTCACTCAGCCCATTTTCTCAGAATTACAGCCGTGCCGTTACTGTTTGCTTCCCAGTAACTATAACCACGGACAGTAACAAATACACAGAGACATTTTCTTCTCTGCACCTCAGAAAACTACGCCTTCATGAATATCTCTTCTTTAGCTATTTCCTAATCCAATTTTTTCATGTCAGAGCTGGGAATTTGTGTGACAGGGTATTTGGTGCATTTCCATAAGGCTACAATCAGCCACACTCCTGCTGATCCGAGGCAGCTTCGAGTTACAGCTTCACAGCTTAAGTCTGTGATAATTAGCTGGATCCTCAGGTCTAGGAGTGGCCATATTCATAAGAGCACCAGATTATAAAAGAAAGCTAGGGGACAAGTATGAATGGTGGGTATGAGATACATCCCTGTTTTGACCTGTTGGAAGAATTCATTGATAACAATTTCATGTACTCAATAAATACTTACTGTGTACCAACTCTAATGTTTATGAGGCCCTTAATATGCTATGTGGGGGGAGGGGGAGGTAGCTGTGAACAACATCCGTAACATTCTTGCTCTCCCGGAAAATACATACTTGGCAGGGAGTGACATTACAATTATGCAATTAAATTACTACATTCACAGAGAAAGTCTAGGTAATTGTGCTACGAAGAAAATCCAAGAGGTATTGTGACAGACAGTGATCGTGGGGAGGGCAGGGCTGCTTAAAAAGACATGGCCAGGGACGGCCTCTTGGAGGAGATGACATTCGAGATGATGTGGTTGTTTTAAAATATGCCCCCCTAATTCTTTGATACTCCTCCCCTCAAGAAGTGGAGTCTATGTCCCTATCCCTTTCTCTTGAATCCAGGCTCTCTGCCTCACAAACAGAATGAAGCAGAGAGGACACCGTGCCAATTCCCCAGCCCAGGCCTTAAGAAATTGGCAGCTTCTACTTCTGTGTCTGGGGGGATGCTTGTTCTCGGAACTGGGCCACCATACTGTGAAAAAGCCAAATCAACACACAGCGAATTATCTACCACAGAGGGGTCAGCCCCACATGTCACTTCCAGAAGCAGAGATCACTTCTATCATTGATCTGTAGCCCCTTCCAAACCCGAAATGCCACTTAGCATGACAGGGTAGAAATGTAGCCACCAAGATGTAATTCTAACCTCCAGGCCATTTGTTATATATGTGGTATCTATAGGTCAAAATATTTATGGGCCATATAAATGCCTTATTCTTTGCATAGAAAAAGGACACCATAGGCCTGCTGCCACGGGGATGTAAACTTAAGTGGCAGGCAAGTGACAGGTCAACGTAAGAAATACTTCAGGGTCAAACACTTGAGCAGCCTTTGGATGTATGGCCCTTTGTCGGCTTCTATACCCTTTCCCTACGTACATCTATGCTCATCCCCCAGATAAGACAAAAGGGAAGTCAAACCCACGTGCTTCTTCTTGGAATGTCAGAAGTTGAATGCTTCATCAGGATTTTCAATGGTGACTCAAGCCTCTTTTTCACTTATTCTAGGATGAGCTGATTAAGTCATTTTACTTCATGAGCAATGAAGGGTTTAGAGTTGATTTTTCTCCTGGCAACAGTTAATTCTGATAAAACAACATCATGAAAATATTGATAGAGAAGAGCAATATTAATCCCTCAGACGTTATTTATTAGTGATGTGTTATGTAACAAATACAAGCCATAAATTTAAGGAAATTCAAAGTCGTTAATCATTCACCGTTTATAATGAAGGCCCACAGAACTTCATTTGAACATTCTCTTCTCACAATCTGCTTTTTTTTTTTTTTTTAAGATTTTATTTATTTATTTGAGAGAGAGAGCATATGAGAGGGGTTAGGGTCAGAGGGAGAAGCAGACTCTCCGCCAAGCAGGGAGCCCGATGCGGGACTCGATCCAGGGACTTCAGGATCATGACCTGAGCCGAAGGCAGTCGCTTAACCAACTGAGCCACCCAGGCGCCCTCGCAATCTGCTTATTACAAGCTTGGCTGTGGCTGCCTTTTCTATCCTGTGACAAATTTCCTTTCCTTCTTCACTTCCTAGTAACTTATCTTCCTTTATAATTCTATGAAAAGTAACGATTCTCTCTATCTGTTGTTATGGCTTACCAGCCTAAGGCAAGTTCTCACTGTTTTTTTGCTGAAAGGAGCCTGAATTTTTATGTTCAGGCAGTAATGTGCCCAACCCCCCAGGGGACAAATCCTATTTGGTCTAAACCCATTCCATTTCACCTGTAATTTGTCTAGAAGTAGATAATGTAACAAGTTCTAGCCAGTAAGGTGGCTGGAAAATTCTGCTGGGGCATTTAGGTAAGACTTTTCACATTGAATAGGAGATATTAGGAGAAGAAAACCTGCTTGATGCCTCCTTACTTCAGCTCAGAGCACTATCATAGGACAATGTGATATTTAGAGCTCAGTCAGCCATCCTGTGACATGAGGACAGACATCTCTATTCTGAAGATGACAGATGAGAAGGAAGGAAATGCCTGAGCCTTTGATGCTATCCAAGTTGTTCAAGCAACCCTGAGATTGCCTGACAACAGGATTCTTATTAAGTAAACAAGATTCTGTTCATGAGTTTAATTCATATTTGTCCAGGTATTTGGCCTAATGAGGTTGTGTTTAACAAACTGAGTGAGAGAAGAAAAGAGCAGGACCATTCCTATCACTTACAAGACTAGGGCAAGATAGTAACAATGGCCCACATACCATATGCCTAAGTACTGAAAAGTGATAAGCTACAAACCGCTACATAAAGTATGTTTTATCCTTATATCTTGGAAAATATTATTCCATCAAAATAATCTGAAAAGCCAAATTGCTATTTTGAATGTTTGGACTCCTTTTGGAGCATCATGTTGGAACATAGTGGTGCAAGGAGAGCCAACCCCAGTCCCATATCCATGGGTTGGCCCTCTTCCTTTCTCATTCCCTAGCTCTATCCTATGTGTAAGGTGTCCTGAGAAAACATCTTTGGACACTAGCCTGCAAGTTTAATTTTCATCCACATTCTCCCATGCTCCAGTCACCTTTGGCCACACCCTGGGCCTCAGGGTACGCACACCTTTGGAAGGGGAGACCTTGGGAAGAGGTACATGGGGGCCCTGAAAGCAAACTTTTATGACCCTTTGGAAAGAAATTTTAGGGCCCTGGCTACCTGAAGAGTAATCTAGACAAAAAGCCTTAGTCTCTGGACCACAGCAGGCATGGGGCCCTCCAAAGCACAGGTCTTAAAGCGAGGGTCCCTCCTGACTGGGTCTGAGATGGTAGTGAGGAAAAGCCCATCAACAGATGACGTTAACCCAAACACAATGGGAAGATGGGCTGAAATTCAAAGACCCAATCAGTATGTTGGTCCCAGGAACACCAAACATAACTCTTCCATTTTTTTACTTTATTTGTAAGATCAGAACTTCAGCAATTTTCAGCAAATAAAAAAAGTAGTGTTCTTAGATATAAACACACAGAGATGGGTTTATCATGAAGCTAATGAAACTTAAGATCCAAGACCCCTCACTGCACAGGTTCTGAGAAAGAAGCCTTGGCAATACTCTCACACAATGCTGATGCTGCCATCTTGTAAACAAGAAGGAAGGCATCACCATATATTGAAGGTAGCAGAATGTTTTTCTTAAAATATATGTAAAGATAGGGGCACCTGGGTGGTTCAGTTGGTGAAGCACCTGACTCTCGACTTTGACTAAGGTCATGATCTCAGGGTTGTGAGATCGAGCCCCCATGTCGGGCTCCGTGCTAAATGCAGGATCTGCTTGGGATTCTCTCTCTCCCTCTCCCTCTGCATCCCACCCACCCCACCAGCTTGCTGGCTCTCTCTCTCTCTCTCTCTCAAATAAATAAATGAAGTCTTTAATATATATACATGTAAAGGTAAAATTTTTGAAATTCTTAACTTTAGGGTGATGTCTGGAGTGATGAAGAAATTCTGGAAATAGTGTATTAGTCAGAGTTCTCCAGAGAAACAGAACCAACAGGATATATATAGCTATATATAAAAGGAGATTTAGTATAGGAATTGGCTCACACAGTTATGAAGGCCAAGTCCCACAATATGCCATCTGCAAGCTGGAGAACGAGAAAAGCTGGTAGTATAATTCAGTTCAAGTCCAAAGGCCTGAGAACCAGGCAGCCACTGGTGGGAATCCCAGAGTCTGAAGGGCCAAAAACCAGGGGCTCTGGTGTCTGAGGACAACAGAAGGTGGATGCCCCAGCTCAAGAGGAGAGAATTCCCCCTTTCTTTGCCTTTTTGTTCCATTCAGACCCAAATGAATTGGTAATGCCACCCACATTGGTGAGGGCGGATCTCTTTACTCAGTCTACCAAATCAAATGCTAATCTCTTCCAGAAACACTCTCACAGACACACCCAGAATTAATGTTTAACCAGTTGTCTGGGCATCATCCCTTAGCCCAGTCCAGTTGACACATAAAATGTACCGTCACGGATAGCCACAGTGACACAATATTGTGAATGTTTTCAATGCCAATGAATTGTATATTTAAATGGCTAAAATAGTAAATTTTATCTTGTGTATACTTTACTACAATAACAAGCATCCCCCAAATGTATCATCTTTAAGCCCCACAAGATTGATTTTCCCCTGTTTGCCCATCGTTCACTCCTTCTATCACACATTCTTTGAGCACTTGGGAGCATAAAGCATCCTGAGAGTTTAAGGAAAACAGCGTCTTGAAGGCCCCGCCACCCTCCTGCCCCTCCCTTCTTCCCTGAAGAGTATCTCGTAAGTGGGAATTTTCTCAGCCTTTTTAGTGAGTTAGACAGGATGCTTGACCTCAGAGAGGGTTGGCTCCACGTCCAACGCCAGCCTGAGCAGGAATAACTCGCACACAAAGCCATCCTGGAGATTTAACAACATAACGTGTGTAAGGCACTCAGCATGGGCCTGACAGGTATCAGACACCACCCATGTAACTTCACCCTGTGATTCACAGCATCACCTGCTCCGCTCCCAGGTCCTGGAGGGTTTTGTAACAAATCCTAAGGGAGCACAGACTCGTGCATTTTAAAATCTGTTAAGGATTTTGCCAAATTTTATGCTCAGTGTTTGGGGAAAGTCAAAGAAGGAAAATATCGTCGCCTATTTCCTGTAAGTGCTGGACTGGAAAGACCACAGACAGGAAGGAGTCAGTCTAAATCTGCTTGAGGCTGGCCGTCCCCAGAGGCTTCCCTGATGGAAGGTACAGGTGTGTATTTGCAGGTGGGCCTAGGAAGCACCTTTAGGGAAAGGGGAAGTGAGACTGGCAAGGGGAGGGGCCGAGGCAGAGTGAGTTGATGAGCAGGTGACCACTGTGGGTGACCATGGAGGACCCCTGGGAGACTGTGGCCCCGCCCGGGCCCAAAGCTGTGCACTGCAGTTCCCCTCCACTGTTGGCTGAAGGCAGCTTCTGGAGGTGTTCACTTCTCAGCACATCCAACCTGCCTGCTTCAGGAGCCAGAGAAAGTGGCCAGGTGGAGGCATACAGGTGTCTGCTGACTGACATGATCAGCGCACACTGAAGCACTGAGGGGATCTGGGAGGGGTCCCACCAGAATCTGCCTGTACCACCAACTTGGATAACTTGCAGCATGTGAAAAAAACCCTAGTTTCCTAGGGCTGCCCTAACAAAATACCACAAACTAGGGACACCTGGGTGGCTCAGTGGGTTAAGCGTCTGACTCTTGATTTCGGCTCAGGTCGTGATCTCAAGGTCCTGAGATGGAGCCCTATTGGGCTCCATTATGGTCGTGGAGGCTGCTTGAGATTCTCTCTCTCCCCCCTCCTTCTGCCTCTCCCCCCAACCCCAATGGCCCTCTTTCTCTCAAAAAAAAAAAAAACAGAAACTAGATGGATTTAAAAAAATGAAGTTATCCTCCCACAATTCTGGTGTCATCAAGGTATCACCAAAATCAAGGTGTCAGCGGGGTTATGTTCCCTCTAAGACTCTGGTGGAACCCTTCCTTGACACATCCTAACTTCTGGTGTGGTCTTCAATCCTTGGCATCCTTTGACTTGCAGATGCATCAGCCCAGTCTCTGCCTCTGTCCTCACATGGGATCCTCCCTGCGTGTCTCTGTCTTCACCTGGCATTCTCCCCTTCTTATAAGGACATTGGTCCTACTGGAGTAAGGGCCCACCCTAGTGACCTCATCATAACTTGATGACATCTGCAAAGACCCTATTTCCAAATAAGGTCACAAGGACAGGTACTGGGGGGTTAGAATGTCAACATAGCACTTTAGGACACACGATTCAACCCACAACAACCTCTCTGGCTTCAATTTTTTGTTTGAAAAGTAAGGATAATAATTTCTATATCAGCTTGTTTTGAGTGAGGAAAAAAAAAAACCCGAATTACATAAAACATCACTGAGCAATCTGTGAGGATCATACAAAGCCTGCTGTCTGGTAAATGCAAGGAACTTTGAATTAAAGGAAACAGAATTGTCCACTAATAGTTAAACTTTGAAATAAGGAGTCAGAGCAGAAATATACAAAATCATTTTTTAAAAAGGCATAATGGGTGACCTAACTGAAGTATTCACCTCTCTAAAGAATGTTTAAAGTAACAGAGTCAGAGAGCAAAGACTGCCTATTCCCATCCCGGTGGAGAGTAGCAAAGAGGATGCCCTAGAACTTCCCCTTCACGCAGAAGGTCCTCACTGCTAGAGCCCTTGCCCATCTGTGCACCTGCTGAGGCTGAATGCATTTCCCATGTCACCTGCCTTTTCTGGGAGGCCACCCATAGGTGGCCCTATGCCTCCTCTCTCACCATTTTTATTTTTCTCTGTAAATTAATATATCAGCATTCTGATTTTATGCCTCAAACCTAGCAACTTGCTTCTCTACTCCTGGAAATGCATCCCCTCCCTCGGGTGCTTAGGACATGGTGACTTTGGTCAGGTACCCAGGAGAGGAGGATAGCCAGAGCCTCTCAGCTCAATGTGCCTCTTAGTTGCCTTCAAAAGCCTGTCTTTCTTGCTCGTACCTATCCCCGTGCCTCTTTTTCATGTGCACTTGAATATCCTGGGAACCTGTTTAAAAACACAAATCCTGACTCAACACCTCTGGGATGGAGTCTGAAAGCCTGTGATTCTAACAAATTCACTGTTGCTGCTACTGCTACTCCTGCTGTGGGGTCTACACCTTGGGGGCCATTAGACTTGGCCTCTCAAAGGGTGTCCCAGAGGCCAGCAGCCTGGGCATTACCTGGGGCTTGTTAGAAATGCAGTTCCTCCGGCCCCCGTCACACCTACTGAATCAGAAATACAGTGTTTCAGCAAGCCCTCCCAGATCTCATACTCATGAGAGTACTGGGCTAGAGCTTGTGCTTAACATGTGTATATTTTTTAAAAGATATTTGTTTATTTATTTATTTTATTCACAATGTATTATTTGTTTCAGGGGTACATGTCTGTGATTCATCAGTCTTACACAATTCACAGCGCTCACAACACATACCCTGCCCAATGTCCATCACTCAGCCACTCCATCCCTCCCACCCCCCTCCACTCCAGCAACCCTCAGTTTGTTTCCTGAGATTAAGAGTCTCTTATGGTTTGTCTCCCTCTTTGGTTTCGTCTTGTTTCATTTTTCCCTCCTTTCCCCTATGATCCTCTGTCTTGTTTCTCAAATTCCTCATATCAGTGAGAATATATGATAATTGTCTTTCTCTGATTGACTTATTTCGCTTAGCATAATACCTTCTAGTTCCATCCATGTCATTGCAAATGGCAAGATTTCAATTTTTTGATGGCTGCATAATATTCCATTGTATATATATACCACTTCTTCTTTATCCATTCATCTGTTGATGGACATCGTGGCTCTTTCCATAGTTTGGCTATTGTGGACATTGCTGCTATAAACATGGGGGTGCACGTACCCCTTCGGATCCCTACATTTGTATCTTTGGGGTAAATACCCAGTAGTGCAATTGCTGGGTCATAGGGTACTCTATTTTCAACTTTTGGAGGAACCTCCACACTGTTTTCCAGAGTGGCTGCACCAGCTTGCATTCCCACCAACAGTGTAGGAGGGTTCCCCTTTCTCTGCATCCTTGCCAACATCTGTCGTTTCCTGACTTGTTAATTTCAGCCATTCTGACTGGTGTGAGGTGGTATCTCATTGAGGTTTTGATTTGGATTTCCCTGACGCTGAGGGATGTTGAGCACTTTTTCATGTGTCTGTTGGCCATTTGGATGTCTTCTTTGGAAAAATGTCTGTTCATGTCTACTGCCCATTTCTTGATTGGATTATTTGTTCTCTGGGTTATTTATTTATTTAGAGAGCACAAGCAAGGGGAGGGACAGTGGGAGGGAGAGAATCTCAAGCAAACTCCACGCTGAGCACAGATCCCCACGCGGGGCTCGATCTCACAATGCTGAGATCATGACCTGAGCCGAAATCAAGAGTCAGATGCTTAACTGACTGAGCCACCCAGGAGCCCACATGTGTATATTTACTACAGCTTCATTTACACCCTGTCTGCTGTGAAGGAATGAGGGAAGGAAGATATGTATATGACAAATCATACGAGCATCAGTGAAAACAAAGAATAGGAACATTTGAGGGACCCTGGAGATTCTCTGTGATCATATCAGATGAGTGAGCTTATGCATGCCAGGAGGAAGGGAAGGAGGAGAGGGACAAATTCTAGAGCCGTCCAAACCCACGTGGCCTGAAGACGATGCTCCTTCGTCCCAGAGGATACAGACAACAATCTGAGATAAAGAAAGGGATCCATGATTAGGGGAACCAGGAACCCTCACTCATCACAGCAGGAAAAGAATTGTCCTGAGAATGTGTACAACCAACATGCAGGAAAGCTTCTCTCTCTTTCCTTTTATTGACTTTCCTGTGGTTGCAAAAGCAATACTTTATAGTCATAGAATATTTAGAGACTACAGAAAGACACAAGAAAATAAAAATTATCCACAATCCCACTTATCAGATATGACCATTTTATCCATTTGATATTTTGGTGTATATTCTAGATCCTATCAAGATACAAACACATATACACATGGCTATATATATGACACATTTTTGTAAATATCAATATATATATGTTTATATATGTTATATATAAAAATATAAACATGCATAGACACCTATGGTATACATTACAGATGCATATACACAGATACCATATATATGACATGATACATGCAATATATATATTTTTAAAACATTTCAAAACATAAATGTACATATATATGTATATATTATAAATATATCATACATAAAATATATGCATATATGCATAGATAGAAGTGTTACTATATACTATAAATATATAAATATACAGAATATATAAATATGTAATATAAATATAAACAAATTTTGTATAAATATATATATGTGTGTATATATATATATATATATATATATATATATATACAATTGTGTAACCTACTTTGTTACATTTAGCACTAATGGTACTTCACCCATTTATACAGGACATTTATGAAGTGCAAATTTTAAATTCCCCAGGTGTCCCCCACTAATCACTCCCCTCTCTGCCCCCCCCACCCCCAGCTAGGGGCGATACAACTTCGCGGGTGACGTGAAGACTCAGCAGAAAGTGAAGTAAAAAATCAACTCCTCCTTCCCATTAGAACCAGTGAACCAAGTAATTACATTGGGAGAGCCAGCTCTAATCCCCAGGTGCCAGGTCACCACCTCTCACACTGATGCCCTTCACACCCCAGCCCACATGCTAGAACCAGGTCAGTGCAAAGAGACACCCAGCCTCTCTAGTGCTTTGCTACACATTTCAGGCAGCCGCCTCAACTCTCCAGTGTTACACAGTGGAAAAATTCCAAGTGAACTGAAATCAATTGTGTTTTGAGATTTCTGCGTGTTGGGGGACAATTTCGCATCATCTCTTGAGCTAACAGGGGAACCACTGTGGTGTCTTAAACATGGTTAGAAATCACAGTCAGAAAACCATACACTGGCAGTCCCCGAGGGTTGTCCCATATCTACCACAAAGCCTAAAGCCCTCTTCTTTCCTTTGTCTTTATCAAGAGGTCTATCCCGGTGGAGTCTAAAAAATTTTAACCAAAATGATGCAGGCTTTCATTTAAATCCTTTAAAAATAAATGATTTCACAGAGCTCATTTCCATGTTTATTCTATTGATTCAATTTAAAACAAATTGTAACACAGAGCTCATAATAAGCCCAAACTGTCCGGGGATCATTTTCATTTTTGGAATAGTAAGTCTTACTTTTTTTTTTCTCTGCTGCTGCAACTATGATAGAATAGAAAATTAGATTTTAATTAATCAGCAAGTGTTCCTCTCCTCCAATCACTGGGAATTTTGAAGCTGTAAAGCTAGTGTAGAGAAGTCACATGGCTCCAAAAATAGCTGGAAAAAAACAAATGATTCCTTGCCCTGGTGCTTTTCTCAGAAGTTGTAGACAGTTCAAAGCACGTTTCTTAAGCCAGGGTGGAAACCTCATGCAGGGGTGGACCAGGGGCACATGAACAGGATGCTCTTGCTAAGGACGGAAACTAGATGCAGCACCCATAGTCCCACCTAAGATCTCTGAGGGGCAGCGTAGCTGCATCTCTTGTCAGAGAAGCTTCAGCCATCAGACTTCTTACCCAGAGACACCTGCTTCATTCTGTCACCAGGAGCCAAGTCGGTATGGGGCATGAATGCAACTGTAAATGCCCTTACTACACTTCTCTGCTCTCTCTTCCCAGCCACCCAGAGATCTCTTTTGTCTCAGGTACTGGCATTATAAGCCTTGTTAATTATAGATCAATCTCTAATTTGAAGGTATGAGCAAAGGCGGTAGGGGGTCTCATTAACATAAGATTAAAAGCTGACTCAGAGACTAATTATTTTGTAACAAAAAAAAAAAAAAACCTCAGGCTGGATTTAGGTTTGAGCAAAGCAGTTTCTCAGCAATGAGTGCATCTGTAAGGGATTATTTTAAGATACACGTGCCATTTTTGAGTCTTTCTCTGGCTCTACCTTTGCTTCATTTTTCATTGCTGACAGTTAACCGGGTGTATGTGTGCTTCTATATAGACACATGTATCAGGATGCAGCAGGTGAGAGCAATTTATGAACTGATCAAAGGAACTTCTATAGGAAGGTGTTTACTAAGAGTCCTCGTATGAGCCACAAAGATATAGCCAAGTTCAAACATACTTATGAAATGCTAAATGAGGGCGCCTGGGTGGCTCAGTTGGTTAAGCGACTGCCTTCGGCTCAGGTCATGATCCTGGAGTCCCGGGATCGAGTCCCGCATCGGGCTCCCTGCTCGGCAGGGAGTTTGCTTCTCCCTCTGACCCTCCTCCCTCTCATGCTCTCTGTCTCTCATTCTCTCTCTCTCAAATAAATAAATAAAATCTTTAAAAAAAAATGCTAAATGAGCTTCACTTATTAATGATTACTGATATAAACTAAACAGACTATTCAACAAATGAACATCTATTTGCCTGAACTATAGCTCATTAAGGAGATAATGTAAGGTGTCCACTGTCTGCTAGTAACTACCAAATGTTGGAGATGTCTGGAGATCTCTGGCAACTTTACACTTATCTTCATCAAAATGAAGAATAAAGCTGTTTTCAAAAGCTAGATTTAGTTAATTAAATTTTTCTACCTTTTTCGTGTACGTTAAAATGCCCTTTATTATAAACCATCATGACGGTGCTACATGGTAGTTTTATAGTTCTCTTTTGTTATCGGGTTTTTGTTTTGTTTTTATGTTCTAACTTAAGAGAATAAAGTCTGGTAACCTCAGGCCACTTGTTTTTTGTTTGTCTGTTTGTTTGTTTTAATTATACAGATCGTTTGTTACCCGTTAGAAGTGGTTTTGGCTATAAGGAACAGAAAACTCAATTCACTGTGGCTTAAGCAATAGGCTGTTATCCCACATAATGCAGCCTCTGAAGGTAGAGGTTTTTAGCACTGGTTCTGTGTTTCTAACTGGCCACTTTGCCACTTTTATTTTGTTGGCCCTTTGACTTTTCATATGTATGCTTCTGGTCCCAACAAGGCTGCTTCAGTTCCAGGCATCGTCTCTGTGTTCTGAGCCAGAGAAGGAAAAAATGCAGTGCCAGATGTGCTATTAGGGTAGAGCAATAACCTTTCCAGAATTGCCCCACACCCCTTGCAGGCCCCAATGGCTAGAATTTTGTCAGAGTACCACATGCTCACTCCCGGGTGTAGACTAGTCTGAGAAAGTGGACACTTACCTTTTCTTAGGTCCTATATTGGATAAAGCCATGGGAAAATGACTCCAGAATGAGTGTTTGGTTGGCCAACCAATACTGTCTGCCATATCAGTGATATCAAGATCTGACCCTTATCACAGTATTTTGCAAGCCCCAAGTTTAATGTTTGTCAAAATGTTGTCCCTGAACAAGAAGCACAAGCACCAAGTGAGAATTTGTTAAGAAACACAAGTTCTGGAATATTCCCCTCACCCAAGCAAATCATAAATTGGAGGCTGGGCCCAACAATCAGGGGATTTGATGCACTTTCAAGTTTAAGAACCACTGCTTTGGTTATTGCCAGAATCATTGCCTGGCAGGAATTCTTAGCTGGAAGAGTGAAAACATGCCTTTAGAAAAACATCAAAATAATCACCTGGAGGTAAGGGAGTGTTTCAAACTATTCATGGCCCTTTTACCTAGATTTTGTTGAGCGCTCGACCACCAATTCTTGAACTCAAGCTTCAGAATCACCCTGCTGGGCCCAGCCCTCAAATCTCTGATTCAGCAAGTCTTAGGGGGAGGGCAGACTCCAAATTTGCTTTTCTAATAATTACCAGGTGAAGCTGATGCTGCTGGTCCCAACTGTACCGCCCAAGTGTGGTCAACAGACCAATAGCCTTGGCATCATCTGGGAGCATTTCTGGCCCCGCCCCAGGACAACCAAATCAATCTCTATAACAGGGCCCAGCAATCTGTTATTTTAACAAGCTCTCAAGGTAACTCTGATGCGCTGTAAAGTTTGAGAACCACTGTCCTAGACTAGTACTTCTCAAACCCTCTTATACACCCAAATCACCTATGAATCTTGTTAAAAATTCAGATTCTCAGGGCACCCCACTGGCTCAGTCGGTAGAGCATGTGACTCTTGATCTCCAGGCTGTGAGTTTAAGCCCCACATTGGGTGTAGAGATTACTTAAAAAATAAAATCTTAAAAAAAAAATGAGATCCTAATATAATTAGTATATTAGTCTGCTAGGGCCACAGAGTACCACAGACTGGATGACTCAGACAACAAAAATGTATTTTCTCACCATTCCAGAAGCTAAAAGTCCATGATCCCCCAATCAACAGGGTTGATTTTTTCTGAGGCGTCTTTCCTTGGCTTATGGATAGTTGTCGCCTCCCTCTATCTTCACATGGTCTCCCCTCTATGTGCACATATATGTGTCCCAATGGCCTCTTCCCATTAGGACACCAGTCATGTTGGATTAGGGCCCACCCTAAAGATCTCATTTTAATTTCATGACCTCTTTTATTTCCTTATCTTCAAATACGGTTACATTCTGAGGTACTGGGGATTAGAACTTCAAATATGAATTTGCGGGGGAAAACGATTCAGCCCATACCAGTAGATACAGGGTTAAGTCTGAAATTCTGCATTCCTAACAAGTTCGCAGGGGACATCCATGCTATTGATCTGCGGGCCATCCTTCGATGACGCTGCTCTAGGAAAGAGTAGCTGCCACCTCCATGACACTGCCATCTTGCACAGCTGTTATTAACAGAAGGGCGTCATATTCCTCAGATGTATGGAGGCGAAATTAATTTCTATTGTTCTGGGACAGTTACTCTTCGACTTTAATGTGCATCCAAGTCATCTACGGAACTTATCAAAAATGCAAATTCCTGAGTCCCACCTCCAAAGATTCAAATTGAGTTGGTCTATGAAGGGGTCAAATGTACATCTTTCCTTTTACCACACCCTGAAGGTCACTCAGATACAGGTGGTCCTCCAGACCATGCTTTGAGAAGCACTGATCTACCACATTTGTATCTTGCCTCCTCAACCAGCCTACTCGGTGGGCTCTTTAAGGCAGGAGACACAGCTACATCAGGGTGTCTGAAAATTTAACATGCACGTGCTTCGCCTGGAGACCCTGTAAAAATGCAGATTCGAATTCAGTAGTTCTGGGACGGAGTCTGAGATGCTTTGTTTCTAGCCAGCTCCAAGGTGATGCTGAAGCTGCTGGCCTGTGTACCTCATTTTGAATGACAGTGACAAGATTCTATATCTCACACTATGCCTGGACAGGGCCTGATCTCACAGGCTCGTTTAAGGAATTCTTTGTATAATTCATGCATTGACCATTTATCTTTCATACATCTTTACACTTTAATGCAGTACATAATATAATAAACCTTCCATTATCTGATCTTCTCGAAATTGATTCCTCCTCCTGTTCATATAATTCTTAATTCAATTGTCCTGGGGACTCTCCTTGAGTAATAGAAATTAGAATGTTGGACTGCAGGATCAGAATTCTAAGTAACTTTGACAAATTGAAGAACTGTTACATTATAAATGAACAGGATAAAGTCCAATAGGGATAGGTGCAAGTCAGTGCCCTTAGGCATGAAAAATAAAAGATATGCCATGAGGAGACCTGCAAAGCGCACATGAAGTAGAAATCCAGATTCTCATCACTCAAGGTTTGAAATTAGACTAAAAATGAGCATCTAGGCAAGAAATTGCAGAGGAGCAAGACAGCAAATGTCTCTTTTACAATGCAAAGCCCCAAGTTAGGAAGAAATGTATAACTAGGCATTAAAATTACCCCGCAGATTACCATATTTTAAATATTATACTTGTGATAATTATGTTTGCATGGCTCCTAAACTGATTTTGACATTTTCTACTAGGTTATACCCGCTATACATTTATTTCCTTTAATAGTTAAGAATGCCAGTCCTGGCACATTAGAATCATCTGGGCCACTTTTGAAACTGCTTCTATTCAAGACGGTCTATGTTAATTTCCTAGGCCTGCTATAACAAAGTACCACAACCTAAGTGGCTTATCACAACAGAAATGTATTATCTCACAGCTCCAGAGACTAGAAGTCCAAATGTGCGTATCAGCCATGCTCCCTCTGACACGTGGATGGAAAATCCCTCCTTGCCTCTTCTAGCTGCTGGTAGCCCGGATGTTCCTTGTCTTGAGGCAACCTGACACCATCCTAATCTTGCCATGGCATTTCCCTTATTTCTCTTCACATAATCTCTCTGTACAAGTCTTTGTATTCAAATTTCCCCTTTTTATAAGGACACTAGTCAGATTAGATTGGGGTTCATGCTAATGACTTTAGTTTAATTTGGTCACCTCTTTACAGATCCTATTTCCAAATAAGGTCACATTCTGAGGTACTGGGGATTAGGACTTGAACATATCTTTGGGGTGGGTGGGGGGAGACACAGTTCAACCCATAACAACATCCCAGACCAATTATATCAGAGTCTCTGTGGTGAGGCCCAGACATCAGCATTTTACAAGCACCCCCAGGTGATTCTAATACATGGCTAAGGCTGAGCATCACTTCCCTGGGAGAGGTTCTGCAACAGCCATATTGTCATGGGAAGCCACTGGTGCTAAGGCTAGTGAACGTTTGGGGACTAAATCACCAAAGCTGAGGCAATAGGAGATAAAGGACAAATATCCTAAAGGAGTTTTGCTTAATCTTAAATGCCCAGGGAATAAAGCAGGAGCTCAAAAAGGATGCTGCAGCCTAGGCACACCCAGAGATTCTGATGTCATGGGTCTGGGGTGAGACGTGAGCCTGGAGAATTTTAAATACCTCCCAGTCATCCTACTGTGCAATCAAGCTGAGAACCACTGTTGACCAAGACAGATTTGCTACAACGTGACCAGACTGGCCCTCAAGACCAGAAAAGCTGGGACAAGAACCCCCAGCACCTGACCCCAGGATTTTGCTCTTTCCACTCACCATCTGACCTTTCACCATCTTACAACATCACACCAAAGGATCTTTAAATATTATCTTTCCATTTCTCACATAAATGTGGGCAGGTCTTTCTCACCTTAAAAAACATAATCTACCCCTAACTCTACTTCCAAATCAATTACGTTTCCTCCCCTTACCATCAGGCAAAGGGAAATACTCTAAACTCAAGACGAGTTTAGAGGAAAGTTCTCACTTTCCAGGTACTTCATAAGCCTCTGACACATGATTTTTTCCCTGACCATTTCCCCAAAATGGAACTCATATAGGTCACCTCTTAGTGGCCAAATACAAAAGACCAGCAGTTATCAACTTACCTGAGCTCTCTGACGTGGTTTTCAAGACCTTTGCTGGCTTCCTTCCTCTCCTGAGTTCCTCCTTTGCCTTCCATGTAATCTTCCCTTCCAGTTTCCTTTGGGGGCTCCTCTTGCTTGCCTCTCTGTTAATCAAATTTTGATATCTATTTTAGACTTTTTTTGTCTCATTGTGGCTTAGGTTGAAGCATATGAAATTATGCTTTGTGTAGGCCAAAAGTGGTTAAATATTGGTCCCATTATCCTGTTTAATCTAATGCTCTGTCTCATTACACTGTTGACCACACTACCCATGGCTTCAGCCATCACCTGTATACAGAGATGACACTCAGACTAGTTGTCAAGATATTGTAATATTTCCTACCAATTGGTAAATAGTTGATGCCAAGTGCCCTCCTCCCACCAGTGCCATCTCATAACCCTATCTATGCTGCTTCTTTCCCTGGGACTCCTGTCACCTCCCAGTGATCCAAAACCAAAGGGAAAATGCCTAGCGTAACAGGGGACTCCCTGAGACCCTGCTTCAAGGCCAGTCTCTGTTCTGATTGGTTGTTGTCCTGATTGTGGAATATTTTCATATTAACCCCTAGATGGTTAAGTTATAACCATCACAACTTAAAAGCTTTTGGTTGGTTTGTTATGCACTAAGAGCTGACAGGAAAAAAAAAAAAAAGATATAGATATAGATATAGATATATAGATATATACACATATATGTATATACACTCCTTTTGCAATATGTTACAAGACTGGCCTATATAATACAGACTCATATATACTTCTTATATAATATGACCCACTTCTAGAAATGACATTATCATTCATCTAGTACCCAAATCCAAAAATCTAAGACTATCCTAGAATAATAGTTTCCCTTCATTTGTACTGTATTACCAATACTTTTTAATTCTGCCTCCTAATTAATTTCAAAAGACTCTTTAACCTCATTTCACCCCCCCCCCCCCCCGGTAGAACAAAAATGGCAAATAGCTGGTCCTGTGCTGTCTTTCCTCTCCCATCAATGACCATGGCAAACATGGCCAATCCATCAAAGCTCTGTGTTCAGCTCACCCAGGAAAGTGGCCACATAATTCTCCTCAACGTCCCACTCCAGGCATTTACTACAAATCAATCACACAGTATGCAACCTATTCGCTATCCCTGTTCTAGATACTCCTGATTTATCACTTATATTAAGGCAAAAGCCATTTTGCTGGTTACACCAACCTCCCTTACCACTACCTAAATCAATTTCTCTCCTACCCTTTTAGAAGGATTACCAAATTAATCTTTCTAAAATGCATTTGACATTGTCTGGGTTGCCAACCTGTGCTCACCTCAGGACTCAGAGGTGACTGGGTCTGTGGTAGTTAGATTGGGAGCAAAGATGGCTCCAATTCTCGGCCCTCCCCTGTATCTATGAGCCTTGCTATGTGATTTTGCAGCTCCTCCTACCAAGAGATAAAGTCTCTTTATTACTCCATCCCTTAGATGTGGCCTTGGTGACTGGCTTTGAATAGTAGAAGTCACATTGTGGAGATTCTGAGCCTAAACCTCAAGAGATTTTGAGTGCTTGCTCGCTCTCTCTCTCTTAGAACCTTGCTTCTGTCATGAGAAAAACCTGGGTTAGCCTGCTGGGCGACAAGAGATGACATGGACGGAGCCACATCTCCTAAGCTAAGCGCTCACATAGATATGTCAGAGAGTACAGGCAAGAGCAACAAAGCCACCTGACTACCCACAGCTGACCACAGTTAGATGCACAAGCCATAGCCACTCAGGTGACCCATAGACTTACGAGGCTTTGTGGTTGTTTGCTGCACTGCATCTCATGGCCACACGTAACTACTGCAAGGGTTACATGAAGGACCTGTGAAGCAGACCCATCACAGCTCTATTTGCATGAAGAACTAAAATACTACTGCAAGAGAATTCACCCAACTGAGTCAAAAAAAAGCAAATATAACAACCAGTAAAATCCATAGGTGGTCATTGTAGGAAAACCTTTATAAGGCTATAAGAATACAAGGGGGCACCAGCAGACCCAACAATGCTGATGCTAGCACTTTCATCCTGGGTGGGAGACAAAGCCTGCATCAGCACCTGAGTATCCCCAGAATCTTCAAAGGGCATTTGCCAGCATCAGCGGCCTCAGCAGCTTATATCCCTGCAGGGGACCATAGCAGAGAAAATGGTAGACACCACATGGTAGCTAAGAAGATTGTATTTGTAAAAACATTTGAGATGCCTCTGGGAACTTCCAGAAATAAAAGAAGGCATCTTGAAAGATCCTGCCAAAGAAAGAATGCTTTGTGATAATGTTTTGGGATATATCTTAACCCACAACCTGGTATGCACTTGGGAGATAATTTATAAAATTCTAAAATTGTTCAATGATTCTCCTTTGCCCTCAAAGGAATAAAGACGGTTAACACTGAAATACAAGTTCATTCATCCCTCACCTCCCATGTATGCATGCCCACATGTTCACATAAACAATTTCCACCTGAATTATTTCTACTCATTTCTATATTCTCCTTGCTCTCCCCACACCTTTTAGATCAGATGCATTCTCAGTCCCTGCTGTCTCAACTGATGAGATGAATTCCTCTTTCTGAAAGAGCATCTCAGAGGCCCCACTGGTGACCTCTCTACAGGACATAGGATTTTAGGCAAGGAGTAGAAGCTACAGTTCTTTCCTTTAAGCTACAGTGTCAGCAAGGGGAGGTGGTCCCCTCCCTCCAGTGACAGCCGCAAAATTGAACTTGCAGTAGAATGTGCAAAAAAAAAAAAAAAAAAAAGCCTCAAATTCAAAATTCAAATTGATTGCAAGTCCTGCCTTTAAGAGTAAAGTCTACTTCTCCATCCCTTGAATCTGGACTTGACCGTGTAACTTGCTTTGGCCAATGGGACATCAGCAAATGTAATGTCAACAGAGGCTTGAACAGTGCCTTGCACTCAACTAAGGCTTGCTCTATTTCCGATGTACCCAGAACTCTGAAATAGTACTTTGAAGGAGCCCAAGCTAACCTACTGGAAAGGCCAAGTGGAGGAAAGACAAAGCACCCCAGCCGTCAGCCCGCCAACCACCAAACATGTGAGTGAGGTCATCCCAGCCAATTCAGTTCCAGCTGAGTTTCCAGGTGCCGCTGCTACATGAGTGAGCTTAGGCAAGACCAGTTGAGGAATGGCCCAGTCTAGCCCCAGCCCAAACTGCCAACCTACGGAATTGTGAGCAAATAAATAATTGTTGGTATAAGCCATGAAGTTCTGAGATAGCTTGTTTATGCAGCAAAGGTTTATGGGCACATCACTAAAACTAAGGTATATGACATCAGAGGTAAATAGGGGCAGTGAAGAGTCATAATAATTCCTTGTATAAGATGGGCTTTTCACACCACAGCAAATCGCAAAGGGGTTAGGATGGGAGAATTTAATTCTGTGTCTATCATCAGAATCTTATTTTAAAGCCCATATGGGAATGAAGACAAAACAAACAACAAAAAATAATATACGATAAAATCAAAACAAAAGCTTCTTTCAAATCTTAGAAAATAAAACAGGTGTATTTTCCTAAGAAGAGTAATTACGTGCATGTAAATTATGTAGCTGTTCACGTTGTCTTCTTTCTTTGGTTTAAAAAAAAATTCAGATCCAAATTTAAGTCCCACCTCTAACACATGACTAGGACTTTTCAGAATACAATGCATGTACTGGTCATTTATTTATTTGGGGGATCACATTTTCCACATGTTATAAAAATCTTTACTTCTGCTTTTTCACCCTTTACCTATTATATTTGTCTTTAAAGCATTCCAAATGGTTTTTGGATGAAGATCTGATATATGCAACATTCACTTGTTCATTTTTTCTATTTTGACCTAAAGACAAAGCATAATTGGTCCATTCTTTCTTGTTATCACCTTCTACCTTTTTCCACACGACCATGGATGGAGTCATGGGAAGGGAGGAGGAACCGGGAAATAGAAGTGGTAAAACATTTTGCAATTTTCCAAGTCCTGGATATAATCTAAGGGATGTGCATTTTCTATTGAAATAGTTTCCCCCATAACAATACACACTCTTATTAGAACTGTATTTTTGCTGACAGAGCCCAGTTACTTCACTCAGCATCCTGCATATAGAAGAAAAAAAAAAAACACACACAAAACATGCTCACCACTGTGATATTAATATACTTTGATTTGCCCAGTCTCTTATTTATTTTTTAGAGATCCACAGTCTTCCTTGACACTTCCAAATGACTCTGGTACTGACTGCATTTGAACCAACTTATTTGAATTTTGATCTACGTCTTTAACATTGCTTTGAATACATTAAGTTTGAATAGTAGAGTCAAATGGCTATTGTTTTTTCTGTAATGTGAGTAAAGAAATTAATAGGATTTAGGGATTAGCTTGAATGTCTTCTTTTATGTGACCTAAATAATATAGTGTCTTATTATTACTGCATTCCTGACAATAAAGCATATAGTGTTTTCCAATGAGTTAAAACAATAGCTATATAAATACAAAACATCTTGCTCATGTCTGTTGTGTATTTAATTGTCCATTATTAATATTAATCATCTTTGCTTTCTTCCAGAGAGCTTAAAGTCCCATATATTTTACAATCAAAACTGTCAAGAATTATAACACTACTCTATGTGATCTCTATAAAAGGAGATATAAATGCCAATCAAAAGGGCCATTGGTTGCTTCATTTATATTCAAAGTGCTTCTACCCATAAATTACATTAATAGTTTATATTCTCCTTACCTAGTCACAGAAGGAGCTCAAAGTATGTCAGTCCTTTCCTTCTTGTAACCTCTGCTTGAGAAGGAAGCAGCCTTGCAGAGCCCTGGGAAGCCCCTGGCCCCACACAACCCACCAGACATGGAGAACAGGCCACCCTTGCCTCTCTTCTAGAGATTTCCAGATTCAGGGTCTTGACACAACAGGGAGTGATGGAGACCCTGCATGCTGCTGACCTGACTCAGGTGACACATGTAGGTCACCATTATCATCCTGTCCACCAACTTGAAGTTGTCTGGGGCCATGGCTCTTTTCTCTCTACTTTGGCAGGGGGAAAAACTGTCAAATGGTATACACACTGAAATGTCACACTAAGCCTGTCTCAGAACAGACTCCTTTTGAACTTCTGGAAAATATACCTGATGATGGGTCCAGGGCATTCCAGCCTGATTCCAACTTGTATGCTTTAGTGAGTACTATTTAAGAGAAACTTAAGAGCACATACAATTTAAAGGACCCCTTATCAATCCATTTTGAAATGTCACTACTTTACTCTAAACACATCCTGAGAACATGCTCACAAGCACAAGGCAGGGAATGCCTGTCTAAAGAGCCATGTGGAAACAAAAGAGGCCATTCCTCAAGGACAGCAGAAGTGCCCCATCAACTGCATGATAGCATTTGAAGTAATTGTCTTCCTGCTTTCTTTCCATTTTCTAGGACATCTGAACTGCAAACATGGAACCAGACTGGGGGAAAGCCACCTTCCGAATGACTTACAGGTCAACCCTTTCAGATGACAAACAATGAAGGCAAGATCACTGCCAGAGCTGTGTCTATTCTCCTGGGCATCCCCTGTGATTTTTTCCTCCTTCCATTTTTTTTTTTTTAAAGATTTTATTTATTTATTTGACAGAGAGAGAGACAGCGAGAGAGGGAACACAAGCAGGGGGAGTGGGAGAGGGAGAAGCAGGCTTCCCGCCGAGCAGGGAGCCTGATGTGGGGCTCGATCCCAGGACCCTGGGATCATGACCTGAGCCGAAGGCAGACGCTTAATGACTGAGCCACCCAGGCGCCCCTCCTCCTTCCATTCTTATAACTTTCTGGCTCTAACTGGAAGCTGGAGTAGCACTGTTAGGGCAGAATTTAATATCCACATTGGCTGGCACTGTGACTTTGCAGATGAGGAGGGGGGACTCATCGTGAACACATGACTGTAGTTGGAACACTGCTAGTTTATTGTTGATTTTCTCAAATTGAGAAACAGTTTAAAACCTCTATATTTATTTAATTAGTTCATTAATTAAATCACCATAGAGTGTCTACATGCCTGGCACTGCACTCAGGACCTACGGATCAAAGTAAATGAGAACAAATGGTCACTGCCATTTCTTGTGTCTTATGAGGGCAGATGTTCATTAATTTACTCAAACAAATATTTATTGAGTCCACAACTACGTGCCAGGCACTCTACTAGCTCTGGGGAAACAGCAATGAATAAAACACTAAAATCCCTTCCCTTAATGGAAGCTTATAATTTAATGAAGGGAACAGTAAAAGAAAAAAAGATAAAACCAGAATAAGTAAGTAAAATATACAATATGTAGATTGTGCCAAGTTCTGTGGAGAAAAAGCAAGCAGGGAAGGGATTAGGAAAGGGTGTGTTTTCATTTTGCACAGGCCACCCAAGGAAGACCTTGAAGAGAAGAAAATATTTGGGTAAAGAACCAAAGTTATAGAGGAAGTAAGCCACATGCATATCTAAGGGAGGAGCATTCTAGACAAATAGAAAGCAAAGGCCAAGGACTGAGAGAGAACATGCCTAGTGTACTGAAGGGACAGTTCCAGATTTTATATTCCAAACATGGCCACCACAATGTGGCCCATCCCATATGACCTTCCAGAGCCTTGCCATCCCCTACCCTCTATCAAGAGGTAGAGTCTATGTCTCCTCTCCCCGAACCCGGACAGGGCTTTGTGACTACCCTGACTTGTAGAGAATGAGAAGTATGACAGAAATGACCCTGGGTAACTTCCAGGCGAGCTCATGAAAGGGAGCACAGCTTCTGCTTGGCTCTCTTTCTTGGGTTGCTCTCCCCGGGAACTCAATCACCATGCTGTGAGGAAGCACAGGTCACACCGAAGCCCACATGAAGAGGGAGTAAGGCTGAGCTTCCAGCTGATGGCCAGCAGCTAGGTGAATGAATGGTCTTGGAAGCAGCCCCTCCAGCCCTTTGTTGAGTCCTGTCCATATAAACCAGGTACAGCAGCAATGAGCCTCTCCAATGACCCCTGGTCAAATTGCAGAGTTGTGAGCAAAATAAATGATTGCTGTTGTTTTTATCCACTCTATTTTGGGGTAGTAATAGGGCCAGATAAGCCAAACAAGTGAGGATGGCATTGTAGTTAGATTTAGTTGGATTAGGAGGCAGTCAGTGACGAGGAAGGGGGTCTAGACCCTCCAAGGTTTTAGAGACCATTGCAAATCCTTTGCCTTTCACTCCAGTAGGAAAACCACTGGACTAACAAGTAAATGCTAGTTCCTCTCGGGGTCCTGGGTGTCATCAAGAAGACAACCTCCAACAGGCACACATCTTCTTACAGACGCTTGGGCAGAGATATTTTTTCAAGAGAGGGAGACCTCCTTCTACTTCCCACAGGCAATGTTTTGCATTCATGATGACAAACTCACTCACAGACTAATCTGACCAGCCTGTTTCCCGACACAAAATTTTAATATTTGCAAGAGGATATCCTCAAGCATGCCCATAGAATGTTGGCCAGCCACAGCCTCCAGTTAACAGGGAGACTTCAATCTCCATGCGTATATAGATTTCAGCCAACTTAGACCCATAAATGACCAAATGGGGTAAGTAAAGGGTGCTTTCCATGAAGGCTTCTGGACTTGTTTTCTCTCTGGCTTAATAAGCCTTTAGTTTGCTGACTTTGAGGGCCACGGGGTGGCCCATCTGTCACGGAGACATTTGCTTTGTTGTGTGGGAGGGCAGGCAAACACAATCCTAGAAACAAAGTGTTTTTCAATGCTGAGAGGCTCAGGAAGACAATCGTTAAAATAATCAATCCTTGCCGAGGTTTTAAACAGGTTTATGCACCAGTGTGATGATGTGCAGTATCTGCCCCCATCTGGGGCCAAGTTTATAAAATTTCCTCACTCTGGGAGTTTGTAAAGCTGGACACCCTTCAAAGAAATGGGGTGAGGTGAAGCCCCATGATGATGGCAGGTAAGATGAATCTGGAGGGAAACAGGCCTCCTAAGTCACAAAGGAGTTAGGGTCATGTCTGACTGCCCTAGGGACAAGGCTTCTGGATTGAGGTCTAGGACTAGCAGGAACAAACATTCCATTACAAATCAGTTCAGTTTGAGGAAGCTAGTAACAGTGATAAATTACCAAACATTACATTATGTTCCTGGGCAGATTCAAAGGGAACATTTGGGTAGGTGGATGAGCAATGGGATTCAACAAAACACCCATTAGATCAGGCCCAGTCAGGAAGAAATAAACACTTCTGTTCTCACTGTTTTGTTTTTGCTTTAACAAACAGGATCCTAGATAGGATGGCACTATGTTGAATAGTGTTCTGGTAAATGTCCTCCAGGGATGCCTTGAGAACCTTAATGTTCTCGTGGCGAGATGGAGGAGGGTCATCCTGGCAATAAGAGGCAGACCAGGAAAACAGAAGAATGATGGCACACGTTCTGATTTTCGACTTGTCCCCAAGGATTTAAGACCATGCCATTAGCACCTCATTTACAAAAGTCACTCAATAATGATGTCCTCCCCATACGAGCCTATAAGATCTTTCAGGGCTAGGTCTTATTTATGTTTGACCCCCAGTGTCTAACAAATTGTCTTCCATATAATAGGGGCTCATTTTCAATAGATAAGTGAACAAATGTTGGATTCCACACACACTCAAAATGTTTCTTATTGCTGAAATACCAATTTATTTATTGATATACCAAGTATTTCTTGATTGCCTATTCTTCTTCAGTCATTGAATAGATGTGATTGAGCATCTTCTATGTGCTAAATGCCATGGATATAGTAATGAGTGCAGCAGGTGGACAGCCTGGCCTCATGGAGCTGACATTCCTATTACTGTCCAGTTATTGCTCAGCAGTCAAAGCAGTTGACCTGGCTTGACCTGGACTCACAGGCCAATCAGAAGAGGCGTGATTATGTACCTAAACCTGCCAGACAGCTACTCAAGACAGAATGACATCAGTAGGTGTCAGATAATAAGTTACTATTCAAGGGATGAAAGGATTAGCATGGCCCAAACAGTCTCAGGAGATCCCAAAGACTGTTTGAGTAGCTTCTTGGGAATATGGTAGGATTTGAAAGAGCAGAGAAGAGATGAAGGGGCTAGTATCCCAGGGAGGTGGAGTAAGTGGGAGAAACAACATGAGCATGAATAAGGAACCAGGAAGGAGCCAGATTTTAGGCCAGAGTAGGTGAGGTTAAGTAGGACCAGATGGTGAAGGCATCAATTATGGAAAATCCCAAAGATAGAACAATATATTTATACTCTGAAAAATGGCTGGAAAGTGAATGACAGGTCATCTGTAGGTGTATAATCTATTTTAATGTGTTTCTGTCCAGACTGAAGAGACATCAGGAAACTCACTCCCCTATAACCCTTCCATTCCCTTCAGAACAACAGTTCTTCAGGTAAGGAAATGCACGGAAATATCACAAGGCTCTGAATTGTCAAAATGTGAGAGAGAAAATTCCATGATCACTTTCTTAGAACATACTCCACCTGCTAATACTTTACAATGAATACTCCATAATTACTACTTTAGAAAATGTATTTCAAGTATGTGCTTTCACTTGTCCATCTATCTGTGGATCTAGTCTCTGTAAATTGAGTCCAGAGCACAAACATAATTCAAGCGAATTAGACTTTAAAAAATATAGAATAGGAGCATATTGTATGTTAAAAGTTCTATTCCATGGCTAGAGGCCAAAGTTCAAATATTGCCCATAATGAAGAGGTGTGAATGACAGGCGAGAGGGTGGAGACAATGAACAGATGTGTGGATGAAATATCTAAATCTTAAATTAACTACTTTGACGAGTCAGTTATCCCACCATAAAGTTACGGATTTCAGTCTAAGTGGTAGATTGAATGCATTGTTGGTCTCAATTATCGACCTCCCTCTCTCAACACACACGCCCTCTAACTCTGGAATCCCTTCCTGCTCTGACTCTGAGCCAGCCTTGGGACTTGCTCTGGCCAACAGAATGGGGTCAAGGGAAGCCCTACCAGTTCTGAGCCTAGAACTCAAGAGATTTTCTGTGTTTCTGCCCTATTTCTTGGAACCCTGCCAGGCCACCATCTGAACGTGCTGGGCTACCCTGTAGGATGAGAGACCACAAGGAGCAGAACCCCGTTATCTCAGCTACAGCCACCTTAGACCAGTTACTAGCCAGATGACCTCCAACCATGTGAGATACTAACCAAGCTTAGCAGAACCATCTACCCCAGACACAGCTGACCCCAGATGCATGAGCATACCCGGCCTAGACCAGAAATACTGTCAGCTGATACCCTCAGACTAAGAATAAAAACCCATGCTTGTTGTTTTAATCCACTGAGCTTTGGGCAGATTGTTGAATAATAACAGCTAACTGATAGAGAACAGATCCTGGCCGTACATTATAGTCTCTTGGGAATTAAAAAAAAAAAAAATAGCAATGCCTACTGATTTTCTCTGTACACCAAGATTTTGTTTAATCCACATAGGTATTGTTGTATTTTGTTTAAGTTCCCCCACATTTCTTTTTTTTTTTTTAAAGATTTTATTTATTTATTCATGAGAGACAGAGAGAGAGAGAGAGAGACAGAGGCAGAGGGAGAAGCAGGCTCCCCGCGGAGCAGGGAGCCCGATGCGGGACTCGATCCAGGGACTCCAGGATCATGACCTGAGCCGAAGGCAGACGCTTAACCAACTGAGCCCCCCAGGTGCCCTCCCCCACATTTCTAATGTGCAGCCAGGGTTACAACTTCCTGACTAGAAATCTTGCCCTCCATCTCTCCAAATATTAAAATTCTAGGCGGGTGAGGCATTTGTTGTCTTAGGTCTGGATAATACTCATATGTGTTTGCTTTTGCACATGCTTTTTCTACATGCAAAGGGATCCTCTAAATGTCCACCAGTTTGTCCAGGCAATAAGAAGTGATTTCTGTCCCAAAAGCCAGGGCTATTACTTATGGGATGGATCCCGAAGGCCCCTTCACCCTCCCTCTGGCTGCTGACTAGAACAGACATAAACCCTTTTGCTATTTCATATTTAGTTTAGGCTGGGAATCCAGAACAACCAGACACAAATGGATATGACAGCAATAGATCACTGGGGAGGGCCTTTCGGGGTGGGGGGTTAACTGCTTTTACCTTCTAACTAAGTATCTGTCAGAGAGTTGGTTTGTGAGTATAAGTGACCCACTGGGAAGAGAAACTGGAAAAAGAGCATTTTATTTGAGAGTAATATCTGTGTGGTAGATCCCTTGGTGCCCTGTCCAAATCCCCTTTCCTGAGCCGGTGTAACCCTCCTCCAGATGTGCAGATATTGCCTGCCAAAGGCTCACTGCCTGTCCCCTTTGCCAGAGAATTGCCTCTACAGACAGAAGCTACCTGCCTGGAAATACCTGGGAGGCTGGGCCTTCCCCACCCATCCCGGAGGCAACCTGCAGCTGGCTAATGACCCATGCACACAGAGTACTATGAAAGCCTAGCCCCTTTTCCTCAGTCAGAACAGCCCTCTGGTGCCACTGACACTCTAGAACTCTCCATGGGATCAGCCTGAACCTCAACTTTGGCAGAAAGAAAGCCTGTTTTTGATGACTGCTTCCCTTGCCCTGTCCTGCTTCCCTCCCTCCCTTTCTCCTAAGAGCTCTCTCTCAATAAATCAGTGGCACCAGAATCCACATCTCAAGGCTCTGCTTCCAGGGAATGGCAGCCCAAGAACATGTGCTTTCCTGAAAAGTCTCCGATGGAAGCCCTGTCAACCTCTCTCTCTATCCGTTCTTCCTCGCCGCCGGCGCTGAGGACAAGCATCCCTCTTCTAGCCCAGCGCCACCCACAGCTCCTCACTCCAGTGACCCAGCGACACCTTCTCAGGTCACGGGGATAGAAGCTGCACCACCAGGGCACCGCCGTGCCGCAAGGTCTTTTTCTACTAACCTTCACTTGGACTTCATGCATCCCCGGTAGCCTCCACCTCGGGCAGGGTTCTGGTAAATGGTCTCTGCTTCCGGCTCCTTTCCTTTTAAGAAAGTACTCAAGGTCACAGTCGATCTAGGCTTCCTCCCCCAACGCCAGCCCACGCTGATCTCTTTCACCTCCTTCTTCCCTTAACATCTACCCTGGCAATTTAAGCCCTGAAAGAAATCCCTATGTGCTGTCTTCATGCACCACACTTGCTTCATCACGTGTTTTACTCATTTGTCTTATCTCTCTAGCAAAATAGGAACTGTAGCTTTCTTATAATTTTGTATTCCTTGGTGCCTGGCCCTATAGATACATAATAACTGCTGAGCTAAAAAAGAAACAGTCTAGAGTCACACGTAGGTCTCATAGTGCAGGGGTACACAATCTAACCTTACGGGCAGAGCACAGGTTAATTCAGTGGTTGGGACTCGCCCTTTGAGAATATCACATCTTTAACAATTATATTCCCTACAAGAAGGACCCAATAGACTGAAATGCCAAATTGCCAAGCTTCCTAGTTAATTGTAAGATGGATACATTGTTTCTCCTTTGCAAACGCTGCTCTTGTTTCACATAATGACTTTAACTGTAATGGAAATGAGTCTGGACAGATCAATTTTTAGCCCTCAGCAAGTTAAGTTTGTCAATAGAGAATATAAACAGCAGTAGAGATTGGTAATTAATAGTGCAGTTTTATTCCGATATTATAACACCTCTCCTTTCTCTTTCCCAGTTAAATTCAAAAATCTTTGGTAATTAGCACAATTTATACAACTAGTGTAAAAACCATTTCTCTAACTGCACATTGTACAAAATGATCTACAACTTCAACTTACATTTTGCAAGAAACAAAATATACAAATGTGGTCAATGTATATAAAGGAGGCTTTAAATTCTCTCCCAGAATTTTCATGCCCACAAATTTTAAATTATTTTAAATTAAATTCAAACAAGCATCCTTATCTTGGACTTGAATATATTTCTCAGAAATGAAGACATGGTACACTAATGAAAGAGTAAAAATGTAATTGAGTTGTACTCATCTGAAGGTCAGTCTTCTTACTAGGAAACTACTCAAGAAAACAGCAGACATAGCTGAGCAATCCAAAGTTAGTTTGCAAAAAAAAAAAAAAAAAGATGGGGCGCCTGGGTGGCTCAGTCGTTAAGCGTCTGCCTTCGGCTCAGGTCATGATCCCAGGGTCCTGGAATCGAGCCCCGCATCATGCTCCCTGCTCAGCAGGAAGCCTACTTCTCCCACTCCCACTCCGCCTGCTTGTGTTCCCTCTCTCGCTGTGTCTCTCTCTGTCAAATAAATAAATAAAATCTTTAAAAAAAAAGAGAGAGAGAAAGAGAAAGAGAGAGGAAGGAAGGAAAGAGGTGGAGAGAAGGAAGGAAGGAGGGAGGGAAGGAAGGAAGGAGGGAGACAAGGAAGGAAAGAAGAAGGGAGGGAGGGAAGGAAAGTGTTGGAGGAAAGAGGGAAAGAGTCACTCTGGGTTGTTGAAATGGCCGTGATAAAGCGCAAAAGCTGAGGGTCCTGGTTAACAGAGAGGCCCTCGCTCAGCTCCTGAGCCTTTTGATGTACTTTGCATACCGTTGTGGCATACTTGTTTATCTAACTTGCCAGCTCCAGCAGATTAAAATCAGCAGTTTGTTAGAGCAGGAGAACTGCAGGAGGCTAGCTAGCCCCCTATAAAGGCTACACCTGGAAACTGGAGAAAAGACAGGAAAACACTGCATAACACAAAAAGTGGCATTTGCTATGGTGGTTGTGAGTTATCAAGAAAAGACAAGTTTAGTTCTGAATTTTTGTTTAATAAGGTACAGAAATATATAATCTGTTTCTGAAAGGCTTTTGGCAAACATTTCAAAAATTGGTCATGCTTTAAAAAGAAAAGCCTTGAAAATCCAAAATGTTCATGAATGTTTCATTGCCTTGATGCCATGGTTCAGTTTCCATTTCAGGTACTCTGATCTAGTCCTCATAAATTAAAGGAATGTCCCTCAAATGTCCCAGACATCCTGTTAGACCTAAAAATTTTTACTTGGAAGCCAGGGTGACCATAATGATTATGCTTAGCTTATTTCTCAAGAGTAGGGGGGAGGAGCAGCAAGGGGTGCATAATTAGATAAACTTAAGAGCATCAAGTAGGATGTGGTCCCATTTTCACTCCATCTATGTAGATGACACATGGGTTTCAAAAGCTGTTAGGCAGAACTGAAAAAAATAGAGGAAGAAATATATCCTTAGCCCAATTTATCCCAAGAATCTTCTATATAAATTAAACTAGATTCTTTCAGTTCTCCCTTATAAATCTAATAAATCAAAGTCTTTAAAATAATGTAACCCTGCTCTTCATCCATCCATGACCCATGAGTTATAGTCATGTCGTAGGTGAAAAAGAAGGAAACAGTTGTTATAGGCTGAGGACTCAGCACTCTTAAAGACAAAGGAATTTAAGTGCTTGATACGGCTATAACTAAATCAGAGAGCATAAGAGGGGCCGGTGTGGGAGAAGAGTTCTAGAGATTCGCAAGTGTTTGTGGTATGGGGTACCATGAGGATCATTGATTAAATGGGTACTGCTAGACTTGGCACCCCATGGAACAAAAGCAAAAAAGATGAGAGAGTTGAGCAAATGAATTTTGAGGCCTCAAGCTTGGCTACCTGCAGTAAAGGAGGGACTGTTGTTGTTGTTGTTGTTTATTTTACTTTATTTTATTTTATCTTAATTCCAATATCATTAACATACAGTGTTATGTTAGTTGCAGGTATACAATATAGTGATTCAACAGGAGGCACTGTTAGTAAACACAGGAAGGTAAGAATATTGGGCAGTAATGTTGAGGGCAGTCTACATATGAGACTCTAGTAGATCAGCCAGGAGAGCCCTCCAGAAGGAAGTCTGAAAAATCAATTTCAAGTTCTTGAGAAAGCCCTAGAACACAGTATCATCTACCTAGATCTGATTATCTGAGTTCCAGGGAAGTGCCACCTCAAGTATGGCCTACAGACCAGTAGCATCATCTGGAAAAAGATTAGAACTGTGCCATCTTGAGGTCCACCCCAGACCTACTGAGTCAGAATCTCTGATTTGGAGCTGACAGTCTATATTTTAGCAAACACTCCAGGTGATTCTGTGTGCACTAAATTTGAGAAGCACTGAGCTAGAGAGTAGATGAGATCAGGGAAGGAGAAAGTATACACCTCAAAGAAAAGAAGTTTGCACATTAGGGAGTTCTTTTAGGAGCGGAAGGAACTGAAAAGCAGGAAGGGGAAGAAAAAAAAAAAACACCATAGAGGGACTCTCAAAGGAGCATGAGAAAATTTATGGTGCATTTCAGTGTGAAAATCAAGGAAAAATAAAATTACTTATGCCCCTATTTTAGGCTCCCTGATAAATGGTTAAACTCTGAGTGATGGGATCAGTTAGGGATCAGGTAAGAGAAAGCATCATTGGCTCCAAGAATAACCTATTTATCGTGGACAAATAGACTGTTCTACACAAAATAGGGCTTTGGTCAGCTCTGGGTAATGATGGAATATGAATGACAATATTCTAGCAGAGTGGCAGACCTTCTGGCTGCCTTTGGCCGTTACACCAAGAACATGGGTCTTTGATCCCATGCTCTAATAGACAAATAATGAGTCTAAGAAGCTACAACACAGGAAACATCAGAAATCTGCAGTAGGTCCCAGAGGAAAGAAACAACGGAGCTCACTGGTCTCGTTCACCTGTAATTTATCAATTTTATTATTTTTCACACAAATACTGAATTAGAGTGTTTTAATAACTTTCCTCTAGCAAATGAATTTCTCTCCAATGTAGACTAATAACAGGCACAGAACAAGTTCTCTATGGTCCCTGATGCTGGAAGAAAATTACTTCCGGCCATTATAGCTCAGTAATGACAGCATTTAGTGCTACCCCATCATCGAAGCAATCACAAAATCATCCAGAAAAGTACCTATTTTCACAGAGCACTGAGCTGGGCTCATAATTCTGGAGTGAAGGTGTCTGGCTTTCATGCAACGCTGTGGCTGGTGTCCTCGGGCAGACTATCTATCTGCTTCCCTAAACTAATGTGGGTAAAGGACATGTCGTTGGGGTGGGAAGACACTCCCAGTTTATTTTTGTTCCATCACAGAAACTTGTAAGTTCCATTCCAAGGGCTGAAGAGGTCTTTGTTCGGTGAACAAGTTCTTTCTAGCAGCCTCTGTCCTCACTGGCTTAATATCATAGATATATCAAGGTTGGTAAAATTCTTGTTTAAGTAGATAGAATGCTGACTCTAATAACTAAGCAAATAAATAGTTAGGATATATTTGTTTAATTTGTTAACCAAAAAAAAAAAAAATATATATATATATATATACTGGTAGACCAACTTTGGTTATTTACTTTCTTCACCACAGAAGCTTGTCCTTTCTCCTACCCTGTTCAGTGTTCATACCAAAAGGAAAAAGTAAAGTTTGAGTCCAGAAATAATCAAAATAAAAATAAAACATTTTAGCTGTGGGAAAAAAGACGACAGCAGGATGTAAAAAAGGTGAGGTCAGGGGTCAGAGAGACCTGGGTGCCAATCCCAACTCTGATATTTACTGTGTGACCTCAACTAAGTCCCTTATCTTGAGAAGCCACAGTTTCCTGACCTGAAAAATGAGAATGAAAATCCCATCTCCCGACAGAAGTGTTTTATGGGTTAAACGAGATGATGTATACCTAGTGTTTAGTTTTCAAGGAACGAGAAACTCTTGCCACTGTCTAGTACAGGTTCCATATGTTGCTACACAGATGACAGAGTGGAAAATATGGCCCCGGATTCAAATTCTGCCTCTTACTTCTTATTAGCTAGCATTTCTTAAGTCACTAGACTCTGGTTCTCCTCTCCACTGGCAAAATGGAGGGAATGGGTTAGAATATTCTTAAATTCCCTTTATCTTAAATATTTTATACATCATATACCTTTATCAGTTGCCCTGAGACTTTCCTGTCCTCGAAATTAATTCTAAAATGAACCCTTATGTGTGAACTTTACAAAAGGGATTTGTAGATGTGTCTCAATTTTTCTGAATTTCTAAAGTAAGCCATTTATTGGGGTGCCTGGTTGTCTCAGTCAGTTAAGCATCTGCCTTCAGCTCAGGTCATGATCCCAGGGTCCTGGGATTGAGCCAGGGAGCCTGCTTCTCCCTCTCCCACTCCCCCTGCTTGTGCTCTCTGTTTCTGTCTCTCTCTGTCAAATAAATAAATAAAATATTTAAAAATAAATTAATAAATAAAATAAAGTAAGCTATTTATTGAAAAATGACAAATTAAAATTTACCAGGCTCGATGGTGCAATCAGCATCCAAATCAAGGACTAGAGCTTTACAAGCAGAGTCTCAGGCCATTATGTTTTTTTTAGTACACATAGAGAATATCTGGTAAATACATATAAGGAACTGTTAACGTAGAGGTTTTGCTTCTAATTAAAACAACAATAAAAACTTAATTAGGAGAAAAAAAGCCAATTGAATAAAAAGCACTCTGGATGGGAAAAAGAAAAAGAAGGATCAAGATAAATAATCTCCACGTTAAAACCCACCACAAAGCTAATTTTTAGGATCCAATTATGTCCACGCTAATTTAGCCACCAAGAAGAAATCCAAATGCAATATACTGTTCAAAATAAAACTCATTTCACAAATAAATAAATAAAATCTTAAAAAAAAAAAAAAACACCCTATTTCTTTACATGCCCACTGCCACCCTGGGCTTCCTGAGGTTCCGGTCCCCTGAGCCTTACTGTGCTCTTGTCAGCTGTTGCCATTTTTACAGTCTGCTTCTCAGACTTGCAGTGCTTTCCCCTGCCCGCTGGTAGGAAGGTTTTCAATACAAACAGACCTGCGTGCATTTGGAAATGGCAGCCAGCATGCAGAAGCAGACCTTCCCTTCTGGCAGCATCATTATCTTTTAAACATACCTATATGCTGAGTTCCAGAGAACGGTTCTCAACGTGTGCACACTTTCCCTACTTGCACACACTAGCTCTAAACATAAAAAGACTCCAAGTCACAGTCATATTCTCCCAGGCTTGACATCTAAAACCACGTATAAGAGAAATATTTTGTAGGAAAGGCAAACTCCCCTACATTTTACTTCTGCTTTAGCTTACAAGGAATTAAAAGGAAAAGAAGAGAAACTTTTCAATGCTATTGACAAATGAGAATAAAAAGACTGGGCTCTCTGAGAATGCTTTTTCTTTGAATTCAGGTGAGGAAAGGTGAGGTATCTTTGACTTTATTTATCTTGCTCAATCCCCTTGCCCCTGCAGCCTGCCCTGTAATTCCACAGAGAACCCAGAACAAAGGAAGACAAGGAAGAAGGGGAGAAAGGGGGAGGAGAAAGGCGAATAACTGGAGAAGGAGGACAGCAAAGGAGGCCTGGGTAGGGGCTTGTGCTGAGTCCTGCAGCTTTGTGGGCCCCGAAAGCACAGTGGAGTGATAGTCTGAAATATTACCCAATATGTTTTCATTCCTAGTGATTCTCACTGCCCCTTCCCGGGCACCTCCCTCCCTCTCCAGCCCAGGCAGCCAGTGCTTGGGGGTGGAGCTTGGTGGGAAGAGGAAGAAAATTCAATGCTGGGTCCTAATTCCAAATTTGCCTCTGGAAGGCCATTTCAGGGAGAGAAAGGAGTAGTTGTTCAAACCAAAGCTTTCATTTGCAAAACCAGAAATGTCAAAAAAAAAAAAAGGATAGTTTGGAGGGCTCAAAGGAGAAAAAGGAGTATTTTTACTTTTGTTTGTTTTGCTAACCAAAAGCCATAGAATAGGGAGGATTCAGGACTGGGTGTGACTTTGGGGCATTTCCTGAACCACAATGGCTGAGGCTGAAAGCAGCCTTCCTGGGCTGGGGCTGATGGGGAAGACCCAGAGGGAATCTGTCAGCAGAAGCAAGGTGCCTGGGTCCTCCCTTTTGGGACACTCTCCTAGGAGCTCCCAAGTTTGTAGGGCAGCCTCGGGCATGGTAGGCAGGCCCTGTTCAGGCAAAAAGATCCTGAGCTCCCACCTCAACCCTCCTCCACTCCCCCTACCCACAGCACAGGGAGATCCAGAAAGCTCTGAGAGAACGAACTGGGACCCTAACCTCCAACCAGCAAAGAAGGTAGATGTTCCAACTGGAAGCCATGGCCCAGGACCACAGACAGGAGCAGTGGATAGCAGAGCGTGTCCAATGGCCAGAGCTGATGTGACTGACGGATCTGGAGGCAGTCCCCGAGAAAAGGCAGGGAGGACTAAATAAGCATGCACTAGATCCCTTCCTCTCATTCCAGATGTGCACCCTCTGAACCTAGCTGTCCTTCTTGCAATAAAATAAGGATTAGTGCTTCTGCATACCTGCCTACTAATGTGTCCACATCACAGATCACAGCAGCTTCAAAAGCCTCCTTGGTGGTTCCTGCTGCTTCTTTCTATCCCTACTTTCTAGTAAAGGCATCCCCTTCCAGGCAAGAAGACTCAGTAACTATGCCATCAGGGTAGTCTAATTAGCCCTCCAGTAAGGGGGTGCAAGGCAGTCCTCACATGAACAGGGAGTAGTCTTGCAGCCTAGAAACCCACCATCCCTCAAATGGCTGAAGATGTTCGAGAAGCCGTTCTCTTGACTCACACCTGCACCCCAATATCCTGTAGCATCACACTGAATTCTGCTCTCCATTTCGCCTCTGGGGGCTATATGGGGAAGAAATGACACCCCCCCCCCCATAACTGATTCTGCCCTTGAACCTTTTCCCAGAAGATCATTCCTGGCCCAGAGAAATTATCTATAAGAATTTTTGCTGTGAAGCAATCTATTACAGTCTATGGAGATGCTCCCAGTCAAATGTTCCTTTGTTGGCTTTTAAAAGAGTTCTTCCCAAGGTGTGGTCAAAACCAGCAGCATCACCTGGGGGCTAGTTAAGAATGCAAATTCTGGGGACTCCACCCAAATCTACTGATCAGAGATGCCTAGAGTAAGAATTTGTTTGAACAACTACCCTACTCGGACTCCCAACCCATGTATGTTAAGTATGAAATGCGTTGTCTTTAGAAACCTAAGTGGTCCCTCTGTTTTGAGCGCCACTAAATGTTGAAGGTATCCTCCAGATAGAAACCTTAACATCCTCTGTATCTTGAACCTCCAGAGGCCCCTCAGCTGGCTTACGTGAGTCTTCCAGCAGGAACCTCAGTTCATCCAATAGCCACGAGGATCTTCCATGCTTGGAATTCTAAACTCTCTCTGAGGCTCCAAACCTCAAAGCTATGGCTTTGTAATATGCAGAAATAGAGGAAGCAAAATACATGGGCCACTTGAAGGCAGTCCACTTGCCTCAACTTTTATTCCAGAAAAGAGGTGGCCCATGAGCTTGGGACATTATCTAGCTGCCCCTGCCTTATTGCAAACAGGATTCCTGTCTGCGAGGTAATCTTATCCCCTAGATCCTCTTGCTACTCAAAATGTGGTCCATAGACCAGCAGCATCAGCATCACCTGGGAACTTGTTAGAAATGCAATCTCAGGGGCACCTGGCTGGCTCAGTCAGTGGCGCATGCAACTCTTGATCTCGGGCTTGTTAAGTTTGAGCCCCATGTGGGGTGTAGAGATTAATTAAAAATAAAATCCTTTTAAAAAAAGGAAAGAAAAAGAAATGCAATCTTAGGCTTTACCCCAGACCTATCAAATCAAAATCTGAATTTTAGCCAGGAACCCAAGAGATCTGTATGCTCGTTAAAATTTGAGAAGCAGTCTCTATAGCTTGGTTGTTCCTAGTCCAAGATGCATGTTAGAGTCACCTGAAAAAGTATTACAAAAGCACTAATGTGTCCCAAAGGTTCTTATTTAACTAGTCCAGAGTGAGTCCTGGGCACCAGTATTTTTTTAATTCCCCCAGGTAATTCTAATATGTAGCTTGGGTTGCAACCTAGTGCCCTGGCTAAACCAACAGACCCAGAAATGTCAAGTTTCCCTGATGGAAAATTTGCAGGTGGCTTGAAGGCATAAGGCAGGAGGAGAGGGGGATGGATGTACCAAACACATTACAAATATTAGCTCATTTGCCTCTATGAATAACACGGAGAATGTGCTATCAGTAGAACCTTTTAACCAATAATGGAAATTGAGGTTTTGAAAGTTTAACTTAGGATTCCAAATTAGCAATTCCAAAATTAGCAAGTTATGGAACCAGGACTGAAAGGCTTGAATTGAAAACCCGATTTGCTAAATACAGAAACTAAGTGATACAAAAATGAAAAAAAAAAAATAGAAGTATGCCATGGAATATCAGTGAGATAAACCAGGGTTCTAACACATGGGGCATCACAGTACACAGGATTCTGAATTGGTTCACACTATGATCAAATATAAGTGCTAGACAAAATGCTAGATGGAAGGGGGTTTCTCTGGACTCTTCATAAAAGATTTGCAGGATCTGTATTCTTTCTCCAACCCTCCCTCTCAGGTGTAGCTCGGGTGGTGCCCTACCCAGGGAGGGATATGAGGGCTACCATCTTGCAGTACCACTCTGCAGAAAACGCAGTGTGACAGACACCGAGCAGGGACATACAACACTTCTCTATGCCACTTGATGATGTGTCTCCCGTGTCACCTTCTTGACCCCTGATTCTCAGAACTGGGTGTCTCCCGGGGGGCAATAGGAAGGCAGTATGATTAGCAAACAGAACATACACGCCCCCTCAAACCTGCCATGCAAACTCCTCCACCGACTATGCGACCTTGGTCAGGGCACTTAACCCTCCCACATCTCAGATAACTCAGCTGTAAAATGGAGGAAAGGACCATGCGACATCACCCTGTTGGCCTGGCTGTGTAAAGATTGTGAGGATATATATATATATATATATATATATATATATATATATATATATATAAAGCCTGAAATACAGTAACAATGGTGGAATTTATTACTATCTCATGACTTAGAATGGGCTTCTGCTCCCTTGCTCCCTCATTGACTGAAAGCCTTACACCCACCAACATGGATATTTTCTGACAGCCCCTCTTCCACACAGAGCTATCGGCCCCATGCTCACCATTAGCACACCTAGAACATATTACTGAAATAACACAATAAACTGAACCAAGTAAAGTTGTCCGCATGGCAGCCTTTGTCGTTTTGACCAGGAGCTCCCTGGAGACAGGAACTGACTTATTCCCCTTTAAACCCCCAGCACCTAGCCCAATGCCTGCTTAAAAATGTACTCAATGAATATTTATAGAACAAATGAACAAAATATAAATATTTGGGGCTGGCCCTTCTGAAAATGGCTGGTGCTCACCCCAACCCCCAAAATCTCTCTGTTGGGTCTCTGGGTGGAAAGGGCATTACCACTCATCATCTTCTCTGTAGCTCCTTATCTATCACTGGTCCACCAGTCTGGTCCTCCGGATGGTTGTTTCTTACTCATAACCAAGGTAAGACAAAGTGTCGGGCTATTCTATAATCCAAACCTCTCCTGCAAAGGCCTTGAGCAAGATGATTCCCACTCACCTGATGCAATGGAATAACATCTGGAGGGCATTCTCTACTGTTCAAATCAACTTCTGCCCCATGAGTCACATGTTGGATACACATAACCTCACCTTCTGAGAAACATTGCTGTAGATTTCCTTAAAATGATCCATTATTGATAAACATATATACATATCTGCCACATAACCTCATGTCATCTCCATACTACCTCATCAAAATAAGTACTTTACATGATTTAGGGATGGGGCAGGTGCTCCTGGGAGCCTTCCCAATTTTTCTTGCCATAGTGCTCAAAAAAGAGCCCCCCAAAATCCTATTTTCCCAGCCCTTTCTTAAAACTAAGTGAGAGTATATCACAGTTTTGGCCAGCGAGACCTGAGGGGAAATCTTTTTGGAGAGGGATAAGAGATAGCAAAACTTTTTCACCTCAATAAAAAGAGATGCAAGGAAGAGACACCATTCTTCTTCAGCTGGGTATTGCCATGGCTACATGTGATGCCTGAAAGTAGCAGCCATCTTGCAACCATGAAGAAAGAGAGCTAAAGGACCAATCCAATATGGCAATGGTGGGGAGCAGAAAGAGGGATCCTTCATGACACCATTGAGTCACTCTCCCACTCCTGGAACTATTGCTATGCTTGCTGCTATGTGATATAATAAACGTTTTCATTGCTTAAGCTACTTCTAGGTAGGTATTACGTTACTCGTAGCTGAAACATCCTACCTAATACAACGAGGAAGAGGACATAAGAAACTAATTACCTTGGCCAAAAAGACCACATTGCAGTTAGCAAAAGAAAATAACATTATAGCAGAGGAAAGAAAGTAATATTATTAACTCATCATGAGCAACACACTCTATCAAGAGCCATATATGAAATACACCATTTAATCCTCACCAACCCTACAAGGATATAATGGATATTTTATTTTATAAAAGAAAATTCACGGGTGCCTGGGTGGCTCAGTTGGTTGAGCGACTGCCTTCGGCTCAGGTCATGATCCTGGAGTCCCTGGATCGAGTCCCGCATCAGGCTCCCTGCTCGGCGAGGAGCCTGCTTCTCCCTCTAACCCTCCCCCATCTCATGTACTCTCTCTCTCTCTCATTCTCGCTCTCTCAAATAAATAAATAAATCTTAAAAAAAAATAAAATAAAATAAAAAAGAAAAGAAAATTCAGAAAGGTTAAGTAACTTACCCACGATCAAGTAGGAAGTGGCAATTTTGGTATTCCAACCCAAGTTGATATGACTCCAATGTCAGGAGGGATCTGCCACACTATATACATGCAAAGTTGGTGTTCCATTAGCTCATCCTTTTGTATGACTGTGTTCCTCAGATCTTTTCATGTGAAAGGATTTTTCTAGGGAGTGTTTAAGGCATGAGGAGAGGCAGTGGTGTTCACGGAATGATAGGGAGAGTGTGGGGTAACAGGACAATAGTAGAGCACTTGAAAGCTACCTGGGAAGACTTCAAATTATACACAGAAGAGACCTAGATAAAAATAATGCTCTTTGATTAAAAAAATACACATATGCACATGTATACACATATGCAATATCAATATTTTGCAGTTCTTATTAACTCTAAGTTATTTGATATATTTATGACATAATTAAGGAAAACTTTCACATATAAATTAGATCTATTTTTGGCTGGATAACAATATGTCTATTTACTTTTGTTAGACCTTGGAAATTTCAATACACTGTAATTGTATTTCTAATGACAGAAGATTCATCTCAGCTCATAGTGTATGCATTTCATTATTCACCACATTTATATTCGAGTAAATGAACTTGTTCACTATACATTGTAATCTTTTTGTTGCACAATGTTTCCATTTCTGAAAGCCGTGTAATCACTTCATTGTGGTATTGCCAATTGTCATTATATAATATATAAAATTTCAAAAGGATGCAATTTAAGGATTTTGATCTTGCAGCATAAATATATGCATGACATGCAATACAAATAAACTTATTCCAGATGGTTGCTTAAAACAGATAAATCAAATTTCCCAGTAGTAACAAACTAAATCTTCAACCAGAGTTTTTTCACTGATTACAATGCCCATTCATGTGACTCCAAACAATAAATGTGACAAAATTGGGGTGGGTCATGATAAAACTAAATTAGATGTTCTGGCCATTTCAAGAGTTTGGGGGGGGGGGCTACTGAAGATGAGGGCCCTCTAACCTGAAAAAGTTCAGGTTTTAAGTTCAATTCTGTCATATTTCAAAAGACCTGCAAGCTCAGCCCGTCTGGGTTTCATAGGGGGGACACAGTGAGTTTAATCCACCAACATGAGGTTGGCAATACTTTTTCCTTCCACACACCTTCAAACTATATTTACCAGCCTTTCAAACAGAGGCAAAAACAGAACACTACAGAAAATGTTAACTAGGAAAAACATATTGGCTCAATAAAACAAATAACCCTGAAAGCCAGAGAACTGCCTGCTTATTGACTCCACCCCCATTAGCCCTGCCTTGTGTGGTTTCTGTACAGGCTCGAGTGCATTAACAAACAGCCCAGCTCCTTCTGCTCTGTTGCTAGCGACCTCGCTGCTTTCTGCAGCTAGTAAAATTAAACCTCTTCCAAAGAACTCTCATGTGCACAGACTGTAAAGTGAATGTAAATTAAAGTAACACATTACCAAAACTTCAACTTCTTTAGAGAGCTGCCTGCTAGTCCCATTTTTACAAATATTCTTCATTTACTCCATATGCAAACACTTGGGTGCGGTTCACAGAGATGCACCTTTGCCTCTGAACACCCATTATATAACCAACTTACCTGGCCACATGGCTCATAAATACTTCTGAGTGCCCTCAACCCATGCTACTGACATGGTTCAAGGACCAACATCTTTCAAGGCTCAACAAACTTTTGTAAATGAAATATTTCCAATGAATAACAAAGGATGGCAAAAATACCAGTAGAAAAAAAGGCTAATGTTGATGAACAGACCAGAAGGAGACAGAAAGAAGCAAATAGCCAATAAACATAAGACCAAAATACATCTATTTCAGTAGTCAAAGAAATGCAGATAAAAACGAATAGGTGTTGGGCACCTGGGTGGCTCAGTCGGTTAAGTGACTGCCTTCGGTTCAGGTCATGATCCTGGAGTCCCGGGATCGAGTCCCGCATCAGGCTCCCTGCTCGGCAGGGAGTCTGCTTCTCCCTCTGACCCTACCCCCTCTCATGTGCTCTCTCTCTCTCTCATTCTCTCTCTCTCAAATAAATAAATAAAATCTTTAAAAAAAATAAAATTAAAAAAAAATAAAAACAAATAGGTGTGATCAAGATTGACCAAGACTTTTTTTTATTTTTTAATAATACTGTTCTATCTTGGAAATGTTGAAGAAAAGTGGGAGAACATCAACTGTTGCTGCTTGTGGTAGTGTGAATTGGTATCACAACCGAAAATAAGAGGCACTTACTAACTGACCCAAAACTCCCTTTCCATAATGAAATCCTCCCCTTAGAAGTCACAGTTACACAACACTGTGACCACCCACTCAAAACCACAGAGCCTCATTAATGCAAAAGCACTGGCTAAATTTTGACCATCAGTCAATTAGTCCAAACCAGAAACACTAGGGACATTAAAAATTCTCAGTTTACCAAAAACTTTAGTCAATGCCAAATTATACTATCTGGTACTTAATATATTCATTAATCCTCATGTAGGATTATAGTACAAGGAGCATATTCAATTAATTTCTCACATCATATCTAATAGGTATTGTAATAGCATAAATATTCCGCCTGGGAAGGGTCTGTTCACCCACTGATGCTTGACAAATGTTTGCCTATGACTTTCATTAATGCTTAACAAGGTCATGTTTAAACTCCAGCACACAATGAAAGACTATAATCCTATGGCTTTTTATGCAGAGATATCTCAAGCAGATTCATAGTGTACCCACCATTAATGTAGGATATAAATACTCATCAGATAATCTTTAATAACAATTCCGGAAGTAAATATGATTACTGTATCACCTCCAAAACATATGCAGAGATACATCGGTAGCCAACACAGGCCCAGGTACACAAAGGAAATGCCTAACGCTGTCATTTGCAAGCCATAATCTTTTCTCACTAGCATCTCTGCCTAGGTGAGTCCTTTAAATTGAATAGAAGCAAGATGTGTGAGTTGCTTGATGACGTGAAATCAGGCTGCACAGAGTCCCACCTGATGTCTGGCTGAGACTCATCACCACCTTTTAGGAAACTTGTCATTTTTTAAGAAAAAGGAGCTGCAATTGCTGGGCAGCCATGACTGTTATCTGCACTGCAGGTCGCTGGCTGAGCCACATTTTCTGCTAATTAAATTCACTGTGGGAGATTCCTAACGTGTGCCTCCATGGGAAATGGATCTGAAAATCTGGATGATGCCCCTAATTGTTTCTGGTAACAAGGTTATGAAACCCGGGCTGTATACCTAGGGAAAGCAGAACTCAGATAAGTGGGTCTATTCTCACAGACCATATGAGTTTCTTCAGCCTAGCTGAAAAAGCTAAAATAGGGCTCCGCTGCAACTGGGCACTTCCTGAACAAGGCCTGTCACTTTGCACTTTTCAATTACTTACCTGGAAACCCAGCAAGCAGGTAATTGTGAAGAAGCACAAGGGGAAATCAGCAGGTGCTGTATGCCTAACCTAAGCTGGAAGGTCACCTCTGGTCTGGTCTATGGCAGGGCTACTCAAAGTGTGGTCAACAGATTGCAGCGTCAATGTCACCGGGGAGCTTGTTAGAAATGCAAATCCTCAGACCCACTGACTCACGGTATCTGAGGAGTGAGCCCAGGAATCTGAGGCTTAGCAACTTCTCCAGGTGATTCTTACGCCCACTAAAGTTTGAGAAGCCCTGATCTCAAATACACTGGATTACAAATCAATCAAAGAAGGTGGCTCTCTTCCTGACTCGGTCATGAGTAGTGTTTGCCCTTGCGGGGGGGGTGCTCATTTAGCCTCTGTGACCTCAGTTTCTTCATTGTTCTGATTATCTACTGCTGTGTGAAAGCAACCATGGTTTTGTGAGTTGGGCAGACCCAGTTGGCAAGTTCTCACTGTGGTTGAAGTCAGGCAGCAACTGCTCAGGAGTCATTTGAATGACTGGCTCAACTGGAAGTTCAAGATGGCTGTCGCATTCATGTGCCTGGCATCCGAATTGGAATGGCTTCTGGCTAGCTGGGCATCTCTCTCTCCCTATGGCCTCTCCACATGGCTAGCTTGGGCTTCCTCAGAGCATGGTTGTCTCAGAGTGTTGGACCTCTTACATAGTGGCTGACTTCTCCCAGAGTATGTACTTAAGAGACCAAAGCAGAAGCTGCCAGGTCTTGTTAGGGCTGAGGCCTGCAACCAGCACAGTGCCATTTCTGCCACATTCTCTGAGTGAAAAGCAAGTCATGGAGTCAGCCCAGCCTTAAGGAATAAGAGTGGGATTGCATAAGATTGGGATTTGGAGGGCATCTTTACAGACAAGTTGGTATACTCACTTGTAAGATGAAGGAAGTGGCCTACACTCCTGAAGGATTTTAGTCTATGGTTTTTATGGTTTTTATAGTATATGATTCTCTGATACAGGCAATACCCATATTTCTTAGAGTCCATTACATCTATCTCAAGGAGGCCCGTTTCTCTATAATATCACTGCCACTCATTTAGCACTAAGCACATGCAGTCTTGCATTATGATTTACCTTATAAATGGAGTTACTCTGACTTCCCAACTCGATTATAAAATCCTCAAGGCCTTTATGCCTCCTTGAAACTCCATTACCTAGTGCACTGACCTATATATCATATTAGGCTTTCAATGAAGATGTGATAATGATGATGATGATGGTGATGATGATGCTGATAGAATCACTGCTGTTAAATTATCCTGTCTACTGGAATGAGTACAAAGCAACCATTTCCAAAGTTGAAAAATAATGTCATATGCCTTTTGTAATTTTTTACAGGTCTTTTTAAGGTAGACTTCTTATGATAGACAAAATAGAACTGTAAATATGACTTCCACTGAAGTACAGCTTTCTTTAAAGGTATACACTCCTTTTTATTTTCTGGTGCACAAGGGACAGGGGTCATGTTTGGGGGTAATGAAACCACTTCATTTTCCTCCTAGGCACACAGGAAGGCCACAATTCTTAGCCCCCTTAAACCTTGGCAGGACCACAGACTGAATCCTTGTCCATAATCCTAGTCATACCACAGTACAGTCACAAGATAGAAAAATTTGGTCCCTGATTCACTGCTTGAGCACAGCTACCCAACCCAAAATATCCTCTTTGTACTTTGCATGAGTGACAATTAAACTTCCACTGAGTCAAGACTTTGGCTTTGAGGAGTATTTGTTATATTTGTTATAGCAGCTAACCTACACTGACTGGTATATCTCGTCCATTCCCAGAGTCAACACCATGAGTCATTGTCCTAAATCAATACTTTAAATTGGCATTTAAATTGAATGTTTTTTATCAATAAATCTATTTCTACATCATTTTAATGGGAACCTATAATGCATTGTTTAGATATTTAACATTTTATAATCAAATTCACAGTATTGTGAATTTAGAGCAGAGTTTCACTACTAAAACAAATTGATTGGCCTTGACAATAAATTTCTGCAATGTATTTTCCACCACATCCCCAACAAGATCTCATACACAGCTGTGTATATTTGACTCTCCAGGTTTGTTATCTTCGCTCATTCCATCCCTCATCTCATTCAATCATTTATTCAAAAACTATTTGTGAGCACTTGCTGTGTGCCAGACAGTATCCATGTACTGGATGCCAGGATAAACAGAACATGGTCAGAGGAAAGATAATCACCACGACTGAGCTCTGGAAGAGGGGGTTATAAGGTGCAACCAGAATATAAGAGCTGGTTCTCTTAATGAAGATGAAATGCAGAGACATTTTACAAAGGTCATGACATCCAGACTGAGTTTTGAGAGGTAAGTAGCTGTTCACCAGATAAAGAAGGCAGGAAAAGGTAAATCAGACAGAGGGAATATGAAAAGGTCCAAAGGTGGGAACTATCATATCTTGCAGTATGGTCCTAATAGCAGTCTAAGAACCTGGTTAGCATGACTCCAGAGATAACTAGATGACCAACCCAAATTCAGGAATGATTTTGAGCTGGGCAGCATTATCCTAATCACAAGAGTGATACGTGAGATTTATGTTCATACCTGATTGTTCTGGAATTCACATTGTTTAACCCCAAGATTTAAGTGAAGCACCTGGCCCAGGTGTGGTGATTCCTGACATATTTCCACCTAAACTTAGAGGAACAATTTACCCAGTCTTCTGTAAGTAAGACTGGGTCTTCAAGTTAGGCCTCCTGAAGGTCTACCATGAGGCTCACTTATTCACACATTATTATTATCCTCTGCTGTGCATTCCTTTGGTGAGCATTCTGTAGCCCAGAAGATTGCACCTCCATCCATCTTGGAGAAGGTGGCGAGTCTCTCTGCCTTGAGTGCTGATTGTGCTCAACTTCTTTCTGTATCCTTGATTTCCCCAAACAGTACCAGTGCCTATTAGTTCGGCCCATCAGAGCCAACAGATATGATTTTCCAATTAAGTGGTTGTGCACAGAATGCAGTATGTTTGGGGAACCTACAATTTGCTTGATATGGCTAGGAATACATTGAGTCAAGAAAAGGAATGTAAGAAAAGGAATTCAAGGACCAGATCATGAGGAGTGTATACACCATGCTAAAGAATGTGGATGTAATCTTATTAGGCCAAAGGGAATCCAAGATATGGGTGTGACATGATAAAAACAGATTTGAAAAACAAAAACAAAAACAAAACAAACTTACACTGGAAAGGCAAATGTAAGGTAAAACAAGAAGAGACTCTTGAAAAAAAATCTGCAGAGATATTTGAATAAGGGCTGGGGAGTGGAGAAGAGGGTACATATTTCCAAGATATTGAAGGAGCAGAATAAATCAAATCTGATGATTTTAAGTTTAAAGACAGAAAAATCTGGGATGACTTCAGGGTATATTCCATTATGGGGGACAATGCAGTGTCATAGTGTCATTAGCCAACATTAAGCTAAAACCTGGAAGAAAAGAAAGAGGTAGGAGTGGGGAAGATGATGAGCTTATGGTTAGTATATTAAATATGAGAGAATTTGAGATGTAAAGATGGTAATTGTTGCCAGTTGGAAATAGGTGCTAGATTTTAAAACTGATGTCTGTCTGGGTAGGAAAAATGGGTTTGGGAATCATTTTCACACAGAAATGGTAATCAAAAACTATGCTGTTGATTGAACCAAGAGCTAGAGAACATGATGGGCAGTCATCCAAGCACAGAATCCTGAGAAAAAGGAGCATTAAGGAGCCAACAGAGAGAGAAGACACCCAACAGAGACCCAAGATATGTCATGCAAAGAAACACTCACACAAGGACCTTCCCTGGGTCTCCAAATCCCCTTCCTCCTTCAAGGCCTGGCTGAAATTCTATATCCTCCACAATGTGAAGCCTTACTCATAGCGATCTCTCCTACCCTACAAGGTCTCCATCACCCCATATACCAAACGTGACCTAGTATTATTATCTCCCCACACAAGCTCTGGGAAAAGAGGGGCTATCCCCCTGGATGGACACTCACAGTTACAGACCAACAACTTATTTTTCACCCACCCCACTGGGAAAAGACGTCCTTATTCTTGGTCATTCTCAGCTCTTGTTGGCGCTCATCAGATCAATGCCTATCTTTAACCAATCACTAAAGCCAGGGTGAGGGGGGCGGTGCTAGGCACCAATTGGCCAGGGCAGATCACATGACAAGGAAATGGGATCCGAGCCCACTTCACCCTGGGAGGACAGCGACCTGAACCAAATGACATACACCCAAAAAAAAGGATTACCAGAAGAAAAAAAAAAATAGAAATTGATACTGGATAAGCAAACAAGGATTTTGTGTAGTGAGGCCCGTGCATGCAGTGGGCATTGAACAAATACATCTTGACCGCCTGGTCACAAGCCAAAAATGTCCAATTTGCTCTCATCATTAAAAGACAAGAAATGTGTCATTATCAAGCCAAGTGACTTTCGTTTATGTGATAAGGAGGAATCGGAAAGAAAAAGAAACAGCTGGTATTTGCACCCACAGGCACCCTGACTGGTAGAGCCGGAGGGAATTCAGAACCGGTGAGAAAGAGACAAGCAGGAATGCTGAAGGGCAGTGAGGGAGGCGCAGATCTTCCTGGGAGGCCATCGGGTGTTTGTAAGGGAGTGGGGACCGGGGTGCCTTGGTTTGAAAGCCACCCAAGTTCTAAGGCTTCTCGGGAGTGAGAATAACAAGCTTGGCTGTATAAATCAAATCTACATTATTAGAGAAATTTGACATTTGCTAAATTACCTATGAAAACTTACCCTGGTTGTTAAGTGGAACCAAAAAAAATTGTGTTCATTTCAAAGCTAAATGTCAAGCTCCCTTAAAGAGTTAGCACCTACCGATGGGAGAGAGGGGGCAGGGGAGGAAATGCTGTGCAAATTAAGGGCAATAAACCTTCCAGACATCTCCATCTCCATCACTGCTCAGAGATGTCTCCTGGCATTCTTAGCTGGGAAATTCTTTCTATTGTGTCTATCTATGGGCAACCCATTTTTTAGAGGGATGCGCACAGAGCAGCCTTTGAAAACTAAATTGAAACACTGAAAGATAGACACAGCAAAATTGACTCAAACTCATTTTATTTACAGATGCAGCCAGAGGTGTGCTCACAGGGAAGGCAACCAAACAAATGATTCCGGAATAGTAAATTAGCAAGTTCTAGAACTGGGAGACTCTGGCAAAGAGCCCAAACTACTCTTTACAAAACTAGAATTAAGAAGCCACTTACCGGGATGCCTGGGTGGCTCAGTCGGTTGAGCATCTGCCTTCTGTTCAGGTCATGGTCCCAGGGTCCTGGGATCTAGTCCTGCATCTGGCTCTGGCTCAGCGGGGAGCCTGCTTCTCTGGCTGCCAGCCCCTCCCCCTGCTTGTGCACTTGCGCTCTCTCGCTGACAAAAAAACAAAATCTTTAAAAAAAAAGAAGCCCCTAACCCCTGAATGCATCAATTAGTCAATTATCTGTTACTAAACTGCACCATTGATTAGGAAGAAAGTGGGGAAAGTAAATGTACTTTATACTGACATATATTCTGGAATGGGTCAGGTAAAAATATTTCCAAGTCAGGGGGAGCCTAGGTGGCTCAGTCTTTAAGTGTCTGCCTTGGGCTCCGGTCATGATCCCAGGGTCCTAGGATCGAGTCCCACATCGGGCTCCCTGATCAGCGGGAAGCCAGCTCCTCCCTCACCCACTCCCCCTGCTTGTGTTCCCTCTCTCGCTGTCTCTCTCTCTGTCGAATAAATAAATAAAATCTTTAAAAAAATACTTCCAAGTCAGTAATTTGGAAGAAAATTTGGCCTGCTAAAGTCTTTCAAGTCAGAGTATATCAGTTTCACATAAGGATGGTTATTCTTGAATATTTACTGAAGACAGCTACATGATGTCTTAATTATACTTTTCCAAAACCCCAAAATATATGTGTCATAATGTACATGTACAAACATACATATGAGTCTGTTTTATGCAAACACATGAAAAGGCACCCCAAAGTACAACAAACTTTGGCACCAAACTTAAACTTACATGGTGGCTTTCATTTATTTCTTACTGTATGGAAGTGAATGCAGTGAGCACCTTGGGTTTACCAGGAAGAGAGTGGGGAGGGTCACTTACTCTGAAAGGCAGCAGGAAAGGAAAGGGGAGCATGAGTGCCTCCAAAAAGTGATTCAAGGCCTCCAGATACACTTTGTGCATGAACACGCACTCTTCCAAACTATGTGTGTGAATAGATACTTAACAGTGTGTGGGCATTGCTTAAAATTTCATCTTTTAAATATTTATAATTTAGATTCTGGAGAGAAGAGAAACCATTTGTACACATACCCATATCCACGCATGTACATACATCTCTTTTACATTGTGTTCCTCTTTTTTTCGTGCAAACCATACTCCCCAGTTGAAAAGAAAATCCTTCTTAATTACCCATGGGACTTCCTCTATCATCTAGAAGCACGTGACTAAAATGTTGTAGTGGAACCAAAAATGGCTGCCTTCCATGGGGCAAGGGTGTGGATTTCTAAACCAGCGCCACAGAATTATTTGTATAGAAACCCCAGGAAAAGGGCAGCATGGGAGCCACCAAAGCCCAGGCCTCACCCATCATGTGGGCAGCCAGAGAGACCATGAGTTGAATTAACATGATGCCATCGCCCCTATTGGATTAACCTGCTCATTGAGATCTTGTCTTTACAAAGACTGCAATTCTTGGCAACAGAATGCACCTTCCTTCCATGCCTATCCAACCTTTTCAAAAAAGGGCCTTGGTTAAAGGGAGAGAAAGAAAATGACACTGAGGTTCATGGCAAGGTCTTCTGTCCACAGAGCAATGTGGCCCCAGAGGCCTCTGATGAAGTGCAGGGAGTGACTGCCCCTCATCATCTGTTCCTCCACACTCTGGGGCATATCTTTGCTAACCTCCCTGCATTTGAAAGATATAGGAGTCCTAATGCCATTGCATATAGGATCATCCTAGTCCCTAGGAACAGCTCTGTAATAAAGAACAAAGAGTACAGATCAAAGCAATTGCTATCATTAGGGCTACAAGAGTCTGATTGCATTAGCCTAGTTAAAAAAGGGCCAAAGAACCTTGGAAAATGGCCCATGTCTTTCCCTTTCCCAAACCTTGGGTTGTTACCACTGTCTTTCTGGCTTTTACCACCTAAGACCAACTTCTTTGGGAGAATTCCAAGTATAACTGCATGTTCACTGAATGCCGTGTTCTTTTATTTTTGTCATTGTGTAGAGAGCTAGAAAGGGCTGGGGAAAGAAATTTACTTTATTTTTCTACATACTTTTATGATTTATGAAAAATTGATCTACTCCCTTCAGTTAGATAACCATGAGTCAGAGAAATACAGTTATAATAAAGTGGCAATGTCATTTCTAAAGTAGACCACGCTCCAGTTCACGAATGATGGCCAATTAAAGTAAGTTATTCCTGTCTGGTGGGGCTGTGTGCGAAATGAACTATCACCCAAAATGAATTAAAGCCCAGGCTTGGAAGGTTTCCTGTTGACTATCCTGTGGTATAATTTATAATTACTTCTGTTTACATGTGAGGTGGGGCAGAGTTGCCAGGCAGAAAACTGGCCTGGAGTTCACCTGAATATGAGTAAGAACAATGAAAAGGACATCTGCATATTAATGTTTTGATTCATAAAGATTTTTTCAGTCATCATAGTGTCAGGGATCTACATGGATATAGATATATGTGGGAATGCTCAGAACCAAAATATCCAACACAATGGCTTGACCGTGAGGCCGATCACCTGGACCCAGCTTACATCCTGGAGGACTCGGGTCCATCTTGATGCACTTTTTGTGTTTCCAAACTTAATTTTGTCGTCATAATGATTCTCTTTTGTAAAGAGTACTTCTTCTCTATTTTGAGGCTAGTTTTCTTTTCTTCATTTTTAAATCTCAACCTCTCTAACCAACCTAAGATCTAACAGAAGTATACCCCTAGAGTTTCAATTAAAATCAGAACCACGCCATCCTCAGTCAATGCCAACCATATGACTAATTGGGGGTGGAGTGAGGAAGAAATTCCCCACTAGGCCTGTTCTTGACTCTTTCTATACCTTAGTTTTTCTTGTTCTGTTTCTGTGTCTAAATACCTCTGTATCTCTCTATCTTGCTATCTCTCCATATCTCTGTGTATCCCCAGGTGTGTTTCTCTAATCCCTCCTTCTGTGTACTCCCTCTACTGAAATTCTCACTTAAACAGAGACACATAACACATATTCTCACATACACCCCACTTAAGATTTGGCAGCACAAAGAGCAACACCAAATCTCCTTTCCTGACTGCACCCTTAAACATGGCCCCAAAATATGAGTTTTCCAGGAGCCAGTTGAGTCAAGGAAAACTGGTTCCTACACGCTTCAGATCTGTGTACCTGGGGCCTTTTACACCTGCCCTACAGATTGCTCCATTCCAGGCTCAGTTAAGAGCCCTATGTCTAATCAGCTGGAATGTAAAGGCCATTGGCCTGAGGATGAGATGAGCCAGCCTTGCAGCTAATTTTTTCTTTTTATAATTGTGGTAAGAACACTTTACATGAGCTCTACCCTCTTAACAAAATTTTAAGTGCACAATATAGCATTATTAATTATAGACACTGTGTTGTACAGCAGATCTCTAGAACGTACTCATCTTTACCCACTGGACAGCAACCCTCCATTCCCTGCCCCAGCATCTGGAAACCACCATCCTATTCTGTTTCTATGAGTTTGACTATTCTAGGTTCTGTACACAGGTGGAAGCATGCAGTAGATTTCCTGCTGTGACTGGCTTATTTCTCTTAGAAAAATGTCCTCGAAGTTCACCCATGTTGTCACATATAGTAGGATTTCCTTTTTTTAAAAGGCTGAATAATATTCCATTATATGCTTTTACCACATTTTCTTTATCCATTCAACCATTAATGGACATTTAGGTTATTTCCACATTTTGGCTATTGTGACTAAGACCATAGGGAACGTGGGGATGCAGATATCTCTTCAAGATCCTGATTCCAATTCTTTTGGATATATATATACCCAGAGTCTAAGCACATTAGATTTGAACTCCTGCCTGGTTCCAAAAAGACATCCTTGCTTCTGTCTGGAGCCAGAAGTTGTATGATACCCCTGTTCTACTCAGAATATTGCTGCCTCATGCCCTGGTTCCCCAGAACATGTTCTGATATACTGCCCAGTTCCTCCAGTTTCTACTGCAATCATTTATTCCCTCATTCAGTTGATAAATATTTGTTGAGCTTCAACTATATGCTGGCGTCTGGGTTCAGTCAGAGGTGGTATCAGCAAAATCTCCTTCTAGCTGCCAGCTAGTTCAGAAACTCACGTTTTACCTCCAGCCCAGACTCTAGCCCCTGTGATCCATTCTTTCTCTCAACCTCTCCAATCCCACCTCACTTTGACTCACTTCTCTGCTTCTCCTGATGCAAACCTTGATGACCCCGTTTCCCACATACCCCTGTGACCATCCCACCTTCAAATCTGTCTAGCTCTCTGACCTCTTCCCACTTTGTCTGGCCTATCTCTATTTCAAAAAGACGCTGACACCCAAGAAAGGCGAAGGGTTAAATTTTCTCAGCATGAAGCTCATTCTGTTCTCTTAGAAAGAACACACTAGTCTTCTTCCTGACTTTAATTATAAATGAGGAAACTCCTCCACCATGGATGCACTGTGGCTCTTTGTGCCAAGCAGAGAGCTCTGTGTTCGGTTTTCTTCACACATTATAACAGGGGCAAGAGCTAAGCTTGGCTGTGAGAAGAGATGCCACCCTTAATCCCCAAAGCCTCCTAAATAATCAGATTCCATGAAAGGCTGGGTAAAGAGTCTCAGAACCCCAGGTACCTGCTTGGCCTCCTAAATAACACCTCTTCTCACTATAAAAAGACAGTGGCTATTAACTTATTGATGTCAAGATTGTTGGGGGGGGGCTGGGTATATTAAGTGCCATCAACCATTTCCTTGAAAGCTGAAATATTTTCTCATCATGTCATTTTATGTCCCTAACACAGGTCATCAAAAGCCTTGGGATTCACAAAATTTCTTGCACCCAATGCTGTGACATCTATTTCCAATGAGTCTTTATATAGCCTCATTGTATAGCAATGGGAAAGGAGTTCCAGCTCCCGTGGGAAGCTTATAATGAAACCATATTCATAAATCTGTTCACCATTTCGCTTTTACCAGAATTCTTGTAAATGTGCTCTCTCTGGCTTACAGTTCATATATTAAATGAATAAGTAACAAAGGAAAAATCCTGAATTTCAGAGCACATTGCAAAAGATAAGACGGTTGTAGAAATCACTTGTGCTCGTCACTGCCAAACTCTGGGGTGTGGCTGCTACAGCTATGGGGGTGGGCAGGGTGCTGGAAAGGGTTCCCCTCCCTCCCTGGGGTCTTGATCCCCTGGGCAAAAGCTTCCAGCAAAGCAAAGGAATGTAGCATGTGTCAGTTACCATGTCTGTGCTTAACATTTTATACAGTCCAACTCAAGGCAAATAAATATTTCAGCAAATAGAACTGCCCTGTGATATATGTGAACGTCACTGAATTAAGAAAGCCACTAAATTCACTGCAGTCACAGAGAAGTAGGAGGAAAGGACAGGAGAGAATAGGTTGATTTATTCCCTTCTTGGCTCTTCCAAAATCTTTGCTTTCCCCTGTATTTTTTCCTCTCCTCCTTCTCCATGCCTGTCCTCAAATGTTTTACATGATTGTATCATCACTACTCTTATTTTCTCGATTCAGACTCCTGAAACAGAAATAAGAGTAACATGACTATGAATCTGTACACCTTTTTTTCCAGAAGGAAACCTGAACACTGAGCAATAAGCATTTCTCTTCACCTATTTCGTGCCCCTCCTGCTCCCAGCTGAGGGTCGCAAACACTTCTGGGAATACAAAAAGCTTTGGTTTATTTAAGCAGAGATGGGCAGGACACAGGGACTAGAAATTGGTAGTAAATTCCACAATTAGGGAGCAGAGCTGCTAAAAGCACTTCCTCAAAGGGACCTGAGATTATACTGTGAACAAATTAAATTGCCTGCTGCTTGCATTCTCACCGGGTGACTTGGGGACCTATGGTGACAAAAGATCAGGCAAATATATTCAGTCTAGTTCTTGGTTTATTTTTTTTTAATTTTTTTTTTTAAAGATTTTATTTATTTATTTGAGACAGAATGAGAGAGAGAGAGAGAGCACATGAGAGGGGGGAGGGTCAGAGGGAGAAGCAGGCTCCCTGCCGAGCAGGGAGCCCGATGCGGGACTCGATCCCGGGACTCCAGGATCATGACCTGAGCCGAAGGCAGTCGCCCAACCAACTGAGCCACCCAGGCGCCCCTAGTTCTTGGTTTAAAAAAAATATTGAAAAAACTGAGAGTCCAATATTGCATTTTTTTAAAACTACAATTCCTACCAGTGGAGGGGAGGGAGGCTTGACATCTAATACTTTTTCAGAACATGGGGACCTGTTGTTTGAGGAACCTACGTTCAGCAAATGTGGAAAGTTACAGTTCTCCAGCCTCCAGATACCAAAAGCCTAATTCATCTCCCCAAATCTTCTGCGAGGCTGCATTCTCACCCGAAAGTACTTCCATAAATGATACAAAGTTTGAGAGAGAGAGAGAGAGGGCCAGGAGACACAGAGGTCCACTCAAGGTTTGGATGACAACGGAGCACCAAAGCTACTGTCCTTCAAGATGCTCTCCAGACATTTTAATCATCCTGAATTGCCAACGGGAGCTCAGGCCAAGCAACAAAATTCCTATATCGTCAAATGAGGCGATCTTTCATGCAGGAAACTCATAGGCTAAAAGGGAGCCTAGACGGAAATCCAGGCATTTCATCAAGGAATTATGTCACCTTTGCCTGGATAACGGCAAAAAAAACTCTAGCATTGCACCCATCAAGCAAAACTGCCCAAGGGGACCAACTGAAGCCCAGTGTCGTGTGGACTTGTCAAGGTCACACAATGCACAGACTACTTGGGCCAGCACAAAGCCAGAAGCAGTTCGGTTCATGGTAATGGGTGAGTTTTACCCTACCCTTTCTAGCATGAGCCTCCAGGAATGGAGAGCACATCCCGCCATCAGCCTGTCAACCATGAATTTGTAAGCTCAGATAGGCGGGATTTTCATGTCTGGTTCTCCGTCTGTGGCAATCTCCTCTGCCCTGTAGAGTATCTTTTCAGCCCCCAGAATGCAGAAGACCCCCACTCCCACCCCATCGGGAGGCTTATTCACTTACTGAACTTCTTACAAACCACTGCAGGGAAAACAGAGAGGAGAACAAAGCAAATCAAGTTAAGGAGCAATTTATACAGTTCTTAAAATCATCATTGTCTATAATGTAATCCTGACTCTTGTCTTAATTGCTCCTCCAGAAGCTTTTCTGACTTCACATTTTGCTTTGTGGTTTTGGTATCTAACCTGCACCCCTTCACACACACCATTTGTGGGTGATCAGAGCAGGCATCGTATTCCCCAGCTCCTGCAGGACCTGGTCCCAGGTCTAGGGAAAGACCTGAATTCGCCATCAGGAGAGCGCAATAGGTGGGCATTGATGTCATGGGCTCCTCTATCACTCAAGAGAATAATAGCATTTAGGGGCACCTGGGTGGCTCAGTTGGTTAAGCATCTGCCTTCGGCTCAAGTCATGATCTCAGGGTCCTGAGATAGAGCCCCGCATCGGGCTTCCTGCTTGTTGGGGAGTCTGCTTCTCCCTCTGCTTCCCCCCCCCACCCCTACTTGTGCTCTCTCTCTCTGTCTCTCTCTCAAATGAATAAATAAAATCTTAAAAAAAAAAAAGAAGAAGAATAGCATTTGGGGGACATCCCAGGCTGAATATACTCCTCAAAATGGCCTGTAGGCCACACCCTCACATGCCAATAAAGCAAACAACACCCTGGGTTGCTGAACATTATGTTGTATATAGGTAGAAATGTCTGGGATACTATATATAGGTAAAAATCCACTTTAAATGTTAGGAGTGGTCTTTGACAGCCTATTACATTTCACCATGTAACCCTAAGCCAACATTTCTAAACCATAAAAATAATGTGAATTTACACACGGACCTTTCCTATGATCCAGCAATTTCACTCTCAGGTTTCATTCCATAGAAATGAAAATAGAAAACCCCACCGAAAGTCTTGTACAAGAATACTTATTCATACTGGCCAAAACTTGAGAACAATATAAAAATCCATCAGCAAGAGATTTGAGAAGGATGCTACTATATAATCAGACAATAAAATACTATATGGTAATAAAAAGAAACAAACTTGATTTACACAGCTACACAGATTCATCTTGAAAATCAAATGTAATATTGGGTAAAAGAAGCTAGCCAAATTCAAGAATAAGCAAAACTGTTCTATAATGATGGAATGCATAAGAGTGATTGACTGAAGGCGGGGGAAGCTGACTAAAAACAGGAGGGAGTTTCTAGGGTGATGAGAATATTCTGTGTCTTGATCAGGATGTATGTTTCATGGATATATACACCCATTGATCTATGCACTTAATATCTATGCATTTCACTCCTTGCAAATGATATCTCCATTATAAACAAAAAAAGATTTAATCAGAAACACAATATTGGCATATCTGGAAAGTATATTCTATAACACAAATGGGTTTTGTATACTTGATGTCAATAAGTTCACTTTGTGTTATTAAACAATTAGTCCATCATAAGCTCAGTCCTTCTGAGTGTCCTTGTTGCTTCTAGTTAGACAAACCTCCCAATATCTTGACAGCACATTCTACAATCAGGGGGAGCTGGAGAACCTTAGGTGATACCCCAGGCCTTTCTACCAGTGCACACTAACAGAAAATACACCCAATCAAATCAACGACAAGGGAGAGAAAAGAGACCAGAGGCTGTGTTTTAGGATCTACCAAATATCTCCATAGCACTGAGTGCATCTTAAACACTCCCCAAACCCACCAACTAAAAACTGAGAGAAAGAGCTGGGGTTGGCAGCATTCAGTAAATCATTAAATACTATCAGCACTGTTGTCTGCTTGGGATGAGCGCTAAACCTTGATAGAAATTTCTCCAATAAATCAATTGGAGCAAGGTGATTTTGTAATTACCCATAAATAGCATTTCCGCCCTTATAACTTAGACAGAAAGCCAGGATTTGAGAGCTGCTGGTAATGAGATGAGCCTCAGATGGCCATGCAGCAAACACGTAATGGAACCAGCCTTAATAATATAAGAGCAAGTCCAGATTTGAAGAAAATCATCACAACTTAAAAAAGAAGGAGTACAGTCATTGCCAGAGAATATTCTCACATGACACAAAACAGGATTGATTTTAATGCCTCCATTCTTAGGTCCACCCCTGGAAAAGTAAGCACAGAGAAGGAAGGTGACAGAGAAAAATCCAGAGAAGTACATACCCAAGGGACCATACCCTAGTGGGTGGATTTTGTGAGCAGGATAACTATGGTGATTTATAGTCCCAATGCAAATGCACTGAATATTTTAATTTATATGACTTTTTCAGCTCTAATTGCTCGTCAGTTTGAAAAGCGAAATGTTTGTGGGGAGCCTCATTTCCTGCCAATGAGATAATATGGGCTTAAATGTCGTAATTGGAGTGAACTGCATGGGTCTTTAACTTCCTGGTCAGGACCCAGCCACTCTCAATATTTTCAGGTAACAGCCAAAAGATTTAGAATCTCAATTAAAAATACTATTTCCCTTCCCATTAGAACTAAAAACAGAATGCTAATCAATGAGTGAATTTACTGTTTGCACTCTGCTTAAGAATATAGGCTAAATTATCTTTATGAGGTCAAGTTCCGAGCCCTAACCTATTTATGAAATAAAGTGTGGAAAATTAAGATGTGAACTATCTTTTTAGAAGTCATTGCCGCAGATGGTATTGGTTCTCCAGTAACAGTGACCCGCGGCAAGCCGTGCCAGTTTCCTGTGTAAGGACTTTTCCTTTGTTCCCCCCACACAGGGCTGGTCAGAAGGGCTGGAAAGCTAATACCTCCAGAAACCGTCCTCATCACATGAGGAATAGGAGTTGGTGAATAAATACCCCAGCTTCTCACCACTTAGGTGGTACAACACTGAAGTATTCTACACTGCCCCCTAGAGGTCTCCAGTGGTATTGAGCCATGGTTGCTCAGGGTGTCCTTTGTCATTAACACATCCTGGGCTTTCTTCCCTTCCCTGTCTCAACCCTTCATTGCCCTGTAGGCACATCCTGCAATCACAACCCACATAACGGACTTGCACTGCAATCCTAGTCTCAGGGTCTGCTTCGGGGGGGAACGCAAGCTTAGATAACCGTAAGCATGATTTTGGTTAGACCCCAGCCTAGCTGCCTAGATCTTAATAAGAGCTCTCAGTGATTCAAGAAAAGTAAAAAAAAAAAACTTCCCTACTGACCTCTTGGAAGTATAAACTGCTCCTGTGATAGAACAAAATAGGAGAAATCCAGACTGACCTTCTAATTGCAGACAGTGGGGGACAGTCTGGTTGTCTGACATTAAATTCAGAAGGATTAGGGAAATTATTTTCCCTCAACTATATGTGCCAAAATAAAATTTTCCCAAGTGTTAACCCCACTCAGAAACAGGGGAATGGCATGCCATCAGGAAATCAGTTGTTTACCCCATCTCTCTTGGAGTATTTTTTTTATTATTTTTTAAAGTTTTTTTTTTTTTAAATATTTTCTGTTTATTTATTTTAAGTAATCTCTACTCCCAACATGGGGCTCCAACTCAGGACTCCAAGATCAAGAGTCACATGCTCCACTGACTGAGCCAGCCAGGTGCCCCTCTTAGAGTAATTTTAAAGTAGCATATCTCTGTCAGGATATTTTCTCCCATTTCTGTCCCTATTAGCCGGCCTGTCAGGTCTACATGTCCATTTCATCCAACGGGGCAGTCAGCGGATTCCAATCTAAGACCCTTCATTAGTATTCGGAAGTGTCTGGAACTCTGTGATACCATGTGGAGTTCAGACTGGAAAGAATCACAGCAGAGTGCTGGAGGTGAATAATGAAGTTCTGACACTTTCTATTCACCTTCAAAAAAAGAAATAGTAGCCATTCAAGGCTCTAAGAGACAAGGACAATAGACTGTTCCAGGCAGACTGGAGGAGACCCTGTCCTCAGATTCATTAGGCAGGGCCACGTGTGTGGGAAGGTACCAACTGGGATTAGGAGGTGTAGATGTTGTCCCCACTCAGCAGAAGCAAGCCCTGTGACATTCATAGGTCCACTTGATCCATCCTTGGCCTTCGTTCCTTCCTCTCTGAAATAAGAGGAAGTAAACTAAAGAATTCTTCAGCTCTTTCATTCTACTCTCTAAGAATGATGCTAATTTATTATTCAAGTAAGTGATGTAATTGTGAAAAAAGGGGGGGGCATATAATCTCCTAGACTTAAATGTGTCTTAACTGATGGATATTGGCTTAGGAAATTGTGACTTTTGTAATTCAAAGGCACCCTAACCTAAACACTTTAAGAAATTTCCACAACAGCCTTGCTGGTGAAATTCAGAAAATACCTCTCTCTTTCAGCAAGATAAATCCAGAAACTAGGAACAGGAAATGTAAAGGAAAAAAGAATACTCAAGACTTTACAAAAGACTGGAGGTTAGATGATAAAGTTAGAAATATTTATTTTGAAAGAAAGTGTGCTCTAATCACAGTTGGGAATGGATACAATTAATATTTTTTGAGCCCTAGCAACTAGTGGTAGCAACAAGAGATATTTGGGGTGGAGGTGGGGTTTTGGGCTCATCCTGAATCTCTGGCCTCCCGTTCCCTATTGTTGGATACACACATTCTCAGGTTTCACACTTGCATACAAACTGCTTTTCAAATCAACTACAGATATACACCCTATCCCTTATCCCAGCCTTGTTTCTCTATAGTTTGCTGTACCTACAACTCCTCAATATAAAAATTCTGAACATATAATCACCTCCATCTACAGAGGTAGATGTTATACCCCTTTCATAGGTGGAAAAAGTAAGGTTCAGAATTATTAAGTAATAGTGGTAGCTAAGACTCTAATCCATATCCCTGTGGCTCAGAAACACAGGCAATATTTTTCTCCTTTAAATATTAATCATTTTACGGTGCCTGAGTGGTGCAGTCGGTTACGCATCTGACTCTTGGTTTCGGCTCAGGTCCTGATCTCCGGGTCCTGAGATCGAACCTATGTCAAGCTCTGCGCTCAGTGCAGAGTCTGCTTGAGATTCTCTCTCCCTCTGCCCCTCCCGCTCGTGCTCATGCTCTCTCTCTCTAAAATAAATAAATCTTTAAAAACATATTAATCATTTTGTTTTTATTATTCCCATATAATAATGCTCATTGTAACATACAAAATAGAAAGACATACAAAAAACATGATAATCATTGAACTTCAGACTCCTCACCTTTTGAAAGGCATTTGTGTCATTGTAAAGACTTTATTTTTATCTAGTCATATATGTCTGTCTCTTTCTGGTCAAATTTATACAGATATTCCCCTAGAATTTCTGCTAATTTTTCTTCTCCTACATTTGCATATTTGATAAATTGGGCACTTACTGGTATATGGTAATGAGTCATGGATCTAGTTTTATTTTCTTCTGTAGATGACCAAGATCAAACAAAGCATGTTTTCCTCATAATTTCCTGAAATCCCACTTTTGCCATATGTCAAGTTCCCATTTGTACATGGTTCTATTTCTCCACTCTTCTGTCCATTAATCTATTTGCCTGCTCTGGTAGCAATAGGTTTTGATGACAGTGGTCATGGTAAGCTGAAAAATGCCCTCCAGAAATAGCCACACTTTAATGTCTGGAACTTGTACATGTTACCTGTTTTGGAAAAAGGATCTTTGTAAATATGATTCAGTTAAGGATTTTGAGATGAGGTTATCCTGGATTATCTGGGTGGGCCCTATATGCTGTCACAAGTGTCCTTATAAGTGGAGACTGAAGTTACCAAGACAGAAGAGGAAGAGGGAGTAGTGTGACCCGGGAGGCAGAGACAGGAACAGGGCAGCTACAAGTCAAGGACTGCTGGCAGCCACCAGAAGCTAGAAGAGACAAAGAACAGACTCCCCACCCCCACCAGCCTCCAGAGGGAGCAGGGTCCTGATGACACCACGATTTCAGACTTCTGCCTTCCAGAATTGTGAAAGAATAAATTTGTTGGGTTTTTTTAAAGATTTTATTTATTTATTTTAAACTGAGAGAGAGAGAGCATGCAAGCTCATGCTTGCATGTGGGGGGGGGCGGGGGGGGGGGGGGGGAGGCGGGAGAGGAACAAGCAGAGCTGACACAGGGCTCGCTGGATCCCACCACCACGAGATCATGACCTGAGCCTAAATCAAGAGTCTGACGCTTAACCCACTGAGCCACCCAGGTGCCCTTAGATTTTTGTTGTTTTAACCCACCAAGTTTGCAGCAGTTTGTTATAGCACCCACAGGAAACTAACGTAGGAAATTTTTGCATTTTTAGTAAATGCTAAGTCAAGTCACTAGTCATTGCCCCTTTTCAAAATTGTCTTGGCTTACATTTAGAATCATTGAGTCTTCCAATGGAATTTAATTATTTTGACCAGATCCAATTCAGATTGAAATTGCATTAAATTTGTATACATTAAATTGGGATGATTGGTATTTTTATGATACTCATCCTCCCATCCAGAAATATATTTTCCTCATCTTTTGTCTTGTTTTATATCTTTGAATAAGATTTTATAGTTTTTTCCACCTAACCTATATTTTTCTCATTTTATTTATTCCTAAATATTTTCTTTTTTGGTCACTATTATGAATAATACTATTTTCCTATTTCTAACTTGCTATTTCAGTTATGAAAAGCTATTGATTGTGTATATTTATCCAATCCCTCTCAACCCCAATGTTCCTGTTCTCTTAATGATTTTAGTAGTTATTTTAGTTGGGGTCTCTTGAATTTTACAAAGATCCAATAACAGAGTCTCTTTCTCTGCTATATTTATGCTGATATTTTTATTAACTAGTTTTATTGCATCAATTAGCACTTGTCAAACACTGTTCAATTTTAATAGTAATAGAAGTTATTCTTAATTTTTCCATATTTTGATGGAATTAGCTTCAGGGTTTTACCATTTATTTTCCTGTTTTTTGTTAAGTAAATAGTCATTATCATCCCTACTTCTTTTCTCCTATTCAAATTTGACTTAGAATTTTTAAGAGGAATGGATGCTGGACTTTATAAAGTACTCCTTCAGTCTCTAATGGTATAATTGTATAGCTTTCCCTTTCTTTAACTTATTGAGGCAAAAAACTTGGTGATAGGTTTCAAAATTTGAAAGCTCTTTGAATTCTTTGAATAAATATTATTTGGGTGTGGCATTAATATTCTACTATTTGACTGAAATCTCTTTGCTAACACTTTACTTCAGAAAATCTGCATCTATATCCATGAGTAAATTGATTAAGAGCTTTATTTTGCATATGAAACTTAACAGATTTGGGGTTCTAGAGGGGAGGGGGTGGAGGGATGGGTTAGCCTGGTGATGGATATTAAGGAGGGCACTACTGAATGGAGCACTGGGTGTTATACGCAAACAATGAATCATGGAGCACTACATCTAAAACTAATGATGTAATGTATGGTGACTAACATAACATAATAAAATTAAATTTTAAAAAAAAGACTATATACATTTAATAAGATGAGTTGCCCAGCTTCTACCATTTCCCTGCAGTTTCTAGTCACTTAAATTACAGAGAAATTTTCATATTTTTAAAAGTTAGGCTAAATTTGACTATAAAACTATCTGGGTCTTGTGATTTTTTTTAGATGGTAGATATTTAATTATTTTAACATCAATTTACTGGTTTTTGGCCTAACCAGATATTTTAATTCTTGTTGAGCCCATTTTATTCAATTATACTTTTTCAGGTAATAAGACTTGTTACAATATATTTATGTATAATATTTATGTATATTTATGCATAATGTATGTATAATACATTATTTATGTAAAATATTCTCCAATACATTTTTAAATCTCTCACAAATCAGCAGTTTCTTTCCTTCCTCAGGCGACAGAGTGCACATTTTTGCCTTTTTTTCTCACCAATCTTACTTGCCAGTCTATCTTATTCAACTCTTCAGTGAAATTGCTTCTTGTTTGATGTTCCCTTTCTATATATTTTTTCTAATTCTATTCTTTAAAATAAATCAATTGCATCTGTTCTCATCTTTTATTTTGGTTCACTTTATTTGTCCTTCAGATTTCTTAATTTGAAAATGAAGTTCACTTACTGATGGTCCTTTGTAAAGAACAAAAGCAATAAAGACCTATTTTTGCATAATAGAGCTTTAACTACACCCCACAGCTTTTTCTTTTGTACAAAGCATTCTTTTTTACACTATTTTCCAAATACCTCAAATAGTGTGTAATTTCAGTTTAATTTCCTTATCGATCCAGTAATTATTTAGAAGAATACTTTTAACTTCCATCTAGTTAATGTGCTTTCTGGCCTTTTTATTACTGATTCTGGCTTAATCGTGTCGAATCAGTGAATATGGTCTATAAAATGTCTATTTAGGATATTTCATTAAGATTTTCTTTGTGGCTAAATACATGATCAATACTAGTAGTTGCTCCATCAAAATAAGGAGGAAAGTATACTCTTTCTAGATCACAAAGAAAAAGGTCTATATTCACTGTTTGTCATCTCCATATCCTCACATGTTTCTACTAGAGTTTAATGATTATATTCTTCAACACATTGTTTCTCACTTTTCATTTATTTAATATTTGGAACGCAGAAAGCTGCTTACCAACAGCTGTTTTCTAATTATACTTTGTCCCAGTTTCCTTACATTTCTAGTCTATTTGGTTTTCATTCTGTATTTGGCAGATGTGATGTTTGATGCATAAATTTTTACAACTATCATATCTCCTTTGCTGAATAAAAGTTTTACCATTATCTGTTCCTCTCCTTTTCCCTATTTGATGCTTTATCCTTGCATTTCATTTTGTTGAACATTAAAGAGTCTCCCGTTTGCTTCATTTCGAGTTGACTTCCTGGCATATTTTTGGTAAACCCTTTATCATCCGTATTTTATCATCACTTGGTTTTATGTATAATAATTCTAAAAAGCATGTAGGTGATTATTTTCGATTTGTACAATCTGATCAGCTCTCTACTCTGAAAGGGAATTTAGCTGATTTAAATTTATTTTATAAAGTTTATTTAATAGTTTATTTGTCCAGATTGTTTTATGTTTGCTCTCTGTTGTGTTGTTTTCCTTTTCCCTATAATTATACATGAATAAAAGCAGGGGCCATTGCTGGTCTTGCCCTTCTGTGTTTTGCATATTTCCTATCTTGAGATGCATGTTGTGAATCAATTCTTATTTGTTAGACTGTGTCCTTGAATATTTCCCTCAAGGTTCTTCAAGTTTCATTTTCTAGAAATACTCCCTTTACACTACTCTCTGGTACTTTGTAACTCTGGAAATAGATGCCTGTTGCTGGTCCTGGCATAGATATCTTGACTGGGTATAGGATCATACTACCCTAGTTTTCTCTAAATTGCTTATAAATGAGAAGTCCAGTGCTGGGCTCCCCAGTGGCAAATGCCAACCCTTTCCCCACACAAGGCCTGTAACAAACCAGCCCACTGGTGCTTCTCCTCTAGGTCGGCAGAGTCACAAGCTTAGAAAGTACCTCCAAAGGCCCCATGTATATATGTGCATCTCCTCTTCCAGGCTTCTGCTGGATGGGCTTCCCTAGGTAGCAGCAAAACCTATAGACTTTAATCTAGACCTCCAGAACAAGCCAGCCACCTCTGCATGGGTTCCTGGACGCTCCTTCCCACTAGCATCCTGGAAAGTTCTGGACCATGTATGGCCTCAGATATTCCATTCCAAGTCCTCAGACTATTTTGTTTCTACATAGAAGAAGCAGAAGGGGAAGGGATACAGAGGAATTCTGATACAGCCCCCAGGGTACCACTGGGCCCATATACTGCATATTTGTATGACTTTTATATACATATTCTCATTTTATCCTCAATAACCTTAAACATAGAAAGGGGGACTATAACCCCATTTTACAGAGGTGGGCATAGAGGCTCAGGAAGTGGTTGATTTATCCAAGTTCACATAGCTAGTGAGTCATCAGGACAGAACAGAACAAGGGTTCAAGTGTTCTGACACCCACTCCAGTAATTCCATGGCCCTAGTGGTTTTCCACAAATGCAGTTTGCTTTACTCAGTTCCCAAACCCATCAAACACAATATAGCACCAGGAGGAAAAGTCTCTTAATCCTGTTATCTTAGCAGCAAAAAAGCAGATGGAATTCTCAGATATTCAATAGCGTTTCCTCTTTTTAGCCCACCATATAGTTTTCCTTTATATTCTGTATTTCTACTCAGACAGGTGTTTAGTCCAGCTCACAAACCTGTGAGGGGTTTGAGAGCCCGCATGATTCTCTTCGAATCATGGCCGACTTCTTCTGGATCAAAGAGAATTGTGGAAAATTATCTTCTGCATCACTTATAATTATCCTTAATAAGATGTGTCTCAAAAGTTGCTTTTTTTGTAAGAACCACAAGGAAGGGGAACGCTGCAGCACAGTGAGAAAGGACATCCTTCCACAATGTAAATTTGCAGCACAAACATTGTAAGTATGTTGAAATGGGGTACACTTACTAAATTCCCCTCATGTCAGAGGACGTCTCTAATATTTTATAAAACCAGGCTACTGCTACTTATGCAGAAGTTGAAGAAAAGTGAATCTGAACTGGTGGGTTAGCTCGGTGTTTCCCAAAGTTAAGGGCCCATCAGGATCCCCTGGGAGGCTTGCTGAAACACATATTTCTGGACCGCATCCCCAGAGATCCTGATTCAGCAGATCTGGGGAGGCCAGAGATTTAGCATTTCTATGAAATTCCCAGGTGGACTCTTCAAGGCCCTTTTCTGTTCTTTTATGGTCCCTCCCTCTCTCTCTCTCTCTCTCTCTCTCCTATCTCCAAGCCCTGAAACCTTTCTAGTTTTTAATAGCCCTGCACAATTCCTGGCTGAAGTGAGAAGAACTGCTGAAGGTAGCACCATTTTCCAGAGTGTTTTCATTTTAATAGGATATATCAGCATACCAAAAAGCTCAAAAATGAGTACAAAAGACCCTGGAGAAATGTATGCATAAATGGAGATTCTACCTGCTTGGCACCACGCAGACTGCTGGGGGACGGTAACTGCACACCTGATCCCGATCAGCCAATTCAAGCTCAGTCTCATTTGTTTCAGAAGGGGCTTGGCACACCAAGGAGAGGCAAGGGAGGATGGAGAGAGCTTAATTCATTTTCCTTAAAGTTGTATCCTCTTGGAAGTATGCACTCAAGTGCTGCCAACTTTAGAATTGATAATGCATATTTCATAAAAGTAGAAAAAAAACTGTCTTAAAGTGGGAATGGGGGTAAGGGTTGCAGAAGGGAAGTAGAAAAGTACAAATGTATGAAAGAACGCTCAATGCATTTTCCTGGAAATGTCCAAATCCAAAAAGACTCCACAGAGATGTGTGAAGACCTTAGCAGGAGATTTCTTGTTTTGTAGAGGAAAGGTTCTGAAATAGTTGAGATAATGTGGCATCACTGAGAGATAGGAGGTAATGATATTGCTGCCACTGTCCAAAAATAATCAAAATTTTAACAACCCTGAGGGGTCAGACCGCAGCTTTATTTTTTAGCTGGCGGAGATAATCAAGCCATAAGGGTGAAAAGTCGGTTAATATCTGGCTGCCATCATTTACATTCAGCTGACCCAGAGAAAGACCACAGGACTGCCTGCTTACCTTGGGAATGCACCTGGATTTAGTTTTGAATGTCAAAAGCTCTCAAAAAAGGTCATGGGTCAGAGGTCTGGGAAATGTCTGGCCCCATGTGTTCAGAGTTAATAGCCGAACCTTTCTCTTGGTCAATTTCCCTCTCAAATTCTGTTTCTAATAGCAAAATTCCTAGTTAACACCTTATCATAATAATTTGGCTACATTTTCCACTCACCCACTGATTTCTAAATTCTTTGAAGGTAGCAGGTGTGTCTGACTCATTTCCTCCTCCCTAGTCTATAGCATAACATCTGAAACCACAAAGGGGTGAATTAACCCTTCATGTTGTGGTTCCACTGGGTCAAGACAGTATCCACATATTAGGTTACCTCTGATGAAAACAACTGAGAAGGAACGAGAATAAGAAAATGGAAACTCATTGTATTAATAACCGTCATCTTTTAAGTGCCTGCCACGTGCTAGCCAATTTGCATGTATCAGCTCATGCAGTTTTGACCACTCAGCGAAGCAGAAGTGATATTGACATGCTATGGATGTAGAAACTGAGTCTTGGAAATACGACTGGTCTGCTGTCTGGAGTGATGCAACTAGGAAATAGGAGATCTGAGATTTGTCAACAGAACTCTCTGGTTCCAGGCTCTTACTCTATTTACTCTGCTGTCCTCCCCTCCTGCTCTTGAGTGTGTAAGGACCTGGGGGAAACAGTAGAAAAACACTTCAGGGATGTCCTTTGGTGCTTAACAGTTTGGGTTTGTTTTTTTTTTTTAAGATTTTATTTATTTGAGAGAGAGAGCAGGAGAGAGCATGACAGAGGGGAAGGGGGGAAAGCAGAGAGAGGGGGAAGGTAGAGGGAGGGGGGAAGGTAAAGGGAAAGGGGGAAGGGGGAAAGGCAGAGGGGGAAGGAGAACTCTCCTCTGAGCAGGGAGCCCAACATGGGGCTCAATCCCAGGACCCTGGGATCATGACCTGAGCAGAAGGTGGCCGCTTAACCAACTGAGCCACCCCTGAGCCACCAGGTGACCCTGGGGCTTAACAGTTTTAATGACATGTGTATAATTAACAACAAAGTAAGCCAGCAGCATGGAGCAAGTTGTCCCTTCCCTAAACGGAACCTGTGTATCCTAACATCTCAGCCTTTATTCACCCCACATATATCAAGTACCTTTTTTGAACCAGGAACTGCAGAAACCACTCCACCAAAGAAACACTCATTTCCCACTTTCAGGAATTCCCAATTAACAGAAAAAACTCATAGGCTACTGGTAAGCACCAAATGGCATTTTTAAGTACAATAAAGTATAATGCAAGAGTTCAGCTTTCAGAACAACCGGGCTGCCCATTTAAAAACAGAAAATGGCACACACTACAAACCCTCAGATTTCTCAGGTAACAGGAACAGGTGGTCAGTAAGCTCTGGGCAAGCCAGCAGGAATCATTCTGGTCCACCTGCATTCCCAACCAGCACATTTTCTGGCTCATCCTCACAATGACCATGCAGGCGAAGCCCTCTGAGACGGCGGCGATTTCTGCTCTTGGTCACTTTTAATTCTCTAAATCTTTGTGCACATTTACTTCTCTTGATGGAAGATCTGATTGAATTAGATAGCCCTACGGTGCTCACAGATGGAAGATTCCTACGATCTCTGAATCTTCGAGAGTATTCCCCCGGTGTCGGCCAGACACACAAAGGGGTTAAATTAGGAACAGACCACTCATTGTAAAAGCTAATTATATTTCTTCCTCAGGAACAAGAGGGGGGCAGTTGTGTGCTGGATCCAGCTCATAGCAGCCCAGGAGAGCCAATTGTGAAATTTGCGGTAATTCTGTGAGCTGGTGGTTAAACACAACCATTATGAAAAATTTAATTATATAAACTCAAAGTTAAATAAATAATAATAACAAATACAAAAATAACAAATACTTAAAGCTCATCACTCTCTAATTCTTTTACAGTCATCATGCTCTCGAGGCTCTTTGCAGCCATTATAGCTAAGTAGTGGGAATACCTCCCAGCTCTGTGCTCCTTGGCACCAGGTGGGTAACTTGAAATTGACCATGATGTGAGAATTTATACCATGATATTCAGGAAATGCTCCAAATCAAGGCCTTTTTTCATCCAGAGAATCAGTTTTTAAGCATTTATCAGCACAGCACCGGGGAAGAGGCTGTTCTCCCAGAGAACTGCAAGCAGTATAACTTTAATCACAGGCCCAAAGCAAACACAGTCACAGTTACAGCTGTGAAAAAAAAGCCAGCAGGGAATACAGATGCAGACAAGACAATCTGAGGGTGACAGTGGCTTAGGAGATAACTCAGGGCAACTTTCTCAGCCGTGCTGCCCAGGCTGGCCTGAGGTCCCCACAAAGGGGTAGAGACTCAGTCCTTGGAGCTTCCCCAGATTTCCAAAAACATACCACCCAGAACAGGCTGACAGCAACACCTGCTACTAGTCAAGAAGTCCAGCTGATTGTTGAGACAGAAATAAACCAGATTGTCCATGAACCAGAAATAATCCAGATGCAGACTCAGTAAGAGCAAGATCTCTGTCATCTCAGGGATGCTAGAATCACTGTGGGAGCTGAGAGAGGGGAGTCTGGGTGCTGTGGTCCGTGAGATGAGCTTGAATTTTTAGGATTGCATGTTTTTATTCAGGTGACAATTAGGAGCCACTTTGGGTTTTAGGCTTTTGAGGGAATAGTCCCTTGGGCAGTGTTGTCTGATAGATCTTTCTGCGGAGAAGATTCTAACCACCCGCGTGGCCCTGAAGGGCAACCACCTCACCGGCTGTTGAGCACCTGGAATGTGACTGATACAACTCAGGTACTGAATTCTAAACTGTGCTTAATTTCAATTATTATAAATTTAAATTTACACAACCATGTGTGTCTAGTGGCTATTGTATTGGACAATGCAGCTTTAGTGTTTTGAAGCTTGGAAACAGCATTCAATCAGGGTGAATGTAAGTAATAAAGTTCAGATGCTAATTAATAGAACAAAGTGTAGTTTCTTGGTGTGGCTAAGCTTATTATGTTGGGCTCATTCGCTACACATCCATGATTATGGATTCCCGAAGGGTCCACCCTGAATACAAAATTCCTGTTAGACTTCTGAAAAATCCAGTCTCATCCACAGAAGCATGCCACCTCCACCAGCATCCCAGGAAATGGTCAGGCACTGGGGTAGACTCATCTCTCCTAGCTCTTGTCCCCACTTTCGTCATCCTTTGGATGCCATGTAGTCCCATTCTGAGTCCATCTTGACCAAGGCAGGCAGGAAATCTCATCCTCTGTCTTGTCAAATCACAGGGTCCTCCAAGTACTTACTAAGCTGTGGACTCCATCTGATCCCTGCCATGTTTACCCTCACTGTGGGGCCAAATGCTACCTAAGTCCCTTGTCTTCACATCTCTGCTGGTTCTGGACCTTTGAGCAGCAGCTTGCACTTCATGGCCATGATAATGCCTCACGCTCAGTTTCTGGCAGGGTCCTCTATCAAACCGTACAAACAGAACCCCTGGAGAATTGCAGAAGCATGTATGGCCCCCTCCACTGGACCCAAACTCCTTAGGTTCGAAGGCCACCCCAATACCACTTGTGTTCAGTATGCCCATTTTCTCAAAGTCAAATTTAACTTTGGGTCACCCTTCTGAAAAGAGAGGAAGGCAGCCCCCTGAGATGCCTTCTTAGCCAACGTGACAGAACTGAGAGAGAACAGAGAGAGAATCCTATGCTGATCTTGGGGGGACTTCCATGCTAATTTCCAAAATAACTCAGTTTTTGAGGCTAAATGGAGTTTTATTTCTCTCTTTTTAAAAGGTTTTATTTATTTAATTTGGGAGAGCGAGAGAGAAAGTGCAGGGGGAGGAGCAGAAGGGGAGAGAGACAGAGGGGGAAAGAATCCTAAGCAGACTCTATGTTAAGCACGGAGCCAATGCAGGGCTGGCTCTCATGACCCCAAGATCATGACCTGAGCCAAAACCAAGAGTCAGACGCCTAACCGACTGAGACACCCAGACGCTCAGGAGTTTTATTTCTAATAAGGCATAATAACTGGGTTCCCAGAATAAAGAAGGCTATATTTATTTTACTTCAGTTATTAACTGAGGGTTTACAATTTTGATCAGTTTGGAACTTTTTTTAAGAGCTGGTATTTTTGCGTTCTTGTTTTTTTTCTCTGTAGTCACATTTATGAAGGTATAAATTACATACAATAAAATAACCCTTTTTGGCATACAATTCTATGGCTATTGACAAACACATACAATCCTATAACTACCACCACAATCAAAATATAGAGCAGTTCCATCACAACAACACATCTCCTATGTCCTTTGTAGTCGATCCCTCCACCTACCCCCAAGCAACCATTGATCTGTTTTCTGTCCCTACGGTTCTGCCTTTCCCAGGATGTCATATAAGTGGAATGCTATCGTAGTAGCCTGCTTAGTCTCATGTCTTTCACTTAGAAAGATGCATTTAAGAGTGAAATGTTCTATTTCTCTTTTTCACAGTCAAGCTAACAGTTGCAGGTCCCTGCGACAAGTGCTGTACCGAGGTGTGTTCAGGAAGCAAGAGAGACACCCACCAACCTTGCCAAGAGCTCAGAGACTTCTTCTCAGATAAAGAAATATTTGACTGAGGTCAAAAAAGAAGCCAGAAGGGGTAGGGTAGAGAGGTTAGGAGGAAGGTGGTCAAAAGGTACAAATGTCCAGTTGTAAATGAGCACTAGGGATATAACATAAATAGGATCACTTTGGCTAACACTGCTGTCTGATACATGGTTAAGTTACAAAGAGAGTAAATTCTAAGTGTTCTCATCACATGAAGAATTTTTTTCCCTTTTTTCTTTTCTTCTTTCTTTTCTTTTCATTGTATCCTTATGAGAAGATGGATGTTAACTGACCCTATGGCAGTAACCAGTTCACAACATACGTAATTAAACCATGATTGTACACCTTAAACTTATACAATGATGTATGTCAGTTATTTCTCAATAAAAACTGAGAAGAAGAAGAAAGAAGAAGAAGAAGAGGGAAAGGAGGAGAGGGAGGAGGAAAAGGAGAAGGTGGATGGCAAGCATCAACTGCTAAGATGAGGAAAGAACCTGACAGGGAGAGGAACCAAGGTGCAAAGATGAGGAAACATTAGAACAAGCTTCCATCCTAAAAAGAAACGCTACTAATTACAAAGAGCCCCATACTTTGGTCTAGAGACCAAGGCAAACAGAAATCTGAAGTTCTAAGACTCAAGTAAAATGCATGCTTCTAACTAGCAAGAACCCCAACTTCATTCCCACATAGGTCTCTACATTTGCTCCAACAATGATGAGGAGGCAGAAATCTTTCAAATGGGAAATCCATCCACTGAACAAACACATTCTACAGCATATCTCACCCTGGACTGAGGGTGTGGAGACGGGCAAGGGGCTGGGGAGGGGTTCTGAATTGCAGCTCTAAACTTTTCCTTGGCAAGTAAACCGGAGAAAATCATTTATCACTTAATGGAGTTGTATGTCTGTGATCTTTTCCATAGAAATGTAAACAGGACAAAACTGGAAAAAAAACCAAAATAGTCTGCTGAGTTCTGGTCGAGTGTTTCTAGATTTGGGGGGCCACAGATCAATGAACTCTGTGGCCAACCAACTGCTTTATCTTGGACAAGTCTCTTGACTTTTCTATCTTCTTTTTCTTCTTTTCTACTACCAACAAGAAAAAGAAAGGAAAAGAATGAGGTTGGATCAGACTATTTCAGAAATTCTTTCCAGGTCTTCTATTTTATGATTTTGTAAGTTGACGTCAAAACCATTGCACTTAGGGAAACTTGCAGCACACTCAGAAATGTGGCTGGAATAAAGGCCCCATTCAGGGCACCAGGGTTCAGTGAGCACAATGAGGCTTTTTGTTGGGGGGTGGGTGGAAGGGGAGAGAGAATCTGGGAGGTCTGGTGTTCACTCTCTCCACCACAGATCCCCAGTGAGTCACTAAAACTGTGGTAGCAATGGTGAGAGTAAAAAGAGAAGAGAGAGCAGCTATCAACTCTAATAATCTTGGACCTCCACTGGGGCCATCAGAAGCAGTTCCACAGGTCACTGTACCTGGCCAAACTCTTAGTCTTTGTTACAAGTCAAACTCAGACACCTCCATCCATTTCCCATCAGTTCAAATATTGCTCTAGTCTGTTTACCCGTGGACTATCGACAACACTATTATAAATGAGGCTAGAATCATGTGTTGCAGGCTTTGGAAGTCACAGAGGTGTTCCCTAGTGGAAGAACATTCTCCAGTTCTTCACTTTTACCATCGCCCTTCTGCTACATCCCCTCACTCTCTTATCTCTGCTTTGTGTCTACACCTTGCCCTGTAGGCACACCACTGCCAGGAGCAATTCCAGATGCCCCCCTCTCCCCAGTGGTACAGGGGCCCCTTTGTACCTGGGTGGGACTCCGATGTATCAGGGGACTCCGGGAAGGTGGAGGTTGTGGTCCTAGCATGAGCTGCAGGTTCCTGGAATGTCAGGGCCAGAGGGGACCCCAAGGAAACAAAGTTCACTGGTATTCAAACCTTTCTGTTAAGTAGAGCAAAGCCTCTTCTCAAGTAAACCTTGCAAGGAAAATCAAAACGAAAAAGTGATAAAACATGCAGAAATGAGGCACTGAGGTAGGGTGAAGGGGGAGGGTGGGAGGCTAAGTGCCTCAGCTTCAACGCAAGCATGCAGACACACACACACACACACACACACACACACACGAGTCTGGGAAATTAAAAAAAAAAAAAAATCAATCTTCTCCCAATCCAGAAATCCTCTCCACAACGTCAGCAGAGAAATAAAACAGTTCTACTACTGGATAAGCATGAAACCAGAATGTGATGCGCGTCACCAGCAATCTGCTAAGAGACCACAAAGATGGAAAGAAATCGCCCGCCCCCGTTTACATAGGCAAGCAGAGACAACCAGTTTATGGGCACGTTTTCAAGATAAGCAATAACGAGTCCTCAGGTGAGAGGGCTGGGCAGCACTATCGGTCACACAGAGTTCATCCTAACTCTGCTTGCTAAGTGGGGCGACCATCGATGTTAGCTAATTGACTTTATCTGGAGGAACAAACACAAACTCCTACCTCTATGACAGGAGGTAATTTTACAACTTGAAATGAGGTGCCCACCAAGTTAGGCTCCTACCTCCCACAAAGACTGGGGGTGGGGGTGCTGTCCACATTTCAAGGAGATGGCTCTCAGGTCCTTAAGAAAGACACTCCTGGGTCATAAAGCTGACAAAAGGTTTATTTGGTTTCTGAAGGTAAATGTTCTGACATCTTCTAAGGTAAACGTTCTGACAAAAAGGAGAAGGGGAATCTTCCCTTATTTTCAACAGGGGGAATTAAGCCTCTTATTCTTAATTCGTATTTGTCCATACACTGCACTTACCACACACACACTCACACACAGCCCTTATGTGAATTGTCAATAATCCTGAACTGAACTGTCTGATTCCTGCTGTTCTGAGACAACCAGAAGTCGTTCTGGGTGAGGACTTTATCAGCAGTGATAAGTCAGGGTCAAGGCCACATTGCAAAGCCAGCTCGTCTATTTCCTGGGCTCTCAGCAGCTTTAAGAGTAAGAGCAGTGACCCCCACCCTGGCTACACACTGAAACAAGATGCTTGGGCCCCACCCCCAGATCAATTAAATCTTAATCTCAGGAGATAGGCCCTGACCACCAGTATGGTTTAAAGAGGAAACTGGTGCTTCTCATTTGCAGCCAGGGTTGAGAACCACTTAGTTACAGATTCCAGTGTCTGTCTCTCGTTCTTTCTGTACCTCCATTACCACCCCAGCTTGGGAATGGTTCAGGGCAGCTCCTGAGAGGCAGTTTTCAGAAGAAAATAATATCTACGTAAACAGACTCGGTGGTTTTGAAAGAGATCCCCCCTGCCCGCTCAGCACCCTGGCTGAAAAAGCTCTCTGTACCCAGCACAGGGAGAGAGGGTTGTTGGTGGGGGCTGGTTTCAGACAAAATTCTTGTTTTCATTTTGCTGCTGTACTTCATCTCCACCCTCATCTGTTTCTCCCACACCCTGAGCTGACTCAGTTTCTTGCCTCAGGAAATTGTCCATCACAAAGCAGAGAAGAATGGAGCACTTTAGAAATGTAAATTTATGGACAAATCTCCAAAGCTGTGGTGCACTAGAATATGGTAAATAAATAAGGGCTGTTCCAAAAATACCAATGAATTTGAACCAGCTTTGAGAATAAGAGCTTCTCTTCTACCAGAAGTGGAGGGCCCTGAGAAAACAATAAACACCGAGTCAAGGACAAGTTCACTTTAAAAAATAAACAAAGAAAAAAATAAATAAACAAAGGGAAGGGAAAGAGAATGGGGGAGGGGACGGGGGCGGGGAGACCCAAGAAAATTGGAACACGTGGGGTAAAGGGAAAGTATGGGAAACATAAAGAGAATGGTGTTCTGATTTAAACCAAATGTAGGTGAGATGCCTCAGTTCATTTTAAGTGCAACGTCCTTGCCAAGATTTCTGCCAGCTCAACACTAAGTCTTTTATGAGGCCTCAGAACCTCAGCTCCTGCTTCGCATGAACCAGTTGAGGGTTCATTGTAAAGTTGCTGGATTGAGCAAATAAAAATACAGGGTACCCAGTTAAGCGTAAATTTCAGATATTCCAAATATCACATAGTGCATACTTACACTGAAGAGGTTTTCATTCTTCATCTGAAATTAGAATTTAATCAGGTGTCCTGTATTTTATCTGGCAACCTATATCATCACCCCACTCTGAACGTACATTTTCTATGTAAACTCGGGCATTGGGCTCGGCCCTTATTCCTTATTTTCCGTAAGAGGCGCCAACCATGTGGAGTCTTTAGTACAGTTCTGGGAAGATGGAAGTCTTTATATCCCAGAAGCACATATAACTTAACCTTCAGTGTGAGGTCTAGCTTTCCCCCAAAGCTCCTCAGCCATTTCCACAGCTGAGTTTCCACGTGGCTCGGCTTCTGCCTCTGCCATAACTCTTGTATTTCTTACTCCTCTCCCACCCAAACTCCAGTTCTCTTCCCATGCCAAGGATCTCTAAGACCCTCAAGGCACCCCAGCCCCCGACTCTGCCCGGCCTTTCTCCGGATCTCACTTTGCATCCCCGAATAGTATATCAAAGTATCATCTAGGAGCTTTAAAAATGTACAGACGCCTGGGCTCACACCTAAAGATTCTAATTTCATTGCTTAGGGTGGGGCTGGGCATTGGTATCTTCCAAGGCCCCCATGGAATTCTAATGTGTAGCCAGAGTTCTGGAGGGGCCCAGGGCAGGCTGCCCCAAGACAAGCCACTTTGGCATAAAGATTATTTCGAATTAAAAGTAATCCAAACCCAGCAGCAAAAGCTGTCTGTCTCCCCCTCAACTGCCTATATTTACCTTGGAAAGGAGAGCCTGTACCAGGAAGAGAGCTATTAACAGAGTCTCCCCTTTACCTAAGAAACTTATCTGCATATAGGGCAACCTTGTTTTTCAAAACATCTCCTTTCACTTCTCCACTCCCCTTTGTATCCTCAGACTCCTTCCCCTCTCCTTAGCTCAAATAAGCTTCATGTTGCCTCATTGTCTTTGGAATTTCCATGTCTGTGTGGATTCCCTGCACATACACCTATTAAATATGATTTTCTCCTGTTACTCTGTCTCATGTCGATTTGATTCTAAGTCCAGCTATAAGAACCCTAGGGTAGAGGATCTTCCTTCTCCAGTTGGGAAGTACTCACTTAGATCAGTGCTTTCTCAAAGATTAATTTGCACAAGAATCAAGGAGGATGGGAAACCTGGGTGGCTCAGTCAGTTAAGCGTCTGCCTTTGGCTCAGGTCATGATCCCATGGTCCTGGGATTGAGTCCTGCATTGGGCTCCTTCCTCAGCAGGGAGCCTGCTTCTCCCTCTCCCTCTGCCTGCAGCTCCCCCTGCTTGTCCTTGCTCTCTCTCTTCTCTCTCTCTCTCTGACAAATAAATAAATAAAATCTTTAAAAAAAAAAAAAAAGAATCGAGGATCTCATCAAAAAGCAGATTCTGGTTCTGGTTCTGGAGACTGGAGTTCAGGCTAGAGGTTTTGCGTTTCCAACAAGCCCCCAGGCGAAGCTGATACTGCTGGTCAGAGGACATTTTCAGCAACAAAATCTTAGAATCAAGTGCCAGGTGTTAAGACCTTCCTTTGGAGTTATGGGTCATTGTTGACATACATGGTGGAGCAGATTCATAGAGCAGATTCAGTGTGCCAGCATGCCAGTTACCCAGGGTACATGGTTGGATAGTCATAAGAGCATGAAGACAGAATGGTGTTTTCTTGACCTCTTAGTTTCCTCAGTGTTTAGGATTTGTACTTAGCTAAACGATTTAGATTGAAGCACTTCGTTAATAAGACCCAATATTTATATATCTCTTTATTTGTTCCAGAGCACTTTTTTTTTAAGGTTTTATTTATTTATTCATGAGAGACAAAGAGAAAGAAAGAGAGGGAGGAAGAGGCAGCGGGAGAAGCAGGTTCCCTGCTGAGCAGGGAACCCAACATGGGACTCAATCCCAGGACCCTGGAATCGTGACCTGAGCCGAAGGCAGAGGCTTAACCATCTGAGCCACCCAGGTGCCCCTTAGAGCACTTTATTATAGCTATGGCTTGATTGTTTCAACTCCTTTGAAAATCATGGAAGGGAGTTATGAGTCCCCATTTGACAGATATAGAACACTGAGGCTTGAAAATGGTAATAGAGCTGGAGTCTTTATTAAAGTGGTCTACGAATAAATGTTTTGCAATACCAACGTTTCTACCAAATCCAGATGTAGCCTCTAATTTATAACATAATTAAGTAGAAACCAGTGCTTCTCAAATGTTAATATGCATACAAATCCTCAGAGTCTTGATAAAATGCAGACTGATTCCACAGGTCCTGGTGGAGACAAGGTCCTGGGTAATGTGATGCCGTCTCTCCATGGACCATACTTCAGGCATCAAGGAACTCAACCTCACCTCAGCGGATTCAGCATTCTCTGCTCTAGCTTTCTTCTCATTATTTTCTTGTGTTACTAAGCACTTAGCAAATGTAGTGAGTGTCAGATGGACTCAGAGTTCTGTGCCTTGGCATTGTTCATCTCCATTAAAACATTGAAAACAATGCTTCGGAAAAACACAGGTTCTTTTCTTATTGTACCCTAAGTTATATCTTACAAAAAAAAAAAACCTAATATGTAAGTAATGAGTAGTCTCAACATTTCAGCCTTCATCATCTTATCTCAGATGCTTACCTGGGGGACCTTATCAGCAATACCCGTATGCAAAGGAAAAAATGTACAAAATAAGTATTGATTCATATCTTTTATTTTCTTCACTAGACCATGTGGAAAACACAAATTTTACTTTGCAAAAATAACCTATCGATGTTCTGTTGGTGATGGTAGTGGTGGTGGGGTTTTTATATTGTTGTTACTTCTATTTGCTCTCACTTTTATAATAAATACTTTTTCTTGGTGTGTGTCAGAAATAAATAACCACCTTTCCAAAGATGAATCCCAAGCTAAGAATGCAAGCAGCTCATGATGTCAAAAACGAGAGCAGTGTTTGTTTGAAAGATCTCCCACTTGACAGTGTCCTTAAAATCATCCTCTTACAGTTCTCCAGAGGACTGACAGAAGAGTTTTCAAAGGTCTTCAGAACTCTCTTTTTGCTCTTGGTTTGAGGGGAAAAGAGAAAGGAAGAAGAAATATCACCCCTTCTACACACAGACACACACTCAAAGTCACCGGCACTCACCATTGCCTGAACGTGGTCCCATTCTTCGTTTTTGGAAAGTTACCACATTTTTCAACAATGACAAAGAGAATAATGGTGCTCCCACTACCCTCACACAAACCATCACTTTAATGTCTGTCATAGATTTATTGCATTGGTAGCTCGGTTTTCCACTCTTCCCTATGCCTTTGGTAGTGACCTCCCACGTGGACTCTGGACTTGGCCGCGTGCTTGTTTTGACCAATGGAAGAGTAGCAAACTTGACGCAAGTGGAAGCTTGTATGAGCATGTTATCTGCTTCTCCTCTCGCTTCTCTGAGGACCTGACTTAGCTGTCCTGTTGGAGGCTTAGGAGAGACTCATGGAAGAGAGTGGCATTATCTAAGCTGAGGCAGACCTACCCCAGCCAATCTCCAGCTGAGCCACCAGCTGACAACAAAGCCATGAGAGAGGCCAGCAAGGTCAGCTGGACCCAGCCTGTGAGAACAGAATAGCCTGGCCAACTCCTAGACTCAGGAGAAGTAAGGCATAAAGTCATCTTTTTGGTTTTTTTCATTTTCTTTTTTTAAACCACTGTTTTGACTTGTTCCTAAATGTGAAATGTGAAACGTTTGGCATCATCCTCAGAGAGTGGCAGAGTCATGTTCATTTGGAGTTGGAAGAGTCTTCAGACTCCTTCCAATCCAGGGGTCATAAACTTAAATACCTACAGACACCAGGAAGGACATTTTAAAAGTGAAGCTATCCAAAGACAAATAAATAAAAGTATATAAAAATAAAAGTGAAGCTATCCAGCCATGAGACAACAAAGCTGTAGTAACAGACAAATCAAAAACATACAATATTATCTAAAAGTATTCATACTGCAAAAGTCTTTATAACACTGCCACGTGATCCAAAATAAAACCCCTCAGTTAACTAAATATAGCCCACGGGGCCCCAGCATCTGCAGTCTGATTTCTAGTTTGGTATCTAGATGAAGTGATGTCATAGTCTTGGCCAGGTTCCTACATGTGGTTGAAGATCAATCCAGGACTTGTTCCAGCCCTCTTTCCAGTATACCTATGAGCTAGTGATTTTATTACCATTTTACTGCTGATGTCGGGAAGGCTCACAGTTTCAGTAACTATTAACAGCTCCAAGGTCACATTGCTAGTTAGTGGACAATCTAGGATTCAAACTCAGTCCTGTTGCTGCTTGTAGGTTCCTAATGTCCTAGACCAGAGGTCAGCAAGCTATGGCCCAAAGGCCAAATCCAGCCCAGGCACCTGCTTTTGCAAATAAAGTTTTATTGGAACACAGTCACACTCATTTATCTACGGCTGCTTTCAAGCCACAATGGCAGAGTTGAATAATTGTGACCAAGGCTGACAAAGCTGAAAATATTTACTACCTGGCCTTTTATGGAAAAAGTTTGCCAATCTCTGGCCAAAGAATAACCTTGCCAATCCCTTCCTTCTGCTAGTAACCGCAAGGTCTCCAGGATAGACAGGGTCTCCTGCATGTCATGGGTGGGACCTCTCATTCAGGCTCGCCACAACTCCAGGAACGTGACCCGCTCAAGGTCCAAAGTGGACAAAGCTGGAAAGATGAGAAGACAGTAAAAGAGCCTTTTGACCTAACCTTAGCCTAGAGTTCCATAATATTAAAGTTTGCAGCATAAAACAGCCCATTCCCTAACAGCACACTGAACAGCAGCTGCAGAGAATGTCAGTATAAACACACCTGCCTGCCCCTGGGCTTCCAGCCTTCTGGTTTGCATTTCATTCAAACGTGGGAAGAAACCTTCAGCAGGGCTCCTAAAAGTTTTCAGAGTCTTTCATCAAACAAAGGATGAGGAAAACCTGTCAGTTCTTCCAAATAGCGAAGCCCCACCTTTTATTAGAAAAGGAGACAAAATATTGTGATTTGAGCTGATGTTGGAGTGAAGGGAAGGCAAATTGCTTTTAAATAAAATGGTGATGGGCGACAGCCCTGTTCTGCAATAAGACAGAGCAAAGTCACGTGCACCGCTCCCTGAGGCAGAAATAGGGGTAGCCTTTAGTTCTATTTTCATTTTTTGCATTGGAGGAGCGGGAAGACTGTTTACCAGTCCATCTCCACCCAATCTGGCAAATTCCTGTAAATGTGCGGATTCCATTTCTTCATTTGAGGGCAAAGACCCATCAGGGTAGAGAAGGAATTTGCTCTGGAAGAAAAAAATAGTCCAAATCCTGTGAGCCAATTTCCTCTTTCCTCTTCCCACTTTTTATTCCCTCTGGGTCCCAGACTGCCTGAGGCTTGGTCAAGCCCAGAGTCTAACATTTGGCAGGCTTGAGAATTAGCTGGGTAGCAATTGAAAACTACGGTTCCCTAAGCCCCATCCCACAGCCGCTGAATCCGAGCTTGCAAAGATGAAATGTGAGGCTTTGCAAACGTCCTTCAGGCAGTCTCACTCCCTGGCCTGGCTATAGAATCTGTCTTCTCAAAATGATTCTCCCAAGCCCATGAATGACTTTAATGCAAATCCACCTGCTCTTGCCTCCTCTAAATAAAAAGTGATACAACAAGAGACAGGTTCTCCTTTGAATAAATAAATAGAAACAACTTGAGGTTCTACTGAATACAAATTTTCAATTGTCCTTATTCCTTACTTGTTAGCTGTTAGACTTTAGAAAATCATTTACTCTTGCTGGATTTTATCCCTCAGCTCTTAGTCGGTAACTTAGCTTAGGTGGCTCAAAAATTCTCTAACTATATATCTCTCTTATACACCCACTCAGGGAATACGCTCTGGACTATTTATTTTCATTTATATCCAAGCTCTTACCCAAAATATGCTCCTTAAAAATGGAGGAGCCATCTCCTCTACTCTCAACCCTATGGCTCAACTGGTACCTCATGTGGGCAGAAAAAAACTAAAAGAGAGGAGAGCTGGAGAGCAGGTAGGAGGTAGAAGTATTTTCATTTCTGATTCAGATTATTTCCTCAAGGTCCTCTGTCCCCATGGGTCAGTCATTCAGAGTTATTGTTATACATTGCACAGATACAAGGCATGTAAAAGGTATTCAGAAAAGACTTACAGGTAATATTTGTTTGATTACAACTTTTGACCAACTTCATTCAAATATGTCAAAGAATAACCAAAGACCCAAAATGGTCTCTGTTGAGGATGAACTTAGTTTGCTAGACAAGGAAAGTTGCATTCTTCTGGGAGGAGGAGTTCAGCGGGCCTCTCCTAATGAGTAGTGAGAGCCAAATAGAAGGCAAGAGGGAGACAGTCTTTTCTAAATTAGGAAGGATCCAAATGGATCTTTGCAATTGTTATAGAAGGGGACTGAAAAGTTGCCATTGGGATTGGTCATTATCACTATATGCTGTCATCCACATGATGTCATCTGGTTCTCCAGTTTAATACTGGTGTATAGTTCCCAACCGAGTCAAGTATGAGTTGTTGAAGGCTCAAGCTGGCTTTGTGTTATATGGGAGTCAAGCTTTTCTGTGAATGGTCAAGGTTCAAACAGAAATTTCCTTTATTACAAAACTGAAGTAAATAAGATCATACTATATTTATTGCTTTATAACCTACTTTTATACCTCACAATATACTAGAACATATCCTACCAAAATATATTAATCTTTAACAGCATTTGTAATGACTACAAAGTATTCCATTATATGAATGTGCTATCACTGTCACATACCGTGTTGCTGATCTCTGGGTTGCTTCCATTTCTCTGATATTACAGACAGAGCTTCAATGCAAAGTCTCAGAGCCAAATACTGCAACAGACCCTCATTCATTTTCTTTAAGTACATTTCTAGAAATACAACCACTAAACCAAAAATGATAGGCATCTTTAAAACTATATTTACAGGCGCCTGGGTGGCTCAGTTGGTTAAGCGACTGCCTTCGGCTCAGGTCATGATCCTGGAGTCCCGGGATCGAGTCCCGCATCGGGCTCCCTGCTCAGCAGGGAGCCTGCTTCTCCCTCTGACCCTCCCCCCTCTCATGTGCTCCCCCTCTCTCATTCTCTCTGTCTCAAATAAATAAATAAAATCTTTAAAAAAAAAACAAAACTATATTTACTACCAAAATTGTCCTCTAGAAATGGACTATCATTTGATACTTCCACCACCAAAGGCCTGTGTTACATCACTCATGTGTGAGATCACAGGCAAGGATAAGCAGAGAATTGAGGACTGACTAGGCTTGAGGTCCCTTCTCCTTCTCCAGCCTGGGCAGCCTGATTCTGTTTAAGGTAGAGTTGGCTACTGTCACAGTTAGGACCCCTCCAGAAGCAGACCCTAAGACAAGGATTCATTTACAAATGGATTATTTGGGAAGTGATCCCAGGAAATACTAATTGTAGGGTCTGGGGAGGAGGAAGGAAGCAGTAAGACAGGGTAGGAAAGGTAATGAATAAAGCGTATGATATCAAGCAAGTGACCACTATGAGCAGCTGAAGATTGATCTTGCTGGGTAAGTCTGCAAACAGTGTAGAAGATGCTCTCTAAAGCTGCCTTCCTGAAGAGCAAGGTAGCTGCGCTGTCTATACACCAACTCCCCCTAGACATTGGTTGAAGCCTGCTCTGGGAGGGTTTGATTCTCCAGCACTCCCAGCCTGCTGTGAGCATAGCCAGGCAAAGTGATGCAGAGCCAGTAAACTCTGAAAAGGTAAGAGCCATAAGGGCTGCAGCAACCTTATGGGTGATGCATGCATGGTAGGGCCAAGTGGGTCAATGATATACTGCTCTGCAGTTTCTAGTCAGACTCTCCTGTCACATTCTAGCACTTACACAACACGGCAAAGTTTTACAAAGCTACCCTGAGCATACAGGCTATGGTGCAGCCTCATGGATGAGAATGGATCATGACATCTATTGAAGTATAAATCACATGAAGTAAAATGCACCCATTTGAAATTTCTGCTTCCAGTTGTGATGAAGTAACAAAGACCAGATATGCGCCCCACCTCCAACAACTAAAAAAATCTGGACAAACGAGGGACACCAGGCTGACAGTCAGTAGAACATGTGACTCTTGTTCCCGGGGTTGTGAGTTCAAGCCCCATATTGGGCTTAGAGATTACTTCTTAAAAAATGGGGCAAAATATATGAAACAATGGCTTTCAGAGCCTGGACAGCAAACAGGGCAGGACAGTGGTGCATAAGAGAGAAGAAATAAACAACATGAATCTGTGATTGCCCCAGCTTACTATCTGGGGAGAGTTTTCAGGTTTCAGCACAGGGAGGAGGAAACCTCATGGAGTCAGGGGGGTAGGGAGTAGTCAAGGAAGCTAGAGATTGCAGGGTGGAAGAGCAGGAAAGAGATAGAAGCACAAAGAGAGAGGAGAGAGGGAGTTCCAGAATTCTGCATGGAGTTCCCATCAAGTCCTTAGCAGAGTACTGATAAGACACTGCATGTGAGGAAACTACCCAGGGCCAGGGAAAGAACCACTGGAAAAGAGCAGGTGGAAAATTACTCAAAGCTTATTCAGAATTAAAAATAATTGCCATTTCCAACAGCAGGGTGGAGAAACCTCATGATACACATTTGGTTGAGTACTGATTACTCATTTGTTTGCATACGCTTATTTGAGATATGGTTGAGTACTCAGAAAGATATTGCCTCTGCAGTGTGACCAAATTAGCCACAGAGTAAAGGCTTTGGTCCTGTCTAACAAAGCTTAAAAGCAAGTCTCAAATGAATCAAATCATTTCTAAGTATAAAACTCACATATATTTAAAAGAATACCAAAAGAAAAAAATCCAGCACACAACAATGTAAACATTACAATGTCTGATATCCAGTCAAAAATTATCAGGCATGCAAAGAGGTAGGGAAATGCAAAGAAGAAAAATCAATCATAGAAATAGAGAAATGACACAGATGATAGAATTAATATACAAGGAACTTATACAAGTAATGTATGGGATCATAAGTACCTCCCACGTATTCAAAAAGGTAGAGGAAAGCATGAACATAAGGGAAGTCACAGAGGTAACAGAAGACTCGAATCAGCTTCCAGAGATGAAAATACAATGCAATACAATGTTTGCAACAACAACAACAAAATACGGTAGAAGAAAAGATATGTAAGTTTGAAGACTTAGTAGTAAAAATTATTCAAATGAAACCCAGAGAGAATGTGCATTCATTTTATGTGCATATTTTGATACATTTTGGCAAGTGTATACACCTGTGTAATCACTACTACAGTCGAGATATAAAACATTTCCAACATCCCAGAAAATTCCCGTGTTTCCTTTTGCAATCACCAACCCCAACCAACAATTTCTGGTTCTAGGCAACTCCTAATTTGCTTTCTGCCAGTATATATTAGGTTTGTCTTTTCTAATGTTTTATAAAATGAAATCATACAGTAAGTACTCTGAGTCCAACTCCTTTTGTTTAAGTGTACCCCTTTTTATTGCTGAGTAGTATTCAACTGTATGGATGTTTATTAGTTTATCCATTCACTGGTTGATGAACATTTGGGATGTTTCCAGTTTTGAGTAATTTTGAAGAAAGCTGCTCTGAACATTCACATACAGGTCTTGTGTCAAAGTTTCAGGGTTTTTTTGTAAATATCTAGGAATGCAATGCTTGGGTCATATGGTAAGTGTATATTTATAAGAAAACTGTCAAGCTGTTTTCCAAAGGGGCAATTCCATTTTATATTCTCACGAGGATGTAGGAGAGTTCCAGTTGTTCCTCACCATTGCCAGCACTTGGTATTGTCAGTCTTTCTTTCCTATTATTAAAATTTGAGACATTCTAATGATTATGTAGTATTATCTCATGGATCTCATTTGCATTTTTGTGATGATTAACAATGTTGAACATCTTTTCATGTGCTTATTGGCCACTCATACGTATTCTTTTGTAACGTATCTATTCAAATCTTTTACCCATTTAAAAATTACATTGGGAGCAGTAAGTGTTCTTTATATACTCTAGATATAAGTCTTTTGTTAGATATGTTTAGCAAATATTTTCCCTCGGTTTGTGGCTTGCCTTTTCCTTCTCTTCATGGTGTGATTCAAAGAACAGACATTTTGCTTTTTTTATTTTTAACATTTAACATTTACAATTTCGTCTTACTCTCAAAAGACTGTTACAGAGATGAGCCTGGTATTGTTTTAACATTTTAGAGATAAGGACCTTTAGTTTCCTGATTCTAAATCTGTACAGAATTTGAGTGTGCTCACTCAGGAGCAATTCAGGGGTTTACCTCTTGAATGACATCTAAGAGAAACCTGCTTAATGTAGTGACCTCCTGGCAGGTGGAGGATTTCAAGGCTCTAGTATGAATTTACATTCCAGATATGGCTGTGTCTTCCCACCCATGAAGGGAGACGTGGAGAAAGAGCAGGAGCTCCTTCAAGTTGAAAGCTACTTATTAAACCTAACAGATGATGGAGGAGCAGGATTGCATGCCCTCTCATTGCCTCTGACCTCCCTTCAACTTTCATTCCCTTCTTGGACTTCTAAAAAATTGCTTTTTAATCATATCCATAATTCATGAAAAGAAATGATAAAAATCAAAACATATTACCACTAGCTTATAAACGCCAGTGCTATTAATTATTAACAGCCCAAGAAGGAAGCCAGGAATGATCCCAAAGGTGAGAGAGATAAAGACGCTGGTGGAAAAAAAAATGTTGCATATTAAATGGGAAATTAATTCCTCTTTTCAAAGAGCAAGCAGAAGTTTAGCTAAAATAGGGGCCTTGGCAATCGTCTGATGAAAAACCCTCATGCCACAGATGGAAAAAACCTGAAGCCCAAAGCACGGCCTGCCTTGAGTTACGATTGGGCAACGAAATGTGTTTCTTTTTATTGCCGTCCTGTTCTCTAACTCTGCCTTTTTCAATGCCACACTTGACATCAGGGAGGACAAGTGTTTTCCAAAATAAAGGGACTTGTTGTTTGCAAAGCCTAAGAATCAGTCTTCATTTTAATGTTCCAAAGCTCACTGCCACTTCTCCAATGCAAATAGAATCACCCCCTCCCCCGCGAGATGCCAAATGCAGAAGGAACATGCACAGGCGGGCGATCTAAGTGATTCACCTCAAGAACACCAGTGTGCACAGCTTCTCCCAGCCCCTAGAATTTCTCTACCGGAGATATAATCTTTGGGGGCATAAAGGTTGCTCCGCCTTCAGAAAATCCCAACTAGAATGTAAACCACTGAGGGAACTTGGGACAGTGACTTCTCTGGGGCTCACTTCCTCCATCTGCAAAATGGGGCCCATGATGTGACCTGGCTCATCAGGTTGTTCTGAGAGTTAAAAGAGATGATGCACTAAAGGCATGAACACAGGTAGAAGGTTAGGTGAGGCTGGCCAGGAACCAAATGAGAGACTGAGGGGACTGAGAGACACCCAAGAATCTTGGGAAGGGCAGGAGGTACACAACTACACCAAAATTTGCTACAACCTCCTATACAGTTTTGCCCAGGAACGTGGTCTCAGATTGGGGGTGGTGGTTAAAAACCGATCCTTCCATGGTGGAAACTTCTCCCGCTCCGCTCTAAGGACAGGTCCAGGCAGGTCCCTGATGTGGAGCTGAGCTCTGCTACATTTCCTACTGCAAGGAAAGTTGTTGAATCAAGTGGGGAGCTCTCTGCTACTCAGAGGACACTAGTATTCTCCTCCCGGGAACCTCTGGTTCACCCAATCATGCAATTTATTCTCTTATTATAAACGAAAGGATTTATTTTGATGGTGTTTCCATCATTTTTTTCCCTTCAGCATTTGAATTCCGCCAAAGTTTTAGCAAAGAACATGTTATTCAATACAAGGCACATGTTTTCATTTGAGAGTGGAGAAAAATAGAAATTTTGGAGAAGTTAGACACAAGTGGCTCTTTTAGTTAGCATGGGAGAGGTCTTTTGGAGAAAACACCTGCTCTCCTCAGCCATTAATGTTCTCCATCAACTTCTCCTTCTGTCTGCATCGGACACTGCCTCCTGCGTGTCTTCTCACACAAATCCTGCTCTGGGGGGCGGGGTGGGGGGGAACCACGAAGTGCCAGTATTCTGTTCAGATATGTTTCAAGTGTATAAAGAATTTAGAATGTTGACCTGTAATCCAGACAGCAGATACCTCTCTGTTTTTTCCTCATTTCCAACCCAAAGGCAAGATTAACCCCAGGACTGTCCAATAGGATCTTAGCTCTAAGAGGCAGAAGATTGAGCTGTCAGAAGGGCTTTCTGATAGCTTTCAGCCAGGCTTTCACTTCTAGCCATGCTATGATACCCTCTTCTATTTTCATTTTTTTTTTTAAAGATTTGTATTTATTTATTCATGAGAGACAGAGAGAGAGAGAGGCAGAGGGAGAAGCAGGCTCCCAAGGAGCAGAGAGCCTGATGCGGGACTCAATCCCAGGACTCTGGGATCATGACCTGAGCCGAAGGCAGACGCTCAACCATCTGAGCCACCCAGGCGCCCTTCTATTTTCATTTTAAAAAGTCAAATGTATTAGATTTTTTTTTCTCTTCATTGGCTCTATTTTGATTTTGAAAAGTGCACAAACATGTAATAGCACTTCTTTTTTTATTCCTTTAATGCATAGTTTATATTTGAAGAAAAGAAGACAATTGCAGCTAATCACCAATAAACAGACACAATTGTCCTTTTGGGACTAGACGCGCCCCCCCCCCTTAATCCCTGCTCTGCCTCAGTTTCTGTGGGAGGTCTGGCATCGGTGGGAAAGATGCTTACACTCTGGGGGAGTTATGTGCTGGGCTTTGGATCTCAGTGATTTCTACAGTAATTCCAAGATGGATTGTGCCTTCTTTTTTTGGACTCGCACTGGGAAGCCAATTAAATTAAAAGGCTATTCATTTCACTATATTTGTCTCCAGGCTGCTCAAATAGAAATGCAAATGACTTCTATTTAGTGAATTTTCTGCCTCAGAATGCCTTCTCACATGTGGACTTCAGAGTCCAATCTGCATGAAGGGGGAGAAACACACACCCCAGCCCATGTGGCTACTTGGCTTCCTCCGCAGACTCGGTTTGAAGTTATGCTAAATGAAGGCATAGTCAGCTTCAAGACCATTCACAGGTCCTTAGTGCAGTTGGCAAAAAACGGGCCCATGTTTATTGAAATGGTCACACCTGGGAGGAAGAGAGGGAACAACTCTTTTTTCCAGCTGAACTAAGAAGAGTGAATAAATGGTAGAGCCTAAACATGGCAAATACTGCTTCCTTGGTGTCGCTTCCATTCACAAGGGGCCCTAGCCTTGCAGAGAAGACAGAAGCCAGCAACCCCTGGGCCCCAACCTCCAGTTTCAAATCCTACAAAATAGGACAGTATGCTGTCCTAAAAGCTCAAACCAAAGGGTCTGACTTAGAACATATGGCCAGTGATGACCAAATCAGAGGCTCAAGTGCAGATGACTGAACCCACTGGAGATCATTCTGGGGAGTGAAGTCATGGGTAGGGACCAACCAGATGGGGTCATTAAACATTCTTGAGAAAGGATCCATGGGGAGTGGACACTGAAACCACATGTCTACTACATGCCCGCATGGGTAGAAAGGACCTCTCAAAATGGATTAACTGGTGGTTTGTTGAAGAACTAGAAGCAACTAGAATTTGCAATTTTTTCCTTAAAGCACATATGGCATGTGGGACGTAGGAGGACTGTCCTCCAACAGTCCTTGCGCAAAAGTGATTTCAATTTTGAATACATGAGCTTCCTTAAAAGGAACAGGACGTTCACTCTAGCCTATAGTCTATAAAATAACAGCCTGCACCCTGCCATTTGTAGATCATTTTGGGGCCTGGCCAGCCCAAATTGAAACTTGCCCATCAACAGTGGCAGATGAAATATTAGGTTACCTCTAATGGCAGAGCTACCAGGGTCCCAGTGATGGAGAGGATGGGGGTTACGATGGCCGTCCTGGCCTTCATTACGGCTTATTGAGACCTGTCTGGCAGGATGTAATAAGCAGAACAAAATTTGAGGCAACAAAAATGCCTCAATGTTTATGAAAGACCAAAACTATTTCCCAGAAAAAGAAACCATTTGGAGCAAATTGAAAATCATTTGACTTCATCTTCACTTTCATGAAAAAAAAAAAAAAGAAAGAAATCCCTATCTGAGGAAAATTCACCTCTGCTTTGAAATTCCTATCTAATTCAAAATGCCTGGAGAGAAGGAAGGGAGGGATGGAGGGAAGAAGGAAAGGAAAGTGGGAAAGAGGGGGAAAGGTTGGTACAGAGAGAGCCTAGAATTCGAAGAACAATTTGACCATCTCAGTACCTGCCTCTCAAATTTCAAAAAGCACTCTTTTATTTTCCTTTTCTCATAAAACAGAGCAAATACAAACCTGAGGCCTAATATTCCATCAGAGAAAATGTCCTCTGAAAAGTCTGTTGTTTTTTGGTGAGTGTCCCAAATCAGTTGATTTAATTAAAATGAATGGGCAGTTTTTGATTCTATTGTATTCCTACTATCCCCTAAAAACAGGCAAAGCCATCAAAAAAAAAAAAACCAGCAAAAATGCACCGAATGTTCATAGCAGGTCTATTCATAGTAGCCCAAAACTGGAGACAACCCAAACGTTCATCAGGAATAGAATGGATAAATAAATTGTGGCATATTCATACAATGGAATATTAGCAATGAGAATAAACAAACTTCAAGTAGATGCAGCAATAGGAGAAAATCTCACATGCATAGTGTTTAACAAAAGAAACCAGATGCAATGGAATACTTATTATATGATTCCATCTACATTAACATTCAAAAACAGGCAACTAATTTATGGTGATGAAGGCCAGATTAGTAGTTACCATTGGAAAAAGAGAACATGTAGGAACCCCTGGAGTGTTTGTCATGTTTTCTTTCTTGATTTGAATGATGGCTACACTTGGTGAAAATTCAACAAGCTTGAAATTGCTTGTATTTTACTGCAATAAAAAGTTTACCTAAAAGTGCATATGATATGAGCAAACTTTGGGGAGTGATGGAAATGTACTATATTTCAATTGTGATGGTGATTATATGATCATATATATTTATTAAAACTCACCAAACTGTAGCCTTAAAGCTGGCGAATTTTATTATATGTAAACTATACCTAATAAAGCCAATTTTTTAAAAGTTTAAAGAGTTTAGGCAAAAGAATTCTACTCTCTGCACACAAAAGCAGTTTGAGAACAAATTCAGAATGAAAGCAACTGCATTCATTTATTCCTGTGCTTTATTTTGCAGGAGAAACAAATAAATCAATGGCTCAAATGTTTCAATGTGTATGAATTATTAGAATATAAGTCCTCAAAGGCAGAGATCCTATTTATATGTGAATCTCAGTACTAGCCAATTGGAAAACTGAGCCTAGGGATTCTCACTGCAGTTCTAATTCATAATCTTCTAAATGTCTCCCAGAGTCACTAATGTGCTTGTATCAGCACATTTTTGTGGCTGTGCACAATAATGCTGCCAAACAACCACAAAACTTCATTTATTGCTCATGCATTGGGAGTCAGCTGGTGGGGGTGGCTAGGCAGCTCTGCTGATCTTCCACAGCTTGCTCCCATGCCTGGGGTGAGGCTAGCTATTGGCTGATAGAAGCTGGCCTCAACTGGAATGACTGTGGCAACTTGATTGGTTGTGATCCTCCAAGATGGTGCCCAGTGATGCTTGCCTCCTGGTATATCCTTGCCCTTGTGCACTCACCTCCCATATAAAATAGAGCTGTCCTGTGTAACTAATAGGATCCTCCAAAGATGACAGTCATTCCAGGGCTTGGTTACCAAAGACATTGTAGCTTCTGCCTTGCTCATTTGGACCGCTCAGCTAAGTAGAAGCCAGACCATGTTGTGAAGACACATAATCAGTCCTATGGAGAGATTCACATGGTGAGGAACCAAGGCCTCAACATCCAGCACCAACTTGCCAGACACATGTATGAGCCACCTTGGACGTGGACTCGTCAGTCCCAGCCAAGCTTTCCGATCACCACAACCTTTGAGCCAGAACCCTGAGCAAGAACCAACCAGCTAAGCCACTCCTGAATTCCTAAACCACAGAAACTCTGAAAGATAATAAATGCTTATTGTCTTGAGCTGCTAAATTTTATGATAATGTGATATGCAGTCATAGACAACTAATATACTTGACTCTATACCATGTAGCTCTCATCATTCAATAAGGTACCCTGGATACATTCTCATGGTGACAGCAGAGATGCAAGAGAACAAGTGGAGAGGAGACATGCAAGCACTTTTCAAATCTCTCCTTGCATCATCAGGTCTCCAAAGATCCCTTTGGCCAAATTAAGTCAAATTACTCAGCTCAGAGTGGTAGGGCAGGGCAGGTTAGCTCACCTACTAAAGGAAGGCACTACAAATTTATATAGCAAAGAGCATGGTTGGTGGTTTTAAAAGGTGTCCACAAATTTTTTGGCACTGACCTATTCAAAAGGAAGGGCCTATTTCCCCTTTCTTTAATGTGGGCTGGACTTTGACTCCCTTCTAATGAATAAAATGTGTTGGAAGTGATAATGTGTGACTGCCCTGGCTGAGTCATAAAAAAGACTTCCTGGTTCTCTCCTCTCTCTTTCTCTCTCCCTCACTTTCTCTCTCCCTACCCCCCTCCCTCCTTTCATGGATTCTTGCTCTGACAAAAGACAACCACTTGTACTGAAGACAGTCAAGCAGATCTGTAGAGAAGTCTATATGGAAAAGAACTACCCACCAGAACCAATTTGCCACCATGATAGAGGTGGATCCTCTGGTCCCAGTCAAGTTTTCAGATGACTCCTGCCCCAGCCCATATCTCAAATGCAAAACCAACCTGAATATTTCTGACCCACAGGAACTGTGATAGATAATACAGTTTTATTGGTGTTGTAAGCCACTAAGTTATGGTATAATTCATTATGCAGCAGTCAATAACACAAGGAAAGATGAAGAATTAGAGATTTTATTTTTAACCACAGTTCAGGATTCTGGGCACAAACAACAGGATCCACTCTAGCTAGTTTAAGTAGAAAAGAAACATATTAAAGGGTACTGAAGAATCTGCAGGAGGGCCAGATTCTAGAGGCTATAAAAGCAACAACGTTGCTCAAAGCACAGGGTATTCCTGCTCCAGCCAGGACTCCATTCTTGTTGAAGCTGGACTCCATTCTTGTTGAAGCTGGATTAAGATATCTCAGCTTGTAACTTTAAAGTGGGTAGCCGGGTGCCAGAATCTCCACCATTAATATCCTAGAAAGTTGGATGCCTTCACACCCCCTTCACCCAAAAATGGAATCTGTGAAGTGCCAGCTTCATCTTCCTGCTCTCTTCCAACCAGAGGTCTTATACAGGTGCTTATAATTTTTGGAGTCTATCTGCAAAGGAGGATGGGAAAAAACGAGTTGTGGGCTCCATTCTTGGAGAGGTGTGATTTATAAGATAGGAAATACCCCAGTAATAGGAAGGGTGTCCAAAAGGTGCTGAGTAGCTAGAAAAATTGACAAATGCTCACTTCTTGTCTCATGTAAAATCATCATTACATTACTAAAATATAGATAATTAGAGAAATTACTGACATGTCTTCCTATTTCCTGGAACTCAAATTGGTAAAAGAAATTCAACTCTAGTACCATTCCCAAGCAATTGTTAATGACCACGTAGAGTTCTGTGCTAAGAGGAATTCTACGCTCGGGTGGAAAGAAATCTGGGATCAAGCTGTAATGATGCCATGTGTGCTACGTATTTGGGTTAAATAATAGGTACCTACAAAAAGAAATGCCCTCTGTCTCTGTATTTTCTCTCCTTTCCTACAAGGAAAGTCTGAAAATACTCCATTACCTTTTACAATTGTTTAGACCAAAACTGTTCCCACTGACCAAACGCTATTTTAGTCATCTATCTGAAATGGCATGCAAGCCAATCCATGTCCCTATTGTATCACTCCAGTACTTGGTAGAACCCAGATATGTAAAACAGCTCTCTAGTGAAATATGGCCTCTTGTTCTGTCTCCTCCTCAACTGCTTACACTTATGTCATCCCCTGAGGGATCCCTGAGGAAGTGCAAATTCCACAAGATGTAGTTTAAATGTCACTGACCTATACCATTGCTATAACCAACTGTTAATCTGCAGAGCTCCTTCATTCATGCTCATTTTCTCTTTCCCGTCACTCAAATTCAGTCTATTGGTAAGAATAAATGGTGGACAAACAGTCCCTACACTTTAACCCTTCTATTTTCCTGTCTGGATTGTCTGGATGGTGTGACTTTTCCCCATGTGAGTCAATAATGTTTATAGCACTAGAACTTCGCATGATTTGCTGTCTTTTAGTCACCTCACAGAGACCAACTTCAGGGCTGACAAATAATAAGTCTACATTAAGTTACTTCATCTTCATCCTTGTGCTAATAGCAGGAGACTTCCCTATCTGAAGACTGAACATCACACCCGCTATGTCATGGTTTCAGTGGGGCACATTCCCCCCTTGCCTCCATTCTCCTTAGCCACTATTGCTCAGAGTGCCCTCAGCTGTCTCATAATTATATTAGGAAGCAGGATATTTGCTCATGCCATAGAACAATGCTTCTCACACTTTAATGTACACACAAATCACCTGGGCATCTGTTTAAATGCAGATTCTATTTCAGCAGGAGGGGCCAAGACCCTACATTCCCATCAAGCTCCCAGGTGATGCTGATGCTTCTGGTCCATGCCACACCTTACCTAGCAAGGTTCTTCTAGACCCAGACTCACCCTAAATGGGAGGAACTTACCACTTTTCCTAGAACTCTACTTGTGTACCTTCTCTTCTTACCTCTTTCCTTTGGATCACATTCCTCCACCATCAATCCCCGAGACATTGGTGTTCATTCCTGCTCTACCCTTGATCATACTAGTTTTATTCATTCAATGAGCCAATAATCATTAAGCCCCTGCCATGAGCTAGACACCATGCTGTGCACTAGGGACACATCCATAAACAAGATTATCCCTGCTCACATGGAACTTATGATCTAAAGAGAAAGACATTAACAAATAACTACTTAATAATTACTTGTACTTGTGAGGAGTGCTAGGAATGGAAATTACAGGATGCTCTGAGAGCAAATAATAGAGAAAAATCTAATCAAGTCTCTTGGGCCCTTGGGGTTTCCACTTTGCGTGACTTCCTCTGGTTTCATATAAACTCAGCCTTATCTATGGTGAGGCAAAGCATTATAAGTTTCCCTGATAACCCTTTACCCTCCTCTTGACCACAGTCACTAGTTTGCACTTGGTATTTCATGGCCATACTCACCTTTGGAAGGAAGATGAGCATGGCATGGAGCTTACGGTTGACAGGTGTGTCTTGGACTTCCATAACTCCAAATTAATACTGGATTGCCTCATGTCATTCTTGCCCCTTGGCTCCCCTTGATAATGGTGCTGGCCATCTGCAATAGCAAGCTGTTCCCTCCCAAATTCTAGTCAACACTTCCCCTTGCTCAAAAATGACAGCAAATATAACACCCTAATTTCTTCCTCTCGTGACCTCTTTTATTGATCTACTACCTAGAACTATGACTCGGCTACTGCCAGCAAATTACACTGATTAACACCAAGGTCTTTAATATTTATTCATTAAGAATGACAAGGTCCAAATCTCGTTGCCATATCAGAGATTCTGGCCTCCTTAGGCTCAGAAGGCTTAGCTAGCTGCAATAGTTGTCCTTTCCAGTCTCATAGGGTATCAGTTAGGCAAGAAAAAGAGAAAAGGTATGGATATTGCAGAACCATTATAACCTATGTACGATAAGGTCTTCCATGGTTTCAGCCGTAAAATTCATTCCTGTATGGTGTTATAGTCAAAGAAATATGATCTATTAGCCAAACTGTATCTGCAATGGAAGTTGAAGCTTTCCTGAAATCTTTTAAAAGTGGATTCCATTAGTTCAGTTTAAATTTAAGGAAAACTTTAAGTCCCGTTTCCTGTTATTTGTCCTTTTTAATATTTCACATCTAAAGTAACTGCCCAAATGTCTTCTCTCTCCTGCCTCTCCTAAAACTCTGCTAATTCCCCATCCAACCAGATCCACTGGACATCAACCCTTCATCACCAACTTCTCCCTCATGGGATTCATTCTGCCAAAGTCTTATGACAATAGTTTTCATCTCTTTCTCTCTCTCCAGTGTCAGCCCAGCATGATCTGGCCCTGTCAGCCCTGTCACTCTGCCCAATGGCCTAACTTGGTCCAGGATCTTGAGGCAGATCTAGAATTCTTCCACCTAGGAATCTCCCACCCAGGAGGAAGAGAGGGCAAGTGTACATTCTCTTGCATTGTCTGTGCTTGGTTTTGTCACTGCCACTTCATTAACCCAAAGAATTAACTCCTATTACTTCAAGGAAAGGGACCATGGCAATTATTATTAACATTCCAGTCTTTGCTGATTAAGAAAATAGAAAATGGCAAAAAAAAAAAGCGCTAGTGTGAAATAAGTAAACTTCATATTTAACTGACTAGCATCTGCATTCAATTAAAAAATATATGTATATATATAGTCTGTATGCAAATCTTTATACACACACACACAGACTCTGTACTAGATGCATCACTTCTCCAATCCTGCCAAGAGTATAAGTCCTCCCATGTCCCTTCACCATAATCCTTTCTCCACAACCCACATGCTGGGATCCACAGATGCCTGTCCCTTAATTAACTTAGTTAATACTTATCACATATCACCAACATTTTTAAATTTTACCTTAGCATATTGCTTTTCAGGAAATGTCCAAAGTGTTCGACATTAGGAGTCCTAAGTATGTTGTACTTTTAGGACTCTTGGAGGGATAGACTCTAATCAAGCATTTTTGACTCATATCTGACTTTCTGCTCTAGAGTAAACCCCATAAATCCTTACCCTGGGAGTGAGCTCTGAGCCATTACTCGTGAATGTTAATTGTATACAACATTAATGGAGAATGTGGATGACACTGGCTTCCTGACCTGCAGCTTTGTTTCATAATCCCTGGCTTGCCAGCTGGGACTTTGATGGGGCATTTTACAGCACAGCCTTTGCTACCCTCGTGAAACATTACAATCACATAAAATGTGCTGTAGGATTGTCAGTAATATGGAGCCTGATCTTGGCATCTGTGCCATAATCATCTCTTCTCATCACTTCACTGCCCACTTAGGAGTCTTTGGAAGGCTTCCTCTCCTATGAATAGGGGTGTGGAGCTTAATCAGTCATGCCTGGCAAAAACACCCTCATTTCCAGTTCCAGTTCAACAACTCACCAAAGGTGGTGTCGGGAAGTTCTCTTAACTTCCCTGTTCTCTTATTTAATTGGCATTTCCTCTCAGTCTCCAGAGCAGTCAATTCCCTCTTTCAGGTATGGGATACTCTGGAAGGCCTGTTGTAGATGCTCAAAACAACTTACACACACACCAATCAAAACTCAAGCCAAAGGCACATGGCGACCACTTAACCTGCTTTGAGTTCTACCAAGCAGAACCCTGGCACCAGAAAAATTGTCCAAATTCCTGTCTTAGTGAGATATTAGGAATATGTCTGAACCAAATATTGGAATCAATGACATGATTCTTGTCCCTTCCCAGTTCCATAGTGTCTATAGAAAAAATAAATTATCTAGTGCCTCCCTAAGTTTCCATGTTGCCTGTGACCCCAATGCAGGACACAATGTAGACTTTCCCCTACTGCTTGGAGTCAATCAATAGCTGGTTTCACCCAACTTTCTGGTAAATGGAAGAGCAAATTACAGCACATGTATGAACAAATCCATTAGTATGGGGAGCAAGAACCAGGGTCCACTTTGAGCATCAACTTATACCGGCCCATTATCTCTCAAAGATAATGGGCCAGTACTACTGGGTTCAGGGGTGAGTTCAGCCTGACCTGCTTCTGCCCCAGCAGAACTGGCCTCTGATGGCCTTTGTGGGGTGCTCTTCTGAAGTCAGGAAATAAGGCGGCTGTGTACCTTGCAGGGAAGAAGAGCTGGGTACGTGCTACTGATGGGAATGGTATCACTAGTGTGAGCACAGTACTCTTGATTCAAGAATAGACCATTTCTTCTTTATGTGGATGTTGTTGATTTTGGCAAATGCATAAATAGGCAAATGGGAACCAAGAGGGACCAGAGGGGAGGGAATTCCACTCCTTCCCTTGTTCAAGCCTAAACATGCTGGTGTTCTTTCAGGCTCTCAAACCCGCTAATGCTAAGTGTCATGGCATTGTGCCATGCCCTTGGTCTCCAAATCGGCTGCACATCCCAATCATCTGGGAGCTTTCAAGAATCCCAATGTCCAACTCTCAGCCCATCCCAGTTATATCCAAATGGCTGAGGGAGGGGGCCAGGCATCAGTAGTTTTTAAAGATCCCCTAAATGTTCCCATGTGCAGTAATTTGGGAACTACCAACAAAGTGGTTATGAGCACAGACCCTGGGGTCAGATCTGGGTTTGAATCCTTGTTCCACAATTTACCAGCTATGTGAGTTAAAGCTAGTGAGCTGCTTAAACTGTGTTTCAACACTCTCATTTTCAAAATGTAGTATTTTACAAATAAGACTAGCATTACCTCAGAGGGTTTCTATGAGAATTAAATGATGTATTATTTGCAAAATGTTTAAATCAATTCCTCGTATGTGCTAAGAGCTATAAAAGTCTGTTAAAAAGAAAAACACACATGTGAGCTCATTGCTACCTCAGGGCCTTTGCTCTTGTTGTTCTGTCTGGAGTTCACCTTTCCTGACCCTCATGGCCAAAAGGTAGCCCATCTACCCCAGCTACACTCTATCTTGGTGCCCTTTATTATTCTCATGTACACACTTATATGTATATTTATTGAATATATTTTGATCATCTGCTCCACTAGAATGTAAATCCATCAAGAGGAGGCTCTGCCCTATCTCTAGAACAATGCCTGAGTAAATGAGTACATGAGGGAATGCAGACGCTGGGGTGGATCTAATTCACTAGTAATGTGAAGAGCAGGCATTCAAGGAAAGATGTCCAGGCCTTTTGACAGAGACCCTTCCACAGGCTCCAAAGTGCTCATGGTTCAAATACAACCTTTGGGTTTGTTGTGGGTGAGACTTCACAGCTGGAAAGAGGTACACACGTTAGCATCCCCAATTAAGCCTTGTGCATCCCCAATTAAGCCTTGTGCAATAAGAACCTTGCCTGTAAACAAGCAAAGTGGCCTCTCCCTGAAAATCTAGAGCCGATGAAATTGCACTCCAGATAATTACCTCATTTGAATTCTCTCATTTCATTTCAGTAAATAGTTCATATTTATTTTATTTAGTCTAAAGCTGGTCTATTTTCATTTTATAAATTGCTGCCCCTCCAACCAGGGTCCCCAGTAATCTCACTATGTGGGTATGAGAGATTAACCTCTGAGAATTTTAAACAGAATGAAATACATGAGGACCACATCAAAGGTGGGGAAGATATGTATATCTTCTATAGAATGCATGGTGCAGATTAGCAATAAGACGTCATGGGTACCAGGGAAGTCTCTGTGCATCTCATTAGGATTCGACATTTCCATTTAGGTTAATCATCCTACAGATGTGTTCCATTTCATGGAAGATGAGACATCCTAACCTGGAACGCCAAGCCATCCTGAGGGTGATGTGGATTGCAGAGTCACCTCCCTGTACGGATACATGTGTAAATGCAGTGTGGATCCCCCACAGATGCGTGCACCCATCCCTGCACATTTCAGATCCTAGCTGCAAAGTTGCTGACTGGGAAGCTGAGAACTGAAGTCAGCTGAAGGTCCACTGGGCATGATGAAGGCTCCTGGGTGTCAGAGTCTATGAGAAGTCACGGAAATTACTAAAATATGATTTACAGTAATGTTTTGGGAACAAGGATGTGACTTAATTTGAACTTTTCTCTCCATTTCATCATCACAAGAGAGGCAACATGGCCCATATAGATTTCCCAAGGTCAGTGGTCTGCCTTCTCAAGAGTTCATGGCAGTCTTGACTGAACTTAATCAGAAGAAATTTCACAGAGGGTCCCCAGGCCTCAGTATAGGCCCTGGCCCCCTATACCTCCTCCACCTGTGGTACCCAGAACAGTGATCCTTCCTCACCTTCAGGTTTAAAAACCTGGAGACCTCCAGACCCTCAAGCAGCAAAGCAAGGCACTGGGAAGCTCAGAGGTGGACTCTACCTAAGGCAAGCTCCTCATGAACAACGTTTCACAGGGGCTGCCAACCAAAATGTACTCTGGGGTGCCTTGGTGGCTCAGTTGGTTAAGCAACTGCCTTCGGCTCAGGTCATGATTCTGGAGTCCCGGGATCGAGTCCCACATCGGGCTCCCTGCTCAGCGGGGGGTCTGCTTCTCCCTCTGACCCCTCCCCTGTCATGCTCTCTGTCTCCCATTGTCTCTCAGATAAATAAATAAAATCTTAAAAAAAAAATGTACTCTGGGTAGATGGGTGACAATTTGTCAGAACATCACAGTTTGAAGCTTTCTGTTAACCAGCACTTTGTTGTAAAAGATTGCCTAGCAGGTGTCAGCCAGGCAATATGATCCTTACCCTCATTATTTTTTTTTTTTAAAGATTTTATTTATTTATTTGAGAGAGAGAGAATGAGAGACAGCACGAGAGGGAAGAGGGTCAGAGGGAGAAGCAGACCCCCCGTTGAGCAGGGAGCCCAATGTGGGACTTGATCCCGGGACTCCAGGATCATGACCTGAGCCGAAGGCAGTCGCTTAGCCAACTGAGCCACCCAGGCACACTCTTACCCTCATTATTGTCCACCGGAGGTCCACAGTGCTGTCCCCACAGGACCACCACGAGATGTTACTATTGATCTAACAGTTGACTCATGGTCAGGGTTCAGATCTACACCATCCAGCTGCCTTCTACTTCATGTACATTTTAAGGATAAGAATATGTATGCTTTGCTCACCAAACTAAACAATCTCCTTCTGGTCCTCTCCCCTCCCCCCTCCCACAGCTGCTAGATGAGTGCTTCTCAAACACTAATATGCACCCAAATCATCTGGACATGTTTTAAAATGCAGATTCTGATTCAGGAGGTCTGAGACAGTGCCTGAGACTCTGCATTTCCACCAGGCACCTGGGCAGTACAACACTGCTGACCCAGAACCACACATCAAATAGCAGCTATCTAGAGCTTCTGTATTCTCCCTCCTCGAATACATCAAAATCTAATCATTGAAAGTGACTTTGGACCATGAAGGTTCAAATGAGAGGGGAGGCTTGGTGTGTTTCCATCCTCAGGAGTATTTGCCATTTTAGAAAACTAAGAATACCTTGCCAAAGGAATGACGGCATTCTCATGGAATTCTGGAGCTGGGGTAGTTTGAGTTAAGCCTGGAACATCCTTCTCAAATCATCAGAAATCCTGACTATTGCCTGTATCCTGAGGCCCCACTTGTAATGAGCAGCGTCTAGCCATGAGGCCAGTGCCATCTGTGTGGCTGAAGCAGATGCAAAGGGGAGGTAAGAACCCCAGAATGACAGGACGCAAGGCCTCCCTTCCTTCACACAACCACCTACCTGGATCTCTGCTGCCGGTTGCCTCTGCATCAGGCAGGACCACCTCTTCTGCAGGCTCAGCTGACCATAAATTCTGCTTTAAGACCTGTTCTCTATACAGACATCACCGCAAAAAAAGGTAGCTGGTGGCAGGAAGTGGTTAAAACCAACTCATGGCTTTATCATCCAGAGCAGCTGATGGGAGAAGAGCATAAGTGAAGCTCCCCCAATTGCTCTTCCCCCACCTTGTTCTTCCTAGGATTATTTTATTTATAGCTAGGAAAAAATAATTACCTACAGCTGTGTTTCTCAGGTGCAGGGCACTTAAGGCAGCACTCCCACCCACTGGGTCCCTGCTTGCTGAGCACACCCCTGGGAGGAACCTCCTGACCCCCTTCTCCACAGCCCTGTGACCTCCCAGCATCTTCTAGTCTTGCGGGGACTCAGGTTATCAGCCAGTGACCTTCCACACGGGCCCTCTCTATGACTTGTCTGGGATCGATAGACTGATTTCTTTATTCCATTGCATTATCAGATGAATGGATTTGAAAGACAAATAGCTCCCCTCTAGGTCCTTCCTGGAGTTAGAACAGACCCTGTGCAGTGATTAGCTTAGCAGAGTGCTTAGTAGCCAGAGCTCCAAACACATTCAGATGGAATGCTAGGATGCCAGTTCCTTAACTTCTCAGTGTCCTCATCTGAACGGTGTGGATGATAATGGCACCGACCCCACAGGGGCAAGGATTAAATAAATGCACGCCAAGTATTTACTCACATGTTTGAGCAGACGAGGTATGCAACACATGGTAGCAATTACTACATGGGTGGTGGTGAGGGAGGGAGAAACTGGAGCCAGAGAATTAAAGCTGGAAGAGAGGTCACCTGGGCCAGGGCATTACAAACTTTATGGAGCATGAGAATCACCTGGGAGCACAGATTGCTGGGCTCCCCCCAAGATGACTGGACTCAGTAGGTTGGGGTAGAGCCCATGAATTTGCGTATCTAACAAGCCCCCAGGTGATGTTTTTAGAACCAAGTAGCTAGACTAACCCTTTTTCTGATGCAAGATGTAGTCCCACGTCTCCGATTCCTGTAAGATCTCTTGGAAGCTCTGTTGGGCAACTCCTACGATGGTAGAAGAAAGGAAATGAATCCTCGCTGGTGATCTATAATGAATCATGAGCTTTAAATATATTACTTTATCCTCACAATAACTCATGAGGTTAATTATAGTTGTTCTCTTGTTTTGTTTTCTTTGTTTTTTAAGATGATGACACTGAGGCTAAGATGCCTTCGACACTTTCACAGAAAAAATTGAGGAGTCAGGATTTGAACCCAGTCCCTGAGTTCTTTTTTTTTTGAAGATTTTATTTATTTGAGAGAGACAGAGAGAGAGGGAGAGGGAGAAGCAGACTCCTCACTGAGCAGGGAGCCCAATGCGGGGCTCGATCCCAGGAACCCGGGGTCATAACCTGAGCCGAAGGCAGACACTTAACTGACTGAGCAACCCAGGTGCCCCGAGTCCCTGAGATCTTGTGTCAGTGATGTTCAGGTGTATCTGGGAACCCGTACCTTATGGTGCCCTTTATAGATGAGCAGCTGTTAAAAGTTAGGCTATATTTTTGTTTTCATACTGAGCTACAATCTACCTAAGTCATGGTTTTTGGATCTTCAGTAGAACTGAAAAAGACTTAATATTTTTAATATTATTTGGGTAGAGAGAGGACAATCATAACCTTTGGTGCACATTTGATCATGATTAAGTGTGTAGGTCCCAACCGCAGGTTTCTATGTTCAAATCCTGACTCCCCCACTTCTTATCTGGGTGACTCTGGGCAAGGTTGTAACTGATCTGTGCCCCCACTTTCTTAAATCTGTAACATGAGAATAGTATTAGTACCTTCATCAGAATAGTGAGTGGAGAAAAAAACAGTTTAATGCATATACAGAGTGACATGGCAATTTTAGCTTTTATTATTTCAATCTATACAGACTTTGTAAAGCCTTCATAAAGTCCTTTGTGACTGAGGTCTTAAAAATTGGAGACGTCAGAGTTTTTTCCGCCCTTTATGATATGACTACAGAATATTTAGCAGCATCTTTGAAGTCCTCGCTGCTGATGAGAGGTGCTGGATAAAAACAATATCAAGAGCAGATGTGCATTTCATCAGCAAGAAACCTGAGTTAAACCAACCAAGCTGCTATGTAGTTACTCTGTTTTCTGGCAGAGGTGATTCGGCTTCTTGTATTTTAAGGTAGAGAAATGGAGTCTTCAAGGTGTTAAAGAAGACCACCCACGCATGTCCCAACCAGAGCCTCCTAAAACTCCAGGAAAGCCAAAGGAGGGGAAGATAAAAATACTTAATCATCAAAGGCAAGGGGATATTTTACTGATTGGCAAAAATCATTCTTTAAGTTAAATAAATAATACAAATGATGAGACAAAGGAATACAAGTATTATTTATACCTTGTGTCCTAGATTGGTTAAAAAAAAAAAAAAAAAGCCTGAATTCTCCTCCCCTCCCTGAATGCTTGCCCTTGGCAATGTGACTTTTCAGTCCTTCCCACCAAAAGGTGGAGTCTATTTCCTCAAATCTTGATTCTGGGCTTGGCCACAGGACTTGTTTCAGCCACAAGGATGCGGCAGAAGTGATGCTATGGCAGTACCCCAAGAGGCCCAGGCTTTTGTTAGCACATTGCCATCACATCATGAATAAGCCCAGGCTAGCCTGCTGGAGAATGAGATACCTGGCCCAGTCATCCTCATTGCCCCAGACAAGTGAGGACATCCAAGACCAGCCAGCCACATCCGTTTTATTGGGTGATTACAGACTCATGAGAGAGCCCAGTCAAGCTCAGTCGGGTCTGGTCCAGAACAGCAGAACCACCCAGCTGATCCAGAGGCTCATGAGACTCATGAGAAATAGGGTTCATAGGGTTCATTGTTTCATCCCTCTGGGTTAAGCTGTTTTTTCTCATACACCCACTGTAGAGTTGGTAGGAATAAAACCACAACAACCACCATATTAAAAGCAAGAATAGTACTACTGGTAGAGTTTGAATGGCAGAAAATTGTTAGGATTCAACCATTTTTAACTTACAAAAATAGGAATTTCATGTGGGCCAACCTAATATTATTCAGTACTTTTCACATGTCAAGCACCATTTTATATGAATTGTCTCATTTAATCTTTACAACAATTCTATGAAGTAGATACTAATATCTCCATTTTACCAGTGAGGACATCTAGGCTCAGTAAGTATCTGTCAGAAGAATGAATAAAAGAAAGGGCAACATTTCTCAAGGTCACATGACCAATACCTAGTGGGACAGGAATTTGAGCTTAGATTGGATTGATTCTTCTGCCTACATACTTTCTACAACAGGAAGCAGGTGTTAATGACATTTATCAACCATTCACTAGGCATCGGCTGTTCTAAGACCTTCACGTGCCTTATCTCGTTTAACCATCACATATAGCCTTGAAAAATAGGTGTGATTTATGCATGGGGAAGCCAAGGCACTCCGGCGCTCAGTAATTTAACCAAAGCAATACAGAAAATAAATGGCTAGGCCAGAACCTGAACCCAGCCAATGTTCCAAAAACTGTGGTCAACTGTACATGGCACCTTTCAAGGAAATGATTAAGGAGAAATAGAAGGAGAGAATGGGGTTTCTCATAAGCAGAACCGTAGTAAATGTTTTGCATCTCTGAACTTAAGCCTGTATTACCCCGGCTTCATTGTAGTTAAAACTCCCATTTTATAAAGGCTCTTCCTTTCTAAGAGGGCATGCATGGTCTTTTCTCATCTATTGCCAAATCATTACACAGCAACTTTTGGGAAACCAGGTTCAATCTTCTCCTGGAGACGTGCGAGGAGACTGTTCTGTCAAGTCCTTGGAGAAGCTCCCTAGTTCTCCACAAAGCCAACCCCTGTAGCCTGAGATATTCACCATCAGTATCACACCTCTGAATTAAGGCGCCATTGCCAGAAAGCCCTTGCAAAAATGCAGGTATGTTACCTGTAAAGGTTAATATGAATTAATTTGTATTATGCAAACTTAAGGGATGCAAACTTAGGGACCAATAGAGACCAGACACATGAAGGAAATGATGGAGTGAGCCTGGTGTCATGTGAGCAGGGATGGTGAGGACTGTAGCAAATTGGGGAGTCCATGTCCCCTCTAAATGGAGACGCTGCTACTAACATCAAGTCCATTGATAGCGGCAGATGTTTTCAGTTTACCAAAGAAGCCAAAACATCTAGCTATTTTGGGGTAATTTGCCTTTATTATGAGGGAAAACTGATACACTGGGCTTGAACTTGGTCTGCAGGAGGCTAGTTTGCGACACTGTGCTTAGATCAATATATCATTTCCTTAAGGGAGAACCACTCCAAGGGTTGTCCCCGCACCAGTGACACCAACAGCACCTGGGAACTGGCTGAGAATGCAAGCTCTCTGGCCCCATCCCAGATTCCTTAATCCAAATCTCTGGGGGTATGAGCCAGATATCTGGGTTTAAGCCTCTAAAAGGTGATTCTTTTATAAATCAAGATATGAGTGGTCCAGAAGCAGAAGTATCAGATGTGCAAGGAGTCAAGGGCAGGTTCTGGGGCTGACGAAGGGGAAAGGATCCAGCCCTCTCTGTCAGGAAGAGGAAGAGGAAAGGGATGGTGTGTGACAAGACTGGAAAAAGCATCCTGGGAGCTCTGCAAACAGGACTGTCACCTTGGACAGACAGGTCACTCTTCCTTCAAAGCCAAGACACCCGGCTTTCTGAGGCTGGCATCTCCTCCTCTCCCAACTCCCGGGAAAGTGACACTGTGTTCCCATATCAGAGCAGTGTCAGTGTGAAATCTGTTCCAAAGCATGTCTCTAAAGTTGTCACCATTTTAGCTAATTAGTCAAAGGCTTCCATCTGCCTAGTGGCTCACCACAGTTCTCATATTAATTTTTTATGCAAATGTGGTGATTTGGGGGAGGGATGATGTCAAGCAGAGTGATAGGTACCTCCCTGGAGCCAGAGTAAGATACATCCTTAAGGTACAATCAACAAAATCTCCAGAAAGGTCGTGTTGAACCAAGCTTTTGTATTTGGGTTCTTTGATGCTTAGAAATAACTTCAATTACAGGGGAAATCGGAGGGGGAGACGAACCATGAGAGATGATGGGACTCTGAAAAACAAACTGAGGGTTCTAGAGGGGAGGGGGGTGGGAGGATGGGTTAGCCTGGTGGTGGGTATTGAGGAGGGCACATTCTGCATGGAGCACTGGGTGTTATGCACAAACAATGAATCATGGAACACTACATCTAAAACTAATGATGTAATGTATGGGGATTAACATAAGAATAAAAAAAAATAATAATAAATAAAGAAGGCTTGGAAAAAAAAAAAAAGAAGTAACTTCAATTAAAGTCATGGGAGATGTGTGATAAATATATACTGACCTAACCTCCCTACTGTAATCTTAACTGTTTAAGAAGCTGGCCACCAAGCCAATCAATCAAAGCACTGTTCAATTAATTTCTCCTTCCTTCTTCTTTTATTCCCCCTCATTTTTTTTTTTTTTTTTTTTGCTTAGCCATGTAATCTTATTGTATTCTTTCCTTCTTTATATTATTTGCTGCCTTCTTTTTAAAGAAGCTGACTTACCTTTCAAGAACAAATTCCATTGTAGCAGTGCCCTCACGGATGATAAGGCAGTAGATTAAAACCCAGGAGTAGCTTGAAATGCTGGGGATGATTTGAAAGAAAGGGTCAATTGTCTCGTATTAATTCAGTAATAACTGGAGAGACATTATTCGTATTGCCTCCTTCCAGGCAGAACTATCTGGTGTCTCATGAAGTTCAGTGCCATTGTAAAGGAAAGTAAAATAAAAAATTGGATACAGGCCAGTTCTGACTCCAATACTGACCCCACCTTTAGTTTCTACTTACAGATGTTTGTGTTGGGATAGAAATTAGACTCTGGGTTCAGATCATTTCCTTCCGCCTGTATCAGATAGCTATTGCTGCATACAAAGCGTGCCAATACTTAATGGCTTAAAACAACCACCATTTAGTTAGCTAAGAATTCTGTGGGCCTACCCAACAGTTCTGTTGATTTAGGCTGGGCACCACCACGTGACTCCATCATGTGGTCAGCTGGAAGGTTGTCTAAGGGCTTACTGGTCTAGGATGGCCTCACTTTCTGTGGACCACTAGCTTTTGGGGAAAGTCATAAAGATGGCATGACAGACAGTGTTGATGCCCTGCCCAAATTCCCTAGGATCCCTTCTGCTGGTTCCTTGTGCCTGTCCCCCAGCTGGGCAGTGCTTTGCTGCTAAGGAGTGGCCCCTGTGACCCTTTCAGAGGGTTGCCCTTGGGTTACTGCAGCTTCCTCCCCAGGACTGACAGCTGGGAGTTGCTGAGAGTTACATCCTCCCGCTGGCCTCCAGCCCAGGATGAAAACCCCGCTCCCTTACTTCAATGGGGATAAACTCTGAGGCCTAAATGATGCTCTAGAACACTCCACAGGATCAGGCAGAGGCTGGGAATTTGCCGCCCTCTTCCCTGCCATTCCCTACTCTCAACTCCCTCCTGGGAGCACTTCCTTAGGAGAACATTGGCCTGTCTCAGGGTCTGTTTCCAGAGATCCCAATCTAAGAAAGCTGGTCTAACCCAGCTGTCTTTAAACTGAGCACAGAGCGGCCCTGTTTGTCTACGGGATATGTATGTGGTTTCTTCACAAAGGGTCACCTGAAGATAGTTTCCTAGCCAAAGAGCATTTAAAATAAAAACCACCTCAAACAGCCCAGGCTTTCCTATAGGTGAAAAGACAAACACGCAAAGAAGTGAAGCCACTCATGGGAAGGCACACTGCCTGGGAGGATAGAACAAATTCAGGGGGCCTTGGACCTGAGTCACATTCACTTGTGTCACTAAACTTGGGGACTCCCACTGGATTCCCCTGAGAGCCAGGCCCCCGAGAGAGGGAAGACAGTTGTGCAGAGGGACAAGCCATGGGAGCTCCTTAGCGAGATGGGGTGCTGCCTGGTTCATGAATCCTTTAATAATGCCATTACATCTTTAAAATTTAAAAAAAAGAGAGAAAAAAGAAGAACCATGGTGTCTGCATCCTGGGAAACTGGGGCTTCAGAACTGGCCCTGCCCTCGTGATCTTCCCTCCCCACACCTCCTCCCCTCCATCTCTGCCTCCCCAAGTCCCCATCCTTGCTCCCTCCTCCTCTCTCTTTCTTGTCACTTGCCTTTGGCCCTTCCTCCTGCTTCCTCCTTTCCCCTCCTCTCCCTCCTCCCTCTTCCTCCTCACCCCTCCCTCCTCTTCCCCCATCATGCCCTGCTCCCCGCTCCCTCCTCCTCCTCTTCCTTCCCCTTCTCTCCCTCTCTCTCTGGCTCACCATCTTCATCATCTTCATGAGTACTGCTAGCTTCTCGGCCATCCCTTTCCTCTGAAGAACTTCCCTTCTACTAATTTCTGTTTGTTTTCACAAGTGAAGACTTGTGAGCCAGCGACTGGGCACAACACACAAATCTGGACAGCAGGTAGGTCCCAGGCGCTGCAATCAGCAGCTCTGCCACGGGGAGACTCGGTCCCAACGCGAAGCCCTCCCTCCCGCCTCCGCCCTTCTCATCGGAGGCATCTTATTGGCCTTTCAGTTCACAGATCCGCAGGGCGTGATTTATCGAATGTGATATGGATGTGAAAATACTGTCAAGCTTCTGGAACTAGGAAGATATTTAGATCACTCCACTCACGTACAGCATATTTATGAAAGGAAAAGGAAATGGGTGGATTATAAATGAGAAAAACCTGGAAGAAAAAAACGCTATCCTTCCCAAAGTCCGTCTTTTTACCAACTTCTTTACAAAAGGCAGAGCCTATCGGTAAATACCTTACGTTGGTCGAGTGTGACAATTTCTGGCTCCTTTCAAAAGAGGCAGCCTTCGGGATTTCCACAGGGACTCCCCCAGATCTGCCCACCCCTACGCTTCTGCCCCTCCCCCGGCCCCACTCCGGGGCAACCACCAAGTCCAGCGCGGAAACTGTGAGCTCAGGGAAGTCAGAGAAATCATTGCGCCTCTCCATCTTTCTGGAGACGCAGAAATCGGGGCCCACAGAGGCGAGGGCTACACGAGAGATCCCAAGAACCAAACTACGGCTGGCACTGGTCTGAGAGTCAAGAGTCCCAGGCCTGGATCCCAGCCCCACTAAAAGTTTCCTTTGTGACCTCAGGCCAGTCACTGTGCCCTTGGGGCCTCAGTATGGCTGATTAAAAAAATGGGCCACCATTATTCATGCTTCCCCATTATCCATGCTCTTTCCGTGTGACTCCACTCTTATCTCCCAGCAAGAGGAGGAGTCCGTTTCCTGGCCTCTTACTCTGGGCCGGTCATGTGATGGGCTTTGGCCAACAGAAGGCCCCAGAAGTTCTGAGAGGAAGCCTCAGGGGTCTTGCACACTATGGCTCCCTTTCTTGGAACCCTGCCCAGCCATCATGTACAAAAGCCCAGGCTAGCCTTAAGGGGATGAGAGACCACATTGGAGCCTGAATGAGCCACCCTGCTGAGGCCATCCTAGACCAGCCAGTTCTCAGCTGAGCGGGAGCTGCCCAAAACTGCACGAATTTGGCCTGGGAGACAATAAAAACTGTCCGGCTATGCCCATCCCAAATTTGTGACCAAGGTTATCATGAAATAAATAAATGGTTTTTATTTCAAGCAGCAGAAGTTAACTGATGTATTTGGTTTCTTCATCTACACAAATGCACAAAAAGGCTGGAACCTAAAGATCTCTTTTTGCAGGTGCTTTTTGAAATACCAAATCCATAAAAGGTTAGGGCCTAGAGCTAAGCTGTCCATTAGGGTAGCCACTAGCCACATGTGGCTATTTAAACTTCAACCATTCCTTGAAATTAAATAAAAGTAAAAAGCCAGTTCTTTAATTGCACTAGCCACATTTCAAGCTGACAGGCATGTGTGAGTCGTGGCCACTGTCTAGGACAGCACAGGTACAGAACGTGCCCCTAATCACAGAAGGTCGCGCCGGAGGGTACTGTCCTGGAGCCTCTGTGGTAGCAAGCGTCAGAGCTGAACACGCAAGGACCCACCATGTCTACACTCACTCCCCCAACACACACTGCTCCTCAGCAAATACCCCTCACGTGCCCTCTGAAAATTTCAGATCTATGTTTTGAGTCTTCTGTTTTACCTAAAGTATCGAAACCCTCAAGGAGTCCTTGGATTGACTGCAAGCAATTCCAGTGTTTTAGTGAGAGAGATGGGGAGTGAGGCTCTTAAGGTAGAAAAGTCTTCAGACGGATGCCAAGCTTTCCCTCCTTCAGGGGATTGCCCTAGTTTTTATTTTAAGCATTTTTTTCCATGTTGATAGGGTTGATAGCTGACTTTATCTGCATTCAATCCTTAAAGAAGATTGATGATTGATTTTTTTTTTTTCCTCTGTGTGTATGTGAGAGGTTTCCTCCCAATTCTCTTTCTACTTTTTTCCCCCTCCAACGCCCAGGGCTTCCTCTGACTTCAAAGAACTAGAAAAGACTCAGAGGAAAATGGGTATCTGACCTAATTAAGCATATAGATTAAGATTTTCTCTCATGGTTGATAAAAAATTCCCTTTTCTTCACAAGCCTCATTCTGATTTCCTGGATGAAGGAGAGTTGGAAAACCACCTTCCTGCAGCCCCTCAATGAAGTATTGTTCCTTTAAGAAGCAGGAGGCGGGGCGGGCAGGTGGGGCCCAGGGGACAGCAGTGGCAAGAGGGGGACATTAGCAGAGATGTTTGGGGACCTCACGGCCTGGGTTGGAATCCCCATTGAGCCACCTCCTACCTCTGGTGAATCCTTGGTCTAATTACTTAATCTTCCTGAGCCTCAGGTTACACTTCATAAAATGAGGGTGGCGACTGTTCTTACCTGGTAAGGATTTGATGACTGAATACAAGAGACGCCTTGAGAACGGTGCCTGGTACAGAGCAAGAGCTCAGGGTAACCGAAGTGGACATGCCAGTGCCCCGTCCAGGTTCTCAGAGACCCGGCTACTGGTTCTGTGCCCGCCCCCTCCCCTGGCCCCCAACGAGATCCTATAGGCTTTGCTGCAAACAGCTTGCACCTGAGACTTCTTCGGAGGCCTGCCCCTGGGCTACTGGAGCCACCTTACCTGCAGGAGCAGGGAGTCTCCCTGCCAGGTGTTACCCCAAGCAGACAGTTACTCCGGGAGCCACAGTCAGAGAGAGAGCCCAGTTCCCTTGCCTTCAGGCAGAAAGACAAAGAGTTGTAACTCACACTCCAGAGCTGCCCTCAGGATCAGGTTGAGCCTGGGGCTTTGTCTTGCTTGGCTTCTTCCCCTTTTCTGTCTGGCTCCCTGACTCCTAGCTTCCTCCTGAGAGCACTTCCCCAATAACCAACTGAGCCACCCAGGCGCCCGAGCACTTCCCCAATAAATCACTTGCACATGAATCCCTTCAGGCTCTGCTTCCAGGAATCAGACCTCAGATAGCAACTATTATTATTATTATTATTATTATTATTATTTGATGAAGGAGCAGAAAGCAGGCTGAGAACAAAGCATAAGCTGACACCCCACAACTCACCCCTCCCACCCCAAACTCCCACCCCCACCATGGGTTATGTGTGACATTCCTCAGGAACTCCTGGCTGCCTTAAAGCTAAGGGAAGGGAAAACTAATAGAGATCACAGTCCTGCAAGACATGAGTCTCCAATCAAGTTACCAATGTCTTAGTGATGTACAAGGCAAAAGAGTTCTTATCAATAGCCTCACTTTCAGAGACCCATAACTCAGTTTCCTGGAGCCCTAACATCACCCTCTCCTCTACTGTGATGTGGGAAACAGAGGCAGAAGGGAATGTAAATAAAATAAAATTTCCTGATAACCTGTATCCCATTGACAAATATTTCAGGCAGGCAGAGTATAACATTCCTCCAGGAAACTCCCAACTATCCTAATGTTAATGTTTGCTAGAGGGAAAACGACCTCAGCTTGACAATAGCAAGGCCTCTAGTATCTTGAGAGTCTTCCTTAGCATATGAAAGCCCTTTGTCTGTACCTCCTAGACTCCCAAGTATATAATCAGTCACCCCTCACAACCCCCAGGGCAGCAGCTCTTTCTGCCCATGGGTCCTGTCCCTGTGCTTTAATACAATCACCTTTTTGCACCAAAGACATCTCAAGAATTCTTTCTCGGCCATCAACTGAGGACCTCACCAACATTCCAAAACTACATCGTTATTTATTTTTACTGTTATTGTTACTAGTTTTATTATCATATTTATACCTTAAAAAGTTACTTTGATCCTATACAAGGTGATGCTCATCATTTCTCTAAGTATACACAAATCAGCACTTTTCAAAGCACTTTGCTTCTCCCCTGTTTTCGGTTCATTGTTATGACCATATGCTCCTGGGAACAAGAGATTAAATGAGAATTCCAGTCTATTCCCTCTTCTCTTCCCTCCCCTGGCTACTTCCAGCAAAACCAGGACCTCCTATGCAATAATACAGGTACCTCAGACCATAAAACTCAGCCTCTCAACCCTCTTCCAAACTGCCATCTCCTGGGCCCCAGGATGCATACATTCTAGCATGGTCCACCCTGAGGAGGACAGACCCTGGGAAAAGACCGCTCCCCCCCCCCCCCCCCCCACCTACTTCAGAATCCCTGGAGGCCTTGTTAAAACACAAATTGCTGGGCCTCACTCCCAGGGCTTCTGGTCCAGTAGGTCTGGGGTGAGACTTATGAACTGGCACACTTAACAGATACCTAGGTGAGGCCACCACTGCTGTCATGCAGACCCAATTGGGGTAGCGCAGGCCTGCAAGATGCCTGGCTCTCTGGGGCTGGGCACACCTGGAGGGGGGCCAGAGATGGGCTATCTCTGAAGTGCAGGGTCCACAGCAGGGCCTGGTTGTCTGGCTCTTGAGTGATTATGTTCTTGGCCATACAAGAACATCCATAGTCATCCAGGGACTTATGAAAGGCAGAGTGGACAGCATGGCAAAAGCTTGGTGTCTCAGTTTGCTATTGCTGCTATAACAAATTTTACCACAGACTTAGCAGTTTAAAGCAATACAAATTTATATGACAGTTCTGGAGGTTTCAAGTCTGAAATGGGTCTTATGGGGCTAAAGGCAAAGGCTGTGTCCTTCCTGGAGGCTCTAGGGGAGAATCCATTCTTTGCCTTTTCCAGATTCTAGAAGCTGCTCATATCCCTTGGTTCATGGCCATAGCAATCTGACCTCTGCTTCTATCATCCCATCTCCTCTGAGTCAGACCCTTCCGCCTCCCTCCCACTTCACTTTTTGGGTTCGAGCTCTGCCCTGCCACCACGTGAACAATCCCGGGCTAGCCTGCTGGAGGATGGAACGCCACATGGAGTGGAGATGAGCTATCCCACCCAATGTCACCCAGGACCAGTTAGCCTCCAGATGACATTCCAGATGTCTGCAAATGCTTGTGGGAGCCTAGCCAGACTTGTGAGAAATAATGCATGTCTGTTGTGTTAAGGCAGTACATTTTGGGGTGGTTTGTTAGACTCAGTGGATAACAGACACCCACACTGAGAGGAGGAAGAATGTTTGGTGGCCTGGTTACTTTCAACCAGGTCCAGTCTGCAAATGTCTCTTATATGGCCACCACACAATACATTAAAACCCACAGGAAATTTTACTTTAAATTTCAGACTTCTGGGGCGCCTGGGTGGTTCACACAGTTAAGCATCTGCCTTCGGCTCAGGTCATGATCCCAGGGTCCTGGGATCGAGCCCCGCATCCGGCTCCCTGCTCGGCAGGAAGCCTGTTTCTCCCTCTCCCACTGCCGCTCCCCCTGCTTGTGCTCTCTTGCTCTCTCTGTCAAATAAATAAATAAAATCTTTAAAAATAAATAAATAAATTTCAGACTTCTGGCTTATTTTGAAATATTAGAAGAGCAGACTGGAAGGGAGCATGAGGAGGCCTTCTGGAATGCTGAGGACGTTCTGTTTCTTGATCCGGGTGCTGGTTGCGCTGCAGCTGTTTAATTTATAAGAACGTATCAAGCTATACACTTAAATATTAGTCTTTTCTGTAGATATGTTACCCTTTAATTAAAAGTCAAAATAAAGAGGTACCTGTAGGGTGGCTCAGTCGGTTAAGTGTCCAACTCTTGGTTTTGGCTCAGGTCATGATCTCAGGGTTGTGACATGGAGCCCCGAGTCAGGCTTCATGCTCAGTTCAGGGTCTGCTTGAGATTCTCTCTCTCTCCCTCTGCCCCTTCCCCTGCTCATGTTCTCTCTCTCTGTCTCTCTCAAATAAATAAATAAAATATTTTTTTAAAAAGTGAAATAAGGTGAAATAGGGCTGTTGTTCAGTCTAGGCCTACAACAGTGGAAGAGGATGAATTTAACTCTCTGCTTTGGAGCCCTGAGAGGGTTAAGAACTCCCCAATTTGCCACAGTTCCCCTCTTATACTGTTGTCCTACACTTGACTCATTAGTTGCCTGTTTCCTATAGGCACCTGCCAATGTGGCCAATTATGATTAATATTATTTAACAATTACTAAATTATCTCTTGTAAAGCATGTCATGGGAACACCTTTTACTCATATTATTGTTATGTGTTCACTGATCTCTAAAGTTCTGGCTTCTTTTTTTCTTTTTTTTAACTATTTTGACAGTAACAGTTGGCCCCTTCGTGCAGTGTGTAGTTGAAAGGCACACCGTGCCTAATGAGGGATCTTACTTCCTGGCCTCCCTTGGGTCCAAGTGTGGCCATATGACCAGGTCTCTCCAGTTGAATGTGAGTAGAAGCTCATGAGTGTCCCTTCCCTTCCAGGCCTGGGGTTAAGAAGCAGTTGGAGGTGATCTACAAAGACGCCAAGGCTCAAGCATGTCAGCTCAACAGAACCTGGGTCCATGAATCAGTATGTGGTAGAAAGCCATTTGCTGATTGGAATACACAAGTTGGAGTCTTAGGTGAGTAAGCAATAACATTCTATTCTGATAAGCCACTGAAATATATTTATTTCTGCTGCTAGAGTTACCCTGATTAATACACTATTTCATCCCATGGTTATTCATGCATTCACTCATTCAATAAATATTCATAAAACCTTCTCATATGTAAGGCACTGTGCCAGCTTTCTGCCTTCAAGGATTTTATATGCTGGCTTAAAAATAAGGACAGGCTACTACCGTTTGCTTGCCTTACTATGTGGCAGACAATATGTAAGTTACATTACAGACATTATAACATGTGATCCTCACACTGACTACAATATAGGTGTGATAGTCCCTGACTTATAAATGAATTACCTGAGGCTTACAAAGTCTGGGAACATAGAACTTTCTGACTAAAACAACTGTGTTTTTCCCAAGACATTATACCACTTCCTAGAAAGGACATAAGGCCCGTATACAAGAACTTTTAGGCAAGTGCTTGAGGATCAAATGGCATGAGAGAGCAAAGCTGAAATGCGGACCATATTCAGTGATCATTAATTATTTTGATATTCACACTTTTTTCCCAGGGAGGCTGCCCACGGATTCATCTACTTCTGTCTGCGTTGTGGCTGGGCCCCATCCTTGACTTCTCTGATGGTGATACTTAGGGGGACAGAGAAGTCCACTAAGGTCCATGTAGCCACCAAAGTGTGACGTGGCAAAAAAAAAAACCAAAAAAACCCCTCCATGATTAAGGACTCAGTGAGTCAGTAACTGACGTGTCGCTCTGCTCTTGCTGTTGTTTTTTTTTAAAACTCCCTTTATTTCTCTATGAAACCATCTTGGTAGAGCCTGGCTGGATGAGACTGCATTTGATGTGTGTAAAACCATAGATAGCATAAAGCTATCTTATGAGTTATCCTCATTCATTCATTCAACAAATAATAATTCAGTATTTCCTCTGTTCTGGTGATGTGCCCAAATTTTCTACATCTCTTAATTAATTTCAGGCACATTGTACTCAGGAATAGTCTCTGCATCCTAACTTGGCATAAAATTAAAGGCTTTGCATTGCCTTAGATGTAAATACCAGGGGGAAAAGAACCGCACGCAGTTAACAGTGCACGAGATTTTCAGATCTGACACCTTTCCCCACAACTGGACTGGAGTCTTACGGAAGTGGACAACCCACAGACTTCAAGGCTTCCTGTCTTAGTTAAAAGAGATACAAATTGCTTCCCCAGTGCATCTTCTCAGGGTAGCTGCTCAGGATAAAATGCTGAGATTGCATGGATGCATCTCCAAGCAGAAACTCGAGGCAGATGCCATTATTTCTTCATGTCATCTTAATAGACTTGCTTTAAGAAAACAGCGGCATGTTTGTGCCAGGGTCCTTGGTATTTTAAATTGGTTTCTGTAATGACACTTTATGATGGCAGAATACGCCAGTTAAGAACCAAATGTTCCTTCGACATTTAACGAGAGCTCCTTTTCTCATAGTGACTTATCCTTCCCTTCTGATGCACGCCTTTACTTTGGGCCTGGCTCAGAACAATCTCTGTTTCCTCCACTCAGCAGTCAACAAATATTTCTGAGCAGCTGTTGTATGCTAGGCTCTGAGCGGGGCTCTGGGGATATGGTGGTGTGTAGATGACAGTCACTGCCCCTGACTTTTAAGGGGCTTGCCACTGAGGCTGTTCTGCTAAGGATACTTCTCCATCCTTTAATTTGTCCACACCCCTCCTAGACAATGACTCCTTGAAGATTGCCCAGGTTTTATCTACCTCACTGTCCCTTGTGAGAATTATAGTGGCTGGCTTGTGGGGCGAGGGCAGGTGCTCAGCTCATAGCATTGAATGAATAATTGAATGTTTGACAGGACAGTTTGCCTGGATATTATATAAAGAACAGTCTACTTTGTATTTCACGCAAACAGCCTCGGTTTTGTTGCCTAGGGCCTGGAGATGAAGAATAAAAGGATGGAAACACTCTCCCAGAAACTCTTATTTCCCTTCTAAAAGGGAAAATATATTTATTCATTCATTCACTCAACAAATATTTATTGACTGCCTGCTATGGGCCAACGTTGTTCTAGGTCTAAGACAGACAAGTCCTTGACTGGCAGAGCTAACCTACATCTCTGTAGGAATAATAGGCTGTCGATAAATAAATCCGTAAATAAAAAAATGTAATAATCTGACCGTAGTAAGTACTGCTATGAAAAAGATACAAAACAGGGTGTTCTAATTACTACTGCATCAAAACAAACCACCCCCAAAGTGAATGGCAATCGACGAACCATTTGATTATGCTCGTGGATCCGGTAGTTCAGGAATTTAACAGGACACAGTGCAGATAGATTGTTTCTGTCACGATATCTAGGACCTCATCTGGGAAGATTCTAAGACTGGGATGCTTGGCTGCTGCAGGCTGACATCCTCTGAAGGCTTCTCATGTGAATGGCTGGTGGCTGATGCTGGTTGTCACCTGGGACATGGGCTGTGAGTGCCTACTGGAGCACTGGCCCATAGCCTTTCTATGTGGCCTCCCAGCGTGGCAGCCTCAAGGTAGCTGCCCTTCATTCCTGCTGGCTCAGAGCTCTAAAAGCAAGTGTCCCAGCAGACATTGTAGAAACTCTATCACCTTTAATCCCTTGACCCCTCAGAAGTTCCCTGAGTTATGCAGTGTCATTTCTGCTACATCCTGTTGGTTTTAACAGAGTCTTGAGGTTGGCCCAGATTCAAGGGGTGGGGACTTAAGCCCCATCTCAGATGAGAGGAATGTCAAAGAATTTGTAGACATGTCATAAAACTCATGACAGAGAGTGACCAAGGAATCAGAGAAGACCACTCATAGAAGGTCAGTTTTGGCCTAAGATAGAAGTGACAAGAAAGCCATCCATACAACAGTATGGGGGAAATGCCTTCCAGACACACCACCCTGAGGAAATACAAGCGTTCTGTCCAGCCCCCTGAGTAGGGAACCCACCCAGTGCATTCTACCACATCAGGAGCACTGAGTCTGCCTAAGTTTGAGGCTCGGTGTTCAGAAACTCACCTTCCCACAGATATAAGCCAAAGTCTCCATCACCAACATTATTTTAGAACATCTACCTCCATCTGCCATTTATTAACTCTTACTTCTCAGTTAGTTTGGAAGTAGGTGGGAAGAGGAGCTTCTCTTTACTGTCCCCCCACACCACCACCACCCAAAAACCTGCAGCAACTGGAAAACTGGGCCAGGAACCTGGAGGCATGTTGAGGGAATGTAATTGGGGGGTCACAGTAACAAATGGAGACGCTTAGGATGGGTTTTCGACACAGGCATGGAATGGTGAACGCAGCAAATTACAGATGCTTAGGTTGGCCCCGAGGCTTGGTTTTACTATTGTGTGATTGGGCCCTAAGTGCTATGATCCAGGCAGGTGGCTTTAAACCGAAAGTTCCAGCCTCACAAGACTTCACCTTCGCGGAGGCTTTGTCCATCAGTGAGCAGATATATTCTTGGAGGCAAGGCAGCGAGCAAAAGCGAGTGCCTCAGCAAGGGTGCTGACCTTTGCTTGAAGGCACAACCTTAATCATATGCCAAGTGCACAGCAAGGACCAGCCAACTGTCAGGGGCCTGAGAAGGAAATACTGTCTTGGACTTAGCGAGGAAAAGCCTCAACAAAGGTAGGGTTACATGGGTGGCCTTAGGTGGATGCTGAAAGTTATATGTAGTTTGTTCCAGGAGAACATCTGTGCATCCAAGGGCTACTTGGGGAAAATACTATGATGCCCATAGTCCAGTAGCAAGGCACTGTATCAGTTATCTGGTGCTGTATAGCCAACCTGAAAACTTTGGGTTAAAATAGCTGCTTATTATTTTTCACAAGTCTATGAGTGGATTTGTTGATCTGGGCTGGGCTTGGCTTATCTCAGAATGGCTTCCTCATTTGTCCACTCTCTGCTAATTGGTCAGCTGGGAGCTGGCTGCTCTAGGATGGCCTCAGCTGGAATGACTTGCCTCTGTTCCACTTATTTCTCAGATGTCTCCAGCAGGTTAGTCTGGACTTGTCTAAGCAGTAGCAGGGATTAAGGACAGGAGTAGAAATATACACGTGCTTTTCAAGTCGCTCCTTGTGTCTCATGGGCTACCAACCCCTTGGCCAAAGCAGAGCACATGGCTGAGTGCAGAGCCAGCGTGGGCACTTACTGAGAGCAAGGTACTCCTGCCACTGACCCGCCCCCTAAGGCAGTAGGACTTGTTAACCACAGGGCTTTCATTTTGTTGGGTGGGGAAGCAGCCGGGGCTTACAGTGAATAACTTATGACAACCAAGAAGAGATTAAGAACCTTCACCAGTGGGTTCCCACTCACCCTTCCTCCTTAAACAAACTCTCTTTTGAATCAGTGGTGACCCCATATTTGTAGAGTATCACATTGAAGGAAAGACATTAAGAGCTGGCCCCAGTGCCCACATGTCTTGGTCCAGAGCTGGCTGTCCTCTGCCCAGACCAGAGTCATGAAATCCCCAGTGAGAGCAAAAGCTTTGGAGGTGACAAACCCTGGATCCTATGCCAGCCCTGACCTGACCTACTTAGTGTCTTCAAGTTCAAGTCCCTCGTATTTAAAAAAAGGAAGAAAAGCACAATGGCAGGCACTCGGTAAGTGCTCAGTAAGTGATTGTATTTCCTATTATTATTATCTGGGAAGACAACACAAGTATCTCTTAAGAGTTGATGGAATGGGGGCTCCTGGGTGGCTCAGTTGGTTAAACATCTGCCTTCGGCTCAGGTCATGATCCCAGAGTCCTGGGATTGAGTCCCGCATCAGGTTCTCAGCTCAGCAGCAAGTCTGCTTCTCCCTCTCCCTCTGCGATCTCTCTCGCTTTACTCTCTCTCAAATAAATAAATAAAATCTTAAAAAAAAAAAAAAAAGAGTGGATGGAATGAAAAAAGAGTGGGGCAAGGAGACCTCATTAGCAATGACAGGTATTAATGGAGCTGATTCTTTGACAGAGCGAAGAACTTGATGACTATTTAAGCCAACAGTCTTTACTGGGATGAAGAGACACTTTCAGGAAGGAGAGGAATCACATGCATTTGGCTGATGACAGCCTAGGGAAGGAAGAGCTGACTGGTTGATCTGAGACAGATGCTGCCCCTTCCCTTTTTATTGTCATGCCCCCAGGAGAAGCTCAATGGAAAAAGACCTCAGGGATTGGGTCCTCAGGCTTGGGGGCAACTAAGGGGTAATGATATTCCAGGACCACTTTTTCCTTAATAAGGAAAAGTTTACACTGGAAGACTAAACAGTCTGAGAAAGTAGATACACAGCTTCTGAAATTGGATAGGACTTGTATCAACCCAATTAAGAAATGACACAAAGGACTTGAGTGAAGGGATGCCACATATAAAGGTGTATAATGTGCCTGCATAGGGCCAGAGAGAGACATTCATACCATAGACTATGTGAACAGTGATCTTTGATGTTGTGCAGTTTACAAGCTACACAACTGTACATGGTCACCCATGTACTTGTAAATTACTAAGCTAATGTGGAAATTATCAGACATCCTTTGTTCTTAGTCTTTGTCTTTGAAATATTGGCAACTTTCTCTTGACTATGCTTAACACAAACTTGATGCAACATTTGGGATGGTTTTTCGATCAAACTAATTTTTCCTCCTGAGAATTAGGGCCAATCTGAGTATCTGTATGATTTACCATGCTCTTTGAGAGTATTTCCATCCATGTTTGATTTCTCATCACAGTGGAATGAAATGACACCCTGCACCTTCCAAGTTGGATCACAGGATTCCACGCTTCTGTGGATATTAATGCCATACTCTAAACTTTTGCGTCTTGAGTTCAAGTCAATTAAATATGCTCCTTCTTATTCTTCACTTGAACTTTCTGAAGTCTGTATATGACCTGTAGATGAAGGTGAGGAGTTCTTCTGATTTAATCAACAAGGGATCTGTCCTAGGAAGTCCTTATGTGACTTGCCTAAGGCTTTACGGACATTCAGGAACACAACTGGGTCTAGAAGCTCTATCCCTGGGCTTCTTCTCAGGGTTCTTTCCCCTGAAACTTAAAATTATTAATACATCATCTAGCCAGTGGTGACTACACTAAGCTTTATACATACACTTACTGTTTAAATGAATGGTAAATAGAGTAGACATTCAACATTTGGTCAAGCTATGTCCCAAGGCCCTTCATGAATCTACCAATCTTCAAATGCTATTAAACTATAATTCTCAAACTGGCTAAGGAGGATGTGAGTTCAATGCCCTTTAAAAATTTTTGTTGGAATCATGAAGGATTGTGTTTAGTAAGAAAAGCATATTCAACATACCAGTAGTATTTTTAACATAAGCCTTAGAACACAAAGGTCAATAAAACTGTGGCAGAAATTGAAAATAAACTGAGAGAGCATTTCAAAAGACATAATTTAAAAAAAAGAAAAAAACAGCCCAAGTAACTATCTACTAAAACATGTAATTTTTTCCATAAGAGACAGTAAATTATAACAAAATTTTAAGTGACCCATTCAGACTCCTGAATATTCCATAAATATAGGATTAAAGTTACAGATGTGAACTTCTGTTGAGTAAGATATTTTACTCTTTAATTTATAGTTAACTTTGACTTTCTGACTAAGAACTGTCTCCTACATATCTATGCATTCTTTTCATAGAAGCCCTAGCAGCTGAATTTTGGGGAGGAGGTACAATTTTAAAGGAGAAGCAAAGTATTGTCCTGTTGAATTGCAGTTGAATTTCCCCAAAGAGAAAATTCCAATCACACAGGCTGGAATGACATCAGCATTTACTGGCTTATGCCTCTCTAAAGTCCAGGGGTGGTGGCTTGATCCAGGTGTCCACAGGATCATGAGACCTGTGACACATCTCTTCTGCAATTCTTTTGGTTCTGTCTTCCCTTGTATGCTGTCTTTGTCCTTGTGGTGGCTTCCCTCATGAGAGCAAGAAGGCTGCAAGCAGCTCTAGGGGCTTCCATCCCCTTCCTTGTTCATATCCAGAAGTGGACAAAGAGAGTCTTGGTCTTGACATTTCACTCTGACCCTGGTAGATGGATGGTAAAAATGGCCCCAGTTCTCCACCTCCACCTCCTCCCAGAAACCATGCCTTTGGCAACTGTGAGCTTGTAAGTTCCCCTCATCATGAAGTGGAATCTATGTCTCCACCCCCTGAATGTGGGCTGGCCTCATGGCTCTTTTGCCAATAGAATAAGGTGGAAGTAACAAGGTGCCAGTTCAGGGCCTGGGCCTCAAAAGAATAGCACATTTTCACTCTCACTTGGAATCCTGCCTCCACTCTAAAAACAAACTTGGGCTACCCTGATGGGCAATGAAAGACCACATGAGGCAGAAACAAGCTATCTTGGTTGAGCCCAACCTAGACTAATCTCCAGCCGAACTAACTCCATATACATGAGAGAGCCCAACCTGGAGCAGCCGAGCCACGTGCTGACCGGAAGCTGACTACAGACACATAGATAAGCCCAACTGAGATCAGAAAAACCACACAGCTGACTTGTAGAGCTATGGCAAATGCTTATTGTTTAAAGCATCTCTGAGTTTGGGTGGGGGGGGGGGTTGTTACATAGCAATGGCTAAATGGTACCCAGATTTTCTAAGGTTGCCTTGATTACATATTTTAAGCCACATGGTCACTCCTAAACCAATGACAATGGTTGGATAATCCAATCCAGGCCCACACTGAGCTGTAATGGAGAAGGGGAAACTTGAAAGAACATACGAATTATTAGGAAGTAGAGAGGAGAAAGGTGGGGATGAATGCCTTATGAGCAAACAACGTATCTGCTACCATCAGTGCAAAAGAATTTCCAGGTGGGTGATGATGGAATAAGATGAGCATGATGAGGTGGCCCCACTGGGTTGAGCCTCTTACCCTTCACAGGCAGATTAAATGTCCTGCCTCAGCAAAATTACAAATTACTAACTTCCTTGAAATTTCCTTAAAATTCTTAAAACCACAATGTCAAATCCACAAAAGTCAATGTTTTAAGTACTAATGGTCTCTTGCACTCCATATAAAATATATTAATAGATCAAATCCCATGCTTTTAAGCTCAGAAAGCCTTCAAAGAAGATTGCTGACAGCACTAAGTAGGGCACATTTTCCCACGAGTATCCACTGTAGGCCTATAACTCATCCAGCTTTTTCTCCAGGTGCGTTCTGCCACAAGGGATTCCTCCTGCAATACATATAGTGTAATGAAATCACTTTGTAACTCTGTTTGGAGGTAAGTTAGTACACCAAGTTTTGCTTAAAAATGTTTTTAAAATTTCATGTTCTAAAGTCTTTTTGAAATGCAACTGGAAAGGGATGAAAACCATCCTTTAAAAAAAAAGGAATAAGAAAAACCATATGCAATAGAAGCATACTAACCAACAGGTAGAAATATTGCAAAAGAACCATCAAATATAAAATCAGTAATGGCAGTTAGACTTCAAAGAGCAAAGAGCTACTACTAAGGGAAAGGGAGCAGTGTTTCCTTTCAATCAGGTAAAGATAATCATGGGTTTCTGCTAACAAACATCCCATGCCCTGCATTTTCTTTCTTTTTTTAAAGATTTTATTTATTTATTTGAGAGAGCACGAGCAGGGGGCTATGGAGCAGAGGGAGAGGGAGAAGCAGGCTCTCGTTGAGCAGAGAGCCAGACGGGGAGCTCAATCCCAGGGTCCTGGGATCATGACCTGAGCGCTGAAGGCAGACACTTAACCCACTAAGCCATCCAGGTGCCCCCCATGCTCTGCCTTTTTTTTTATTATTATTTGTTTGAGAGAGAGAAAGAGAGAGCACAAGAGGGGGTGGGGGAAGGGAGAGGGAGAAGCAGACTCCCCGCCGAGCAGGGAGCCCAACTTGGGGCTCGATCCCAGGACCCTGGGGTCATGACCAGAGCTGGAGGCAGACACTTAACCGACTGAGCCACCCAGGCGTCCCTCTATTTTTTTTTTTTTTTTAATCTCCCTTCTGCTTTTGTAAGAAAAAGAGCCAAGGAATGTATGTGCCAGGCGAAGTGATCTACAGTTCTTAAAAACTCCAATTTTAACGACACTTAAAAAATAGTATTTATAAGCAGTCAGGTTTTTTTTTTTTTTTGCGAGAGAGAGAATGAGAGAGAGCACGAGAGGGAGGAGGGTCAGAGGGAGAAGCAGACTCCCTGCTGAGCAGGGAGCCCGATGTGGGACTCGATCCTGGGACTCCAGGATTATGACCTGAGCCGAAGGCAGTCGCTTAACCAACTGAGCCACCCAGGCGCCCAGCAGTCAGGTTTTTTATTACTAGATAGCATATCAAAGCTTAGTGGAGGCCTCTGGCAACCCATGAAAAAAGGTAACTCCAAGAGATTTTGGTGTGAAAACTGGCTGGATACACTGGGGAGGCTTTAACACTGAAAATTTTGTGCACATTTAAGAAACCATTCGTTAAAACTTAAGGAAAATTGGGTTAGATTAAAGAGCTGTGGAAAACAGGGACATGTGAATAAGGGGGTTGTCATCTTGAAAGTATTCCTATAACTTGACATATTTAAAGCAACCTTAGTGGATTGTTGTGGTACATTAACTGTATTAATAGCCCCAGTTAATCACAACTGCCTCATCCATGCCCTTGAGTATCAGCCTCCCAGGTGACTCTGTGCTTAGACATGTGATTCTCTTTGGCCAACAGGACAGTAGCAAATTTGACTCAAGTCCAGGCTTGAAAAATGCTTGTGTGTTTTCTCTTTCTCTCTTGGATTCCTGTCACCCTCCTGTTTACAAGCCCAGGCCAGCCTGCTGCAGCCATGTGAAGTTGGCTGAGTCAATGCAGTCTAGAGGGGTTTGAACGCATGAGAATACTATATCCATAGAAACTATGAGAAGACACATTCTTAAAATCTTTAAGGGATCTGTTGTCTGACTTCATTTCTGGTGCCAAATCTGTATTAGCTATCTCTTGGGGCATAAAAAATTACCCTAAAATGTAAAGGCTTAAGGAATAATAAGCATTTATTATCCTGTGCAGTTTTTGTGGGTCAGAAATCTCAGTGCAGCTTAACAGGGTAGCTCTGGTTTGGGGTCTCTAAATTGGTTGAAGTCAAGATGTGGACTGAGGCTGCAGTCAGCTAAAAGCTTGATTGAGGCTGGAGGATCTGTTTCCAAGATGGCACACTCACAAGGCTATTGTCAAGACACGTCAATTCCACACCACTTGGAACTCTCCACAGGATGGCTTGAGTGTCCCTACCGCATGACCGCTGGCTGCGCATAGTGTGAATGATCCAAAAAAGTATCCCAGAAGCTATGATGTATTTTATGACCCAGCAGCTAAGATCACACACCATTATTTGTATGACAGTCTATTGGTTTCACAGGGCAGCCTAGTCAATGTGTGCAGAACCCCATAGGTGTGTGAATACCAGGACATGGGGATCAATCCAATCCATCAATCCATCTTGGAGGCTGACTGCCACAAATAATTTTGCAGATTTAGATCTACAAGTTAGTGCTCAGAGAACTGTATATTTTTTTCCAGATCCTTCTCTTATTAACTGAATTTCCTCTTGCCCCCCAGCTTGCCGTTCCCAGGGAATGCTACTTCAATTATTTCTCCTAACGTACATAGTTTCATTGACTTCCACAGCCAAATGGCAGGATCTCAGCCCACCCCCTTCCTTGTATCTCTCTAGCAGTCACCAGAGTTGGCAGAGGCTGGTTTTATTTGTCTTATGTTTAACTCATTGTAACATCCACTTCCATTACCTATAATTTTGCCTCTCCTACTTCGCTAGTCCACAAAGCTATTTCTGCAGGAACCTCTCCTGGGCACTTTTCTCTCTCATACTACTGCTGTTGCTGTCACCGCATCTGAAACTCTTCCGCCAGATGCCCTGGTGTTGAAGAGCCTTCCAGAGGGTCATATTCGCAGAGGCACCAGGCACTCCATGAACCTGGGTGTTCACCTCTCCGGCTGATTGGAAGTAACTCTCCTTCTGTTCACACGTGTGCACGCATGCATGTGTGAGTCTGTGCTTGCGTGTGGAAGATGTTCAGTCCCTCAGTGAAATGTATTTTCCCATTTTAGGCTACATCTCCCTCCCTACCATGGTGTAGAGGAGTCCTCACCAGTTGGAGCTTTCCTACTAACCTAACACTTCTGGTCTCCTGTCCCAGCCCATTCCCATTACTGAGAATGAACAGCAACCTTCCTTACTTACGGTGATTTTGTTTTCCCTCTTGACCCCAATGCCACTTCCTGCAATCTGACTTCAAGTGGTCCATCCTTCAGGCCTATCAAATGTATATCTCTATATGTTTGAAACTTGATTGTGGTTCATAAACTCTTATTCTCTTTCTAGTGCAAGCAGATCTATCTATTTGATAGATAGATCTTGATACTGAAAGTTTTTGTTGGAATATTTTATAAAATTGTTTAAAGCAACTGAGTTTTGGGGTGATTTTTTTACATAGCAATAACTAAACTGACACACAGATCTCCTAAGAGAGAATTTATATTCTGATGTCTTATTTTATTGTCCTTCTTAGGGCTGGATTATTTCATGTATATGGGACTTTTAGTTTACAGGCTTATTTCAAATGGGAGATCCTCCCTCAATACACACCTCTATCCTTTTGTGTGTATCTCTCACTGTCTAATACTGTTACAGTTGCCTCCATCTGGACCTCCACTCCCACGGGTCAGAACTAGATTGCAGATGGTGGTGAAGAGCCAGTGGTAGCTTGGCTCAGCTCTTGATCTCAGGGATGTGTCTGTGTCATCCACTTCCCCATGCTTTACTTGTCGGGAGCTATAATCAGAGGCAGTAGTGGGGTGGTCTTTTTCCACCTCATTTTAGGACTTTGGAAGACCACGCCCAGCCTATACTTCAAGCAGGGGTCTCCTCAGAAGAAATATCTCATGGAGCACATGTGCCTTTCCAGGACCTCCTGCTTGCTTTGAGACCTGAAGACTACAAGCCTGGAGCTGCCATCCCATTCACTGTGTGTGTGTGCACGTGTGTGTGTGGATGAGCGTGTGTGTCATTCCATTTCCTTTTCCTGGACTTGTTTATTCTGTGTTTAATCCCAGTTTTGTTGTTTCCATTTTTCACTTGTAATATATAACGTCATTATTACCTGTTTAGAGAATTGGGTGGTGGGGATGAGGGGCGGTGGTTAGGAAGCCCTGAAGTCTTCACTCACTGCACCATCCTGGCCTGGAAATCCTGATTTATGTTTTTGAAAGATCCCCCCGGCCGCTGTTTGGAAAACAGACTAGAGTGGCTAGGTTTGGACGCTGGGAATGTGGTAGGAGGCTGTTTCCGGTGAGAGACAATGGTGATTAGGGCTAGCGTATAGGCAGTGGAGTTGAGGGGAAATAGATGAGAGATCTATTTTCAATGTCAAAGCAGCAGGATTTGCTAATGGATTAGAATTGGGAAATGATGGGAAAAGAATCCAGGATGACTGTATCTGAAGCATTTGGATTGGAGGTCGTGACTTTTACTAAGATTGGGAAGATGAATGAGTTGTTTTTGTTTGTTTGTTGTTGGGAGGCAGTGGTGGTAATCAAGACTTTCATTTTGGAAGTGGACATTTTTCAGACACCCACTTAGAAATCCAAGTGGAGTTGTGAGAAGGCAGCTGAACATACAAACCTGGAACTCAGGTCTGGGCTGGAGACATACATTTAGAAGTCACTGTACATCTTGACCCAAAGCTTAGTGGAGTGAACAATAACCACTTTATTCTGTTCACAGATATCGTGGATCAGTATTGGAAAATGCACAGTAAGGGCAGAACCTTCCTGTTCTCTAACGTCTGGGGCCTCAGTTGGGAGTGACGTAAATGGCTGAGACTGGAACAGCTGGGCCAGGAGGATTCACTTCCAAGTGCTTCCCACTCCCATCTCATGCCTGGGCTGAAGGACTGACTCAGTTGGGAATGTCAACCAGAATACCAACATGTGCCCTCTCCAGCATGGTGGTCTCAGGGTGTTTTTCCTTATGTGACCATGCAGAGCTCCAGAAGTGAGCATTTCCAGGGACCAAGGTCATGGCCTTTGATGACCTAGCCTTAGGAGTCACACAGCATCACTTTCACCAGGCTCTATGGACCACCCAAGTTCAAGAGAGTAGACTTTGACTCCACCTTGCATTAGCTGGAATACCAAGGAATTTAGGATCACGATTAAAACTGCCCTATTTTCCTTATGGAAGGAAGGGCTCTGTGACACAGATTTTTTGTCTTCTGTTTTATATACTACTGTATCACTAGTACCTAGAAATATGCATATTTCTTGGATGAATGAATGAGGGATATAAAGCCATGGAACCAATGAGATCACTCAGGAAGAAAGTATGAGAGGAAAGATTACTGAGCCCTGGGTTTAAGAGGAAAGAGTACCGAGCCAACATTTAGGGCCTGATGGAGGAGAAACAAAGTTCTTTCCCATGGATTTCATTAACCTTTGCAAATCAGGCAAGGGGACATGCTTATCTAGAACCAATGCCTCAATCTCTGCATCATGCAGTATCTGGGATCCTGGAATTCTCTGTCCTCATGGCAGACATACCACCAGTGTGTGTACCTGTAGGCCCCAAGGGTGGCCAAGGTGTAGCTCTTTGCTGTTGGACTGGGATGAACAAAGTTGAATGTATGGGCTGAGGAGACATTAAGTCAAGGAAAGGGTATGAACTATAGGTAGGGGCCCACAAGCTAGAGTCCTCTTAATCACCAACATTCCCCAGTACAGAACTCTGAGGAGCCAAGAGTTTGAAACCTGAATCTGGCCTTCCAGGTCTCTATGGAGTCATATTTGTCAAGATACAATGCTAGAGGAGCGCCTGGGTGGCTCAGTTGTTTAAATGTCTGACTCTTGATTTCAGCTCAGGTCACAATTTTAGGGTTCTGAGACTGACCCTATGTCAGGCTTCATGCTGGGCGTTGAGCCTACTTAAGATTCTCTCTTTCCTTCTCCCTCTGCCCCACCACCCCCACTCTCTCTCTCTTAAAAAAAAAAAAAAGAATGCTAGAACACATTTTATTTAGCATTTGTGAGCTTGATACATAACTTCTAAAATTTAGGCATATAATATATAGGTCACCATTTGTACCATTGCCCTGGGCCCTAAACTGTTAGGGTGAGGCATGGCTAAATGGAGGGTCTGAGGTGGAGGGCATGGTGGTGCTACTTCCAGAAGCTAGAATATCTCAGACTCAGCTCCAATCCACATAAACCCTTTTTGCACTTGCAATTAAAATTTGCTAAAATTAGATTATGTTGCCACCAGGGGAACTATAAGAATGCCCTAATTAAATCATGATCTAAACTTCCAAGTTCTCCCAGATATGATTAACAAAGATCAAAAATTTAGAATGCCTTTCCCATTTAATTAGGAATCTTATGAAGTAGGAGTCTTCATTTAAGCAACTAAGCATACCTGTCAATCCCTGCATTTAAGAAGACGTGTAATTTAAGCTCTAAAATTCAGACATCCAGCATGTGTGAAAACCTTAGTTTTCTATGTTCGTATGTTCTTAGTTTTCTATGTTCATACAAATCCAGAGGTGGGTCGATCACAGAGAACCCTTTGTCCACGTGTATGTCTAATACAAAGTTTACTTTCAAACATGCTTTCAGCTATAAGTTATTGGAATGGGCCCCACTAGTTTTGCACATGTAAAGATAGGGCGGAAATGGCCTCTGCCTAGGACCTGCCTGACATGTATGAGCTCATTTATCCAATTCCTACCACAATTAAAATAATTTTTTATTGTGGGAATTTTCAAACATACACAAACATAGATTGTACAATGAAAGCCATGTATTCCTCACCCAGCTCAATGATTATCAACATTCTCTTCAATTTTTTGTTTGGTGGTAATTCTACAAGAGCCTCAAATCGAATCCTTTTCTTGACTGAAGGCAATGGGTTTCCTCTTGGTTTGGACTTGCTTTTATTTTACTTCTTTATTTTTCTTTACTTATCTTACTACCTGAATGAGATTCATCCTTCTTTCTGTCATCCAGAACGATGGGATGCGCAGATAAATAAATGCATTCATCCCATTTAGGGGTTTTCACAGCATTCGTGTTTGGCCACTTTTCTCCCTTGATTATTGCGCAAATGTTTCCATTGTTAACCAGAAAGGAAAATGCTTCTGGGAAGAAATTGGAAAGATGACATCAATTTAACACTGCCTTTTGGGGTTAGCACAAAATGACAGGACAGCAGGAAGCAGTTAAAAAGCTTCCCCTGACAAGAGAAACTAAATGATTCTGAGAGCTGCTCCCAATCAGGCATGGTATTGACAAGAGACCCGCTCTGATAATGACCTATGAAAGACTGCATTCTGGACGCATGCAGTAATTTGTTTTTCTAACCAGGACGTCTTAGTGGGAGTTAGGGAAGACTGCACAGCCCTTGTGTAAATGGCAGTCACATGGCAAAGCCCGACAACTGGCACATTTTATTTAGGCTGTAGGAAGCCACTTGTCTTGTCCGTGCGTCGGGGGTCAGGTGTCTGGTGACGTTCACTTCTTTGTTCCCACCCATCATCATTACTGTGACAACATGGCGCCTCTGGGCTCTTCCACCTGCTTTGTCCCTACTTATTCTCCCACCTCTTGTGAAGTGGTCTTTTAGCTGTGAAAGGTGAACACAGTTCTGGAAGAGAAAAGCTCCCCTACCTTTTAACATCTTCACCAATGAATGTGGGGATGGTGGGCAGGAAATGGGATGGATTGTTCATGTTCAAAAGCTATAGCTAGAATCCAGTGAGCAGCAGAGGAATGAGGCCATTGAGGCAAGAAGAGTAGAAAAGGAAGGAGGAATGCATGCAAGCCAAGAGAACCTCTGCCTCCCCACATGGGGCAGACTTCACCCAACCTGTGGGGTGGGCATAGCAGAGCAGTAAGGAAATTTCAATGCAATCCTCTGGACTCCAGATACGTCTGAAGCTGCCGTGAGCCAAACTTGGTTCTTCCTGGTGAAGGAAAAAGCTTGTACATCTTTGCAGCTGTAGCATGGCCCAAGGGTAGTACTTGATGGAGAGGAGTTAGGGATGGCCTGGTTTCTGGCCTTACTCCACAACTCTGAATGGCTGGTGGGTCTGGCCTGCACTCTAGGCTCTATTTGGAGGCCTAGAAGCTGAAAAGCCCCTAAGAAAGTCATTCATGGGTCTCCCACAGAAAGCTTGGCAAACCTACAAAGGCTCCTTACAGAGTGTGGGTAGCAGACCAGGGAGGTCTAACAGAGCCATGTCCTCTTCCCCTGGCCACCTGTCACTACTGGACATCACTCACTCACTCCACCCAAAGGACTCCTTTCCTACTTCATCCAAAGACTTTGCATCTCAGAGGAAATGGGGAGGTACCAGGCTCCTTTCTCTTACCCTCACCCCCTACTCCAGCCCCTGCACTATCCTGTTTCTAGTCACATCCATGCTCATTTCTGAAGCTTTCTTGGAGGTCAAGGTGACTTAATATACAGAGGATTTGTTGTTATCAATCCAATAGCTGTTTACCTGAAAAGGTAGGTAGGTATTTCTTTGCAGTTACAGGGAAGAGCTTAGCTCATTTCCCACTTGTCTTCTGAACTCTGAATAAATGAAACATTAAAGAACTGCAATAATACCCACCACGAACATCCACAAAACACCCCCAAACAGAGTGTTCTTGCACATCAATTCAGTCTGAACACTGGAATCTTACTAGAAATGGATGTCATTCACTCTGCTGGATTGTACTCTCTTGGGAGGTACATTCCTCCTGAATGTAGTCGAGGAGGGAGGAAAGGGGGTTGAGAAGTTTTAACATGAAGAGGTTTGTCCCAAGGGTGGTCAAATTCAGCCACAGTTCTGTGACTGGGGTGGATGACAGAGTTAATCTCTGGGAAGCCACCATGTGACGTGACTCCCATTCATACTGAATGTTACCTCTAGCCCAAATTATGCCTACAGTCATGGAATTTTTATTAGGGGTAACAACACCCTTTATGGGTGAATATGAAAATATTTAAAGTCTATCACAATTGTTCTATTTCAGCAATTCTTTATTTAAGGTAAGTAAATGTTGGAAGCCTAAACAAATGGAATTTGTTTGGAATTCTGATAAACCTATTTGGCAAGTAAATCTGAAATTTGGGGAAGGAGTGGGCAGATTTAGCAAATCTTTCAGCAATCAAGATTCTGACTGGTTACTAGTAACCAAGTACGCTGCCTCAGTATGGAAGGATCTGGGACACTCCAGTAGTTAAAACTTTTTGTACTGTGGAACAGAAACAGAGACAAAGTGTCCAAGGCTTTCCTCCAGGAGCACTAGTGAGGGAGGCGTTCTTCAGAGAAGAAAGGAACAGAAGCAGGATCAGGGCATTGGTCATATTCCAAGGCCAGTAGCAACAAACAGCTGACTTATAAATGTGCATGTGAGGTGACAAAGCATTGCTGGAAAAGTCATATAAGCAACCTGTTCCATTGATGAGGTCTTGGTAATACGGTCACAATGTACACAGCAGATTAAGCAAGCCCTTGGCAAACAGACCTTAGAGGAGTATAAGTGATATGCCCAAACTTCTGGCTGGTGGACTCGCCCTAAACTGTCCTACCTGCTGAACTTCCCCAGATCAAACACTGTGGGTAGGTCCCAGGTCAGGAATTCCCAAAGTAATGAGAAATGGGAGAGAGGCTCCAGGTAGAAAAGCTGTGTGAGACTTCTTGCTTACCTGGGACCTCATCCTTTCTCCCTGTTCCAGCCAACCTTCTTTCTCCAGTCCCTCCTGGCCCCAAGGGATGGCTGAGCTGTTCTATCAACCTACAACTTCCTCTTTCCTTCCTGACCCTCTGAGGGCCGACAGTCTCTCCCCATCTTCCTGTACTTGGAAGAAGCCCATGGACCAGGTAAAATTTCCTAGGAGTGTTGCTGTTAATGATAATGAAGAAACACACAAGGGAAATGCTCCTTCCTATCCACCTCCACCATCTTTTCTTGCTTTACGAGGGGCCTGGTTTTCTGAGTTAAGTTGTACAGCAATGCTAATGGGGAAGTGTATGAGAATGGAAGTGATTTAAGTGACAGTATCACATCTAACGAGGTGTCTACTACTCCAAGTGAAGGCTCCAGTTTGAGGAGCTAAAGCTAGGGGGTGAGATGTGATCTGATGAGAAGATATAGTTGTGCCTGGGGGACTGGGACCAAGAAGCAACTCGTTAGCAGAACCAACCAACTACGTAGTGAGGACATTTGCCAAATGGATATTTGGGAAGTTTATGTGTGAGTAAGAGGAAGATTCTTCCTCCTCTCCCCTATAAAACCTTCATGTTAACTAATGCTTTTGGGGCTTGTAGATTCTCTGTGGGCAACTTCGAGTGGCATTGACTCTGGGGTCCAGGTTAGAAAGGAGCACGGGGTCTATACTTAGGCACCTTCAACACTGATGGCATAAATGGCCCAATACGATATTTTTCTTTTTATCCACAGCCCTTCCTACATGACTTTGTAGTTCTTCTCAGTAAAGAGGTAGAATCTAATTCACCATCCCTTGCTTCTGGGTGGCCTTGGGACTGCTTCTGGCCAACAGAATGCAGGAGTGATGGTGCCCAAGTTCTGAACCCAAGCCTCAAGAGGCCAGGCATGGTTCTTCCCCTTGTGGGTGATTTTCCTGTGCCCTGGCCACTGCCACAAAACCATGCCCAGACTAGCTTGCTGGAGGATGAGAGACCATCAGAGCCGAGTTGCCACAGTCAGAAGCCAACACCCACACGTGAGTGAGCCCAATCAAGTATGTAGAACTGCCAAGACAACCCACAGCTGTTCTTAGGCACCACAGCATAAATGTATTGCTGTGCGCTCCTGAGTTTTTGTGTTTGTTAGGCATTACCTGAGCAATGGGAAGCTACCACAAATGTTAAGAAGAAAAGAACGGAGAGTGGGGGGGCAATCGGAGAGGCTGGGCAGGGGGCTCTGTCAGGACCAGTGGCCAGGAGTATCTGCCTGGGAGAGGAGACCCTGCAGGTTGAATGCATAGGCCAGCACATGTCTGAAGGAAGTGGAATGGTTACCGAGATGGGGCTCAGAACCGGGGTCCCAAACATGGGCAGGCACCAAGACCAGTTAATAATGGTGATCAGAACTTCGGCAGGTGACATGGTCGACTAGATTAGAGCTGGGACCAGGGCACCACTGAACAAACTGGATCTCTGGGCTTTTGAGGTTCAGATGGAGGACTGGGGGGTACAGGAAGACTGGCCAGAGCAAGAATAACAAGCAGAGGTCAGGGTCAGGAAGTTAAAGTCAGAAGCTAGGTCTTCTGATTCCCTTGGCTTATTTCATCCACTAATGCTGACTGTGGTTTTGCTTGGGGCCAGTTCCAAGCTCCATGGGTTCAGGGCATAAGCACAAGACTGATTTCTGAGAGTGTATGTCGCCAGGATCGCCGGCAAGGAGCAAGGTGCTAAAGCTAGATGTCCATGCGGATGGGAGGAAAGGCTCTAGGAGGCTTGTCTATACCAGGGGTTCCCAACCTTTCATGTGCATCAGGATCCCTACACACCTGCCCTGGCCCCAGAATGAGAAGCTCTGGGGAGTGAGGCTCCTAAAGGCTTATTGTGCAAAACAGAGAATCCAGCCCTGAACAAGGGACTGGAAATTAGCTGACGTCAGGGCCCTTGTCACATAAAGCCATAGCACTGGCTCAGGAGGTGAGTCTGCAGATGGGGGAACGTTCGCGGGGAAGGCAGTAGAAGGGAGACCAAGAGTCCGCAAGAGCAGGCAAACTCAGAGTTGCCAGTACTTGGGGCACACCTTTGTTTACTTGAATAGACAGCCATTCAATTGCCCCCTGTGATGTTCACATCACTCAAAATAAAGGTCAAACCTGCTTTCAACATACAACAAATGATTTCAATACTAAAACGGATTTTAATCCCCAAATATCTGGAGAAGGGGTGATATCCAAAATTGTCTAAGATTGTAAGCCAAGAATAAAGAGCTTATTTTTGATTCTAACAGAACCTGTACAGGATGTTTTTTTTCTTCCTGCAAATAGACTCCTCTTGGAAAATGTCTTCAAAGGGTCTCTCATACACTTGTTATGTACTCATAGTCAGCTTTTACAGAGTAGTTTTCTGAAGAATCCTATCTAAGGTGCTAGAATCCACCCACATCATTTATCTCTCGTTAACATGACCAAATTGAAATACTTATAAGAAATTTGGTTAAACTAGGAGAGAATTCCTCAACAGTACAGAACAATACAACTCTCTGTAAGCTCTATATACTCCTTAGCTATTGACCCGAGACTTAAAAGAACAGCAACAAAATGATGCTTTTGGCTTTTGAATTGTCTGCACTGACAACTTGTTAAGTGTGTGTAAACTCTAAGTAAACTGGTTCTCATAAGGGCATATATGAGGAAGATGCATACGTTTAATTTGTGGCCTTTCAGATTTTGTTTTACTTAACACTTATATGGCACTTCCTGTTTGCCAGGTACTGTTGTAAGTGCTTTCGAAATTTTAATTTCTCTCATCATCGTAATAACCCTCTGAGGAAGGCCCTATTATTATGGCCATCTTTCTTGAGCAAACTGAGGTTCAGAGAGGTTAAGTGACTTGCCTGGAGTCACGTGCAGCCAGAGCCCTGTAGCCTAGCTCTGGAGTGTTATTAACCAGTACACTATGTTGACTGTTTTTCCCTTCTTCCTAAAAGAATCTTAGAATCAAGGGTGGGTATCTATAGACCAATTCTCTACAGAGGATGGTAGAGCAAAACAAAGCAAACTTTTCTCCTTTAGGATAAATATAAGGCAAGGCATTCCATCTTCACCAAGCCCTCTTTTAACTGGATGCTACAACCACTGCACGCTGGGGATCACCCTTCCATGTTTCTAGAATCTTCCTCATTCTCTCCATTCCCTGGCGCCCTTCGGTCTTCATTTGCATTACTCCCAGCCCAGCCCTAAGTACTTCTGTCTTTGGTCTGACCCAGTTTATTATTCCCAAAGTTCAGAAAGATGTTTCTAAAACGCAAAGCTGTTTTCTGGTCTATCTCTAATGTCTTCAATGCCACTGTTTCATTCTGTGATAAAAGCCAGGTAATTTAGCCTAGCAGATGATGTGCTTCGTGTTCAGGTCCAGTTCGCTAGCTGGCTCCACACCTGGCACACAGTAGGTGGCCTCGTTCCCCCACATGTCCCTTTGCTTAAGCCACGCTGAGCTGTTGCCTTTCTGCTCTGTTTCTCTTCTAGAATTCCCTTAACTCTTCCCTGCCCCCTCCAACTGGCATCACCAGCCTTCACTAGATAATTCTAATGCATCCTTCAAAACCCAACTCAAGCATTATCTCTTCTCCCACTGATCTGGATGCCCTTTGCAGTGCTCCAGGAGGAGCCAAGGTATTTCTCTCCTACCCTGTAGGGGTCCCTCAAAATGTGAACGACAGACGGCGGCAGCAGCATATGGAAGCTTGCTGATGTGGTGTCTCAGGCCTCAACTTAGACCTACCCAATCAGAATTTCTGGGGATAGAACCTGGCAATTCATGATTCTTCTGCATGCTGAGGGCGAAGCAGCCCTGCCCTGGACCTTTTGAGAGCATATACCACATCTTATTGGGTCTCTGACTCCCCAGGATCTCTCTTACTGACTGGGATAAAGCAAAGGATCAATAAATGGTCAATGGGTGAACGAACATTGGGTTAATCCTTTGATTCATTAAACCTTATGTCTTTTACCTAGGAAACATGGAGTATTCCATCAATGCCTCCAAGTATTCTTAGAATTGGAATTTGTCTTTAATTTTGAATTGGCTAGGGTGTTTTGGCACTATTCTTAGGGGCACTGAAATAATTTAAAGTTTAGGGCTGATCAAGAAAAGCACAAAAATGCACAGAGTTATCTCTCAAAAGTACGTTTTTATGTATTCTACCGTACAGCAGAAGGTGGTACCCTCTGCTTCAAGCTCTGAAAGATTATTTGCAGCTTTCCTTAAATTGTCCTCTTTCTTTTGACTATTTTTTGAATATAGTTTAGGAAGGAAAATGCAAATTGTACAGCCACAGTAAAGACTGCTCCATATCAAAATATCTCAGATTCTCTGGTTTCTCACAACAGTGTTTATGCTATCTGCTGCTTGGAAAGCTTTCTTGCAGCACTTTACCCTAAAATTAAGAAAGCTACTAGTAGGACTTGTTTTTCAACTTTTTTCAGGTATAATTTCACTCCTCTCAAACAAACTGATAAAGACATAGTTGTTAAATATAAACTGCTCACCAACGTTGTAAACAACAACAACAAATAAAGTGCCTGAATTTTGAAATAATTTTCGGTACTGTTGTTCCACAAAGGGAAAAAGGACACCATTCTTGAGGTCTGACACAAAGCCCCTCCTGCCTTCGTAGCAGTTAGACTGGTTACTACCAAAACCAGCTTAAAGAGAAATCAGCTGGGGCAAACTAACACCAAAGTGTTGATAGTTGAATAGATCACTTGAATCACGTCCGGTACACAGAATTAAAGTACACGTTAGACAAAGTAAAGAGCAGGTGTTTTGGTTAACTATCTTGAGGTTAAGGACTTTGTAGATGGCAGAGTATAAAATTGCATCTGCTAGTAAAACTGCTGTCTGATGGACATCAATATCAACGGGCAAATAGAAAACAAGGGTCATAAGGATAGTCAGGGTTGGCATTGATGGGAATTACACCTCCCCTGCCACACTCCCTCTAAAAAGGCTTAAAAGAGGCAGCAGAGAGGGGAAGTGAGAAACGCATCCAAAGGTTCTTCAGCAACTGATATATGCTGCTAGTGGCTTACGCTGCTTGGTGTGGGACCGGGTCAACCACGTCTTCAACTCCGCCTCACCAATACTTCCATCTCATCCACAGGGCAGTATCTTGATTGAGGTCTTTTCACCAGTGCTTAGGGTGGTTATATTATGATATAACTGAGGGAATTCTATTTTTGAAAAGTTTCCCCAGTTTTTTGTTTTGCTAGATGATATATTTTAAAAAGTGGAGGATAATATGAAGTGTTGAGCAAAGGGAGTAGTTGGTCAATAAATGTAAATGGCTCAGAAAAAGATGTTGAAATGTACTAATTTGAAATCGAAAGTGTAGTTAACTTCCATCGAAACATCTCAAAGGCACCCAGAGTCCTACTCTAATGAACACTTAGGGTAACCACAGGTTTTCAGGGCCACTTGCTTGTTTCGGCCTCTACGTTTCATACGATTTAGTTCGTCAAGAGTACTTTCCTCCTTTCTATTTTTTCCCAAGTTTAAGTTCATGGCTTTTGTAGGCAAGCCATCGAGTCCACAGGGAGAAGAGATAATTTCCGTGACATGTTGATCCTGGGTGCCAAAAGAGGAGGATCATTTCCAATTGTTTTGGGATATTGAAAACAACCATATGTGGATTAAGTTTAAATAGCAACTGAGAAAACAGCTGACTTTCCTGAATTAAAGACCTTTGCAATTTAGGTTGTATCTGTAATTAAGCTGATTAGAATGAATATTTCCAGTTTCTTTATTCTCTGGAATAATTCCAAAATTCCTCTGAGCAGGTATGCTACAGAGGCTGAGCAGATGAAGTGATTAAACAAATATATGCCCGGGTATATATAATTATGTATGAATGTGTGTGCGTGTGTGTATATGTATTACTTGATACGGGCAAATATAATGGAAAACTAGCTGAGCACATAAAAATTATATTCAAAATTATCCTATGACATTTATTTTTTTCATTCAGAGACTTAAGCTATTATAACAAAGCAGGAACAAGCAGCACTGGTTACATCTAAAGCTAGATGTGATTCAGTATCCATCCACACCCCCTTAGTACAGCCAGATCCACAGATATGTGAGCGACTATAGCATCAGAATGCCAGCAAAGCATGAGTTCCATATAGGGAATATAAATGCACCCATTCACTCCCTTTCATTAACTTCACAGTCAGGCTTCGAACAATGCGATTGATTAACATATTCATTGTTCTCGATGCTTTTGCCTCAAATTTTTACATCTTTAGGGATCAAAGATATCTGAATACTTAAGCAAACAAATGCTCCTGCAAAACCATCTCTGTAAAATTCAGGGGCACCAAAAGTGCCAGAATGGATTTTTTATTGTTTCAAGGGACCTACAAAAATGCTAAGGAAAACAAATCTAGGAACCAATTTTACTTTTATTTGCATTTAACATGATTATACACATTCATGTGTCTAACAAGATCTGCACTGTTACATTAAAAATACAGTACAATAACATTCAACATGAGGTACTTCATATTTATATATTTTTCCTTCATAAATAATGCTGTAAGCTACTAAATTCAAGCACTCTGATGCACAAGTGCTAGTGTCTTGAATTAGCTGAGCTTATTTAAACACCTTAAAAAACAAAAAGACAGTTCAGTGCAATAATTATGTAGAAATTAGACCATTTACTTAAATACTATATTAAGATATGCTTAAAGAATGTTACATTAGAACCACTAGCCTAGTTCCCCTTTATCCCCAGTATGAACAACGACAAAGACTGCCAGATATATTGGGAAAAGCATCTACAGAGTATTCTGTTTAATAAAGTTGTGTTTATACACTAGAGTTGCCTGCCTTGTCAGAACAATGGTTTCTAGTTTTAAAAGCTACAAAATTCGAGATTACCAAAGAAAATAAAGCAAGCACGTTAGCTTTCATTCCATGTTGTTGAAAATGCAAAAGGGAGAATAGGATTTAAAATACAAAATTTCTTATTCTAAATACAATTTTCAAATTTAACCCACGGCTCTCGACACCAGCCAATCGGGTGGTGGACGTGTCTTCCTTTTTTAGCTAACGGTGATTAGCATAAAACCAAGCTCTCATACCCCCAGTGTACAGGATCTCCCTCTGCTTTCCCCCAGCAGTTCCCTACCCACGTGGAGGGCATCTTGCTAACAGGAGCACTGACAGTGAGCGTTACTGAATGAACAATCTTCACTCTAAGGTTATCACACCCACCTCAACAATCTGAGATGATGACATTAGTGCTAAATCAAGTTTCTTCTCCTCTGGCTTAAAACTGAGTGCCTTCAAATCAGGTATACAGCCTACCAATTTGTATGGTAGCTATGAGTTACTGAAATGTTTCATCATAATTTAAAAGCAAAATCCTTTATAGAAGTATTTTTTAAATTGAAAACATACCTTTATTTCATAGATAACTTTGCCAAAACTACTGTCATCTTCCTAATAAGAAATAATTGTTAGATAATTTTGGAAAGTTGTCCTGGGAGTACTCATCTATAATCACCAGTAACAGCTTTTGATTATCTATGCTAACAGACATAGGTAATGGCAAACATGATTAAAACATTTCCCATAATCCAGTGTTCTCCTCCACCAGGGAAGCTGGCCAAAAGCAACAAGCCCACATCTACGGGGGGAAAAGGTAGCCCAGAAGCACAGTGAATAAGATAAGGTAGTCACTTCCTGGGGCCTTGCTGGGGCCAGCAGGAGGACCATTTCTGTCCCACCTCTTACTGGCCAGGCAGGGAGGAGACAATTCCTGAGTCGGCAAACACACTTGCATGCACATGGACGTGCACGGACGCCCACATCGCGCACACACCCGCCCACCCCAGGACTAACCCCTGGCTCCAAACAAGCCAGCTTGGGACTCGCAGAGCAGGAGAAGGAGGCGGCCAGGGACCACACTCTGGGTGGTGGGGGAAGCCATCTCAGGATCACGCTGAGCAGAAAAGCTGCCCAGAAACACATGGATACTTCAACTGGAAGTGAACACATTGGACACTACCAGGGTCACAGGCACAAAACCATCACAAGCCATCACTGAAGGAGAATTTTGGGATGAGCTTTTCCCTCCTTTGTTTACATTAACCATGTACAAATAAGAGGGCTGGATGTGATGCTGATGCAGTGAATATTAGGTACAATCAAGTGTATCGCTCCAGACCTTTTTTTTTTTTTTAAAACCCTGCAGGCATTTATTGGCACTTTAAGGATGGCCAAAGGCCAAATTCTAGCAGTCTAGGAACAGGACATAATTATAATTAACGAAAAAGATAGTATGTGGTCAAAGTAGATCAGGTAAAGTGTATTTTGGATTAAAAAAAAGAAAAATCTTCATTGATAAAAGTATCTCATTACGTTAACATGTAGTGCTACAAAACTGTTACTCCATATATCTGAAGAACTGTTTGGTCCTCTTTTCATGGGAAAAAGGGAGTAAGAATTCTATACAGTATAACTTACAAACACAAGCAAACAGTGGGGATCAGAAGCAAGTGGGGAGAAGACTGGCTTTTTCAAATGGTATATTCTATTATGCCATGAAATAAACTATTTGTAGAATGGGACTTTTTAAGGTCTCCTTTATAAGCTGTTTTAGTTTAAATTAATAGGCCTGCGATTTTTCCCTATTGACAATAAAAATGTGTAATTTAGTTAGTTCTAAAAGAAGCATCTGTACTGCAATAGTTTGTCTTCTAAACTAAAAGAATAAAAACCTGCTTGTAGTACGTCATGGCCTAAGCAAACATCCCATTTCCTGTTTTCCTATTTTACATGGATACTTTGCAGTGTTTAACATTTAACAATCTTATGAATTTAGGATTTAAGAAAAAATAATGCCCAGAGTAAAATATTTAAAATGAAATAGGAGCTAAACATAACTACTGCCTACTTTCTAAATTATTACTTATGAAGCAAAACTTCTTTCAAAATTGTACACTGAGGTTTACCTGTAATTTGGGGTGGGGTTCTCTTTAAATATAACTCTTATCATTATTATTTCAGAGTATTTATTTCTATTTGTCAAAATAAAGCCCTAAAGGAAATTCAGGGTGATCCTGAAAATTTTAAGAGGGACACAACTGGGAGGTCAGTGGGGCAGCTGGAAAAGAGCACAAATTCTCCCCAGGTGTATAGACGCAACTCTAAAAACCACAAAGCCTTAATAAGAACTTGGCTCTTTTAAGCATATAGTTAAAAGCTGAATGCTGCATTTTTGCCTGTACATAATTAAAAGGTTGAAAGAAATCAGAAACTGCCTACAGCTTCATTCATTACGAATTACCTGCGCTGATCACGTATCTGCAGATGAGCTAAGCATCAAGCGAGTGGGAACCACATGTGCACCTCAGAGCTCACACCGCTTCGGGAGGGGTTTTCAAGCATAGAATATGAGTTCCGGGATCTGCCCACCCTGCACCCCAGTGCCATTGGTGCTGTCTGAGGAGCACTGGAACTGGACAGTCACCTTGCCACACTGAACTTCCGTCATGCCTTCCTGTCCGAAGTAGCTGAGTTCATTGCCATCCAGTACCACGCTGGCTGTGTAGAAGGTGTCTGGCTCAATCTGCACTGGGTACTCAAACCACACGGGGAAGGTATTGCTGGAGCCATCTGAGAAGTACTTGCTCAAGTTCTGCCCTAGAACAACGCCCTGCCGCTTGAGTTCGATCTTGGCGCTGTACTCTGCAGAGCCACAGCTGGAGCCGTACAGCCCAAAGCCAGCGATGAACACTCTCTTATCAACCGCAAACTGGATGCTGTCACAGCGGCCCCGGTAGCGCCACTGGTTGCTCCGGTAGGCACACGACTGGAAGCGGTGACAGCGCTGGGGGACGAGGCCCTTGCGGGCTTTACTCACAAACTGCAACTCGGGTTTCTTGGCTGCAGTGTACCAGAGGAAAATGTCATTGGTCTCATTGAGAGTTAAAACTCCAGACTGGGCAGCACCGTTTGCAAAATCATCCAGGGCCATCGTGGGGATGCGGATCAGGTAAAGTGCCTTTCCGAGGACCTTGCGTTTATTTTCAATGCTCAAAGCTAGATCCTGCCGCTGGCATTCCACTTCGGCCCAGTTGAGAGCTGCCTCAAAAACCACAATTTCTTTGGCATTCAGAGTTTCCCTGCGGAGGATACTTTCTAGAGTCTGGAAGTCGATATCGCAGAATCCCTCAGACTTGAGAGCTAACTCAGCCTGGGCATCGATCACCTCCCAGCAACGCTGGGTCAGGTCCGGCTCCTCAAACAGGCAGCTCTGGGAGAGAAGCACACAGGCATTCTTGGCGCTCAGGCTGGTCTCCAGGAAATTAACGCAGGCGCGGGCGAGGTGAGGGACGATGTACTTTTTGGCAGCATAAAGAGTGGCCAACACTGTGTCAGCAGCCAAGTCAATTTCATCACAATAGATATATCTGAAAGACAGCACACAGCATATAAATGGAATTTTCACAAAACGAGCGTGTCCAGCAAGAAAAGATGCAACTACTTTCAAGTTAGTTCCAAGAAAATCATCTTATGTGACAGTTATTACAAAAATGATTAGGGAGTAAAGAAACATCTGAAATATGTTCATAAATTATTAATATTTCAACTCAGCAGTAAGTCTGTATAATTAAAGATATTAACTTTGTGTTACCATTCTAGCCTCTATTTTATAACCTGCATTCAATGTCTTCTCAAAAAAACATAAGATACTAGAACTGTTTGAAAAAAAAAACTGTATATCAGAGTTAGTATTAACAAAAAAAAAAAGGGAAACATTAATGTTAAATACACCATATTATATTTAATCAAATAATCATCTCTGGAGTGCCTGTGTGGCTCAGTCGGTTAAGCATCTGCCTTTGGCTCAGGTCATGATCCAGGGGTTCTGGGATCGAAGTCCAGAGAGGCCCGTGTCCTGTCGGGCTCCCTGCTCTGTGGGGATCCTGTCCCTTTCCACACCCCTTGTGTGCTCTCTCTCTCTCTCTCATTCAAATAAATAAATGAATTCTTTAAAAAAAGGAATAATCTTATGTTTCAGAAGTGCTCTCTCTCTCTCTATATATATATAGTTTTATTTTAAAATTTTCTGTACATTCAGATAGAAACAAATGCCTTTAATACTATGTTGGCAATGATTACACCTTAATTCTTTTAACTAAGTATGACTTGAATTTTCCCTAAACACAAAATAAAACCTGAGATTAAGAAAGATATTTTTCAAGTAGTTCTAAGTTCAGTAGATTATAATCTATGGATTTCAAAATTATCTTCCAGTTGCCTTTACATAGAATCCAACACAGGCTTTGTATCTGGCTTTTTTTTCTTTTTAAACTCTAAATTCGTTCTTCTCTCCTCCCCACATTTCTTCTACCTTCAGAATTAAAGAATGTATTATTTCTGGATGTATTTAATTAAAAGACAAAAGCAAGAAAGCCCAAATATGCACCATTTTTATGATTCTATAAAGTATCCCTATGTCAGGAGATAAAACACTTCTTGGTGATTTGGGGGGATGGGGCAGTCTCCCAATATGGTATGTAAAAACAAAAATCATCTGCTTCTTTTAGATTGCCATGGATGAGTACAAGAGTCCGTGAGAACTACATATGGGTGAAAAGTACATTCTGATAACACTTAATTTTTAATTTTTTCCAGTTAAAGCTAAGGTGTTTAGCTACTTGTTGTGAAGTTTTCCTTTAGTTACTATATTTTAACTCAGTGAAACACATATAAGAAAAGATCAGTAATGGCTTCTGCAAAGAAAGTAAAAAACCCCACAGTGATGATAAGAAAAATGTCTACAATCACAAATGAACCTCCATTTTTACTCCCAGGAAGCTCAAGCTCTTTCTCTTCTGATAGGCTAAGCCATATACCACTGGCCAAGACGGACTCACATAATCCCAGCAGCTCGGTGATGCTCTGACCTGAGAACCAGGACGATGGCGAAGAATCTGGAACAAGGTCAGCACTTTGTGGCTCTTACCCTGGAACTGTCAAGTGAGCAGTCTTCCCTTTTTCTTGATGGTTCCCTTTCTAGGAATACTGGCTACTCAGCCATACAACGAAGTTGTCTGGAAAAACTGGCCTCCACTATCTGTGGTGACAGTGCAGTCCTGATCAACTATGGCCCAACAGCAAACGGCACCTTACTACATTTCTGATTCTTACCACTTTTGGTGGACTGCATGTATAATTTTAAAAAGCTGTATTGAGATATATTCTAGGTAATACATTTGTAAGAAAAGATGCAAATGGAATGACTTGGGTGAAATGTAATTCTGTAATTCTTACTCGTGTTCCCTAATTATGTCTCTCTCTGGCTGAAACAACACAACACTATGCTGGACTGCAGTGCAGTCAAAATGCTGAACCAGTGTTAGCGTTCTCCTCTGCGAGAGACAATGTCAAACATACAAAGCTCACTTGACTGGAAAACAAAACAAAACAAAAACCTTCCCAGGTAAAACTGGTTTCTGTACATGTATCTCTAAAAGATTAGAAAGGTCACTAAGTGTTGGTTGTTTCAAAGTGGTGAATTAGTTTACCTTTTGGTACTTCACATGCTCACTTATCTTTAATTTCCCTATTTCCCACTGTGAAAGTTTCAGTCAGATGCAATTAGATTTCAAAACTACAACATAAATAAAGAATACTTTTAAGTTCTACAATTAACTGCAGTACTTATTTTTCAGTAGGAGCAGTCAATAAATATCTCGTAACCTTTTAACCATTTGTGGGATTATTGTCCAACTTGTTGACACACAGTAATTTTTTTAACAAACATTATTTATTCTAGGGAACCAAAATCCCTACAGCAGTAGATAACCTTGGACACTGGATATACTTGGTGTGCTAGAAGAAGGATTGAACAAAAATCATAAAACATTATTTGAAATAATCACTGCATGTTAATCACAGGGTAGACTATGACACTGTCCGGCAGCAGTGCACATCAGAGAAGCGGATTCTATTCAGCTGGTCAACACGTACTGGATTCTGAAAAAGACCTATGAGACAGAAAACTATTTTTTAAGTAAGTATATGTCTTACAGCTTTACGTTTTTATACTACCAATTAAAGTTTTCCTATAAAAATACATATAAAACTATAGAAAACTATTCATCTTTCTCAAAAATGTCTCCTCTACTATCAAATGCAAATGCTTCTTTATCTTTGAGAAATGGTATCTGATTTTATGTAAGAGTATGCACATGTACATATGGGCAAAGATCAGATTATTTTAACACAGCAAGTTTTATATTTGCTGACAGGAAACAGTAACTCCTAGAAAACTGAGAAATCTCTTAACTAGTGGTACTTAAACGAGGTATATTATTTCTGGAATTGTGAAACAAAAATATAATTTATGTCTTTAGAGACTCCTTCATACACAATGCTGTCAGAACATGCGCTATTAAATAATCCTGCACAAGAAAGTTGTTTTTCTCTGATTATGAGTCGTTAAAAATCAAATCACTATCCATGCCACTTGCTCCCAAATCCCATGCCAAGGTGTATTATAAATGCCTGCCCCATTCCACATGCTTTCCCCCGAAAGATGCAGAGTAGTTTTCTCCAAAAACCATTTACAAGGTAAGCAGCACCCTCTTTCTTCATCGGTCTCCCTTTCTTATACTTAACTGAGAAACCAGGAGACTACAAACACAGCATAAACAAACTCTTTCTAAACAAACGAACGATGCTTACTTCAGCATAGCGAGAAAAGCAGCAGGTTCGACATCTGGTATACGGATTTCATCTTTGTCCTCAGCAAGTTCTCCGTAAAACATTGCATGGAACACAGAGCTCCCAACAGCTAAAACATACTGTGGAGAAAGGGAAATCTTATTTCATGCACTAAACTGAAAGCATTTTCAGTAAATCAGTCCAGAAAAACAACTCTAAGCAATCAGGGTTTAGTGGACATGGAGCACCTACACCTGCGCTTTCTTCAAAGTCAAGGGACAGTGTTTATCTTGCGGTGAAAGCAGAAGATAGATGTCCGCGCAAGCCAGTCTTTATGCTGCTAACTACCTCAAGGCTTTAAGAGATTAATGTCTAAGTTCTCTCATTACAAAATAAATAAATAAAATAAAAGCTTATCTAACCAATTTCTAGGGGAAGGGTAAACATGACTTTCCTAACCTGTCGCAACAACTTCCCATGACTGGAGAGTTAGGAGGGCATGTTTTTGTGTGGGATGTAAAGCAGGATAGAAAGAAACAAAGGAAAAAAAAATAAGCGTGGCCAAGACTCTTTGGAGAGGCTGTGCCTTCTCTGTGATGGGTGAAATGCGCACTGCCTGCCATCGGCAAGCTGCCCACCCCAACCAACTTTCAGGCTTATGGAGAGGGTCCCTCTTTGTAAATCTCAGCACTAAACCGGTAATGCAGCTGTTGCTTACTTTGTGTCCTGGCAACCGCTGAGTCCCACCTGGTGGCCCAACCACAAAATGTACATCTGCCATCAAATCATTATTGAACATCACTGCATTTCTATAAACAGAGGCAATTCATTAATGCACAGCAGCCAGCAGTTTTAATACCCCCTCCCCAACATACAAAACCCACAAAAGATTCACAAGCTAAGCAACAGTTTAGTAACTTCAGGGTAAAACTACAAATCAAGATTCCAACTAAACAACTGTTTGTGATCATTGCAAACACATGGGAAGTAACTAAGTCAAAAAAACCAACCAAAAATTATCCAAACTTTTCACTAGATTAAGGACAAATGGAAGGTTTCTATCTCCAAACCTTCCATGGTCAGTAGACACAAGCCTGTCACTTAAATGTCACAGCTTGCAAAAACATTTTTATCTAAGAGGAAAACAGCTGTACTATTTTGGAAAAGATACAAGGCAGTTTTCCATTACCGATAAAGCTTCTGGGAAAAGAGGAAACACAGACTTATGTTAAAATACATTATAGGTTGTGCAAAAGCAGAAACTTCAACACAGGAAAACTTTTAAAGTAAATATGCTGGCCGGGCACTTACCTTTCTCGAATGGTGGGGTAGAGACCCTGCCAGTTTGGGGCCGGAATAAGGTTGTTGTTACTGAGATTCTGCTGGTGGTACTGCTGGACAGTGGTGCTGCTGGAGTTGGCTGGTTTTTTACGCGGGAATATATCAGCAGCCATCTTCTTCTTCTTCTTAGTCTTCAAGGTGATTATTTCATAACAAACTGGGGGCAACTTGCTGCCGCCGCTGCTGCTGCTGGTATTCGTCTTCTTCGAGCTTTTCTTGGACCTATTCTTTACTGTCTCTGGAAGCATCAAGAAGAAGGTGAGACATTTCATGTTCTTTTCCTTGTCATCTACCATGAGTACAGTATGTCTCTCTTTATAGCTAGATAGCCCAAATTGGTGCAAACATCAAGGAAAAGAGGCTGGCACGAGCCAAGATGTTAACATAAACCAACAAGCTGCTATTTTGCTTCTTTTCTCAGCCGGACAAGGTGACCTTTTCACTATGTTGAATAGAAACTGGCTTTAAGTTTTATCCAGTACTGGGTCTGCTAAATACATCTCCATCATGATTCCTATTTCCCTTATTTGCTCATAAAAATAACCCAGTTTCCTAGATCACCTGAAAATGCTATACTGAGCGAAGATGACAGGCAGCGAGCTGTAGCACTTGTTTTCAGAATTAGGTTAGCAAGATGTGCTGGAGCCGTGCGAGTCTGTTCAGCCGGCTGAAGTTGTGTGGTGAATGGATGGGAGGAGAGTAGGTATTACAGCCCTGCAGATGGAGTCAGACAGCCAGTGCTCGGAGCCAATAGCTGAAGTCACCAATCATGATTGGACCAAGCAAAACAGTGACACCTATTGTAACATGCAGAGCTCTGATATTAAAGGAACAGCAGTGGCATTCTGTTGTCTCCTGTATTACTGCATATTAAAATAAGATAAACAACCTATGAAATAGATCTGCAAACAGGAAAGGAACAGTTTGTGCTCACAAATTTCTCTTCAGTAGATGCACATTTTTATTTCCCCAGTTAAACAAGCAGGATCAATTAACAAAGGGTAGGGACTGGTATCTACTCTGTATTTCTAGTAAAATCTTTATCCCGGCAGCATTTAGTTTCAAATACTTCAAACAAAATCCTCCTTTCTTCCCGCTAGAAGGGATTATTAATAGCAAAACCATACTAAACAAAACACTTATTACAGCTTAATGGAAAGGAATGCTGTTTTTCTTTTTCCAGTCTCTTTGAATGCACGTTATAGTCTAGTGCAAAAGAAGAGAGATGAGGTCATGTGTTCATTTTACCTTTCATTTTCTAGTTCCTATGATGATCTTTGACAGGAGTCCCAGATCAGAAAATACTTTGTCAGACTAAGATTATACCAGTAGGTTTAGCTGCACTGAAGCAAATTTTAGATATAAAAAGTAAGATTCAAATTAGACAAATCTGTATTTAAAAGTTATAATTTACTAAAAATATGTCAGATGGGCCCTGCTCAGGATCTCAAAATCCAGCCTAAATGTTATGGCTACATTTAACTTGTCATAATTTTAAAGAATATAATCCACAACTTCTAACACAAAACCAGTAATAAGGCTATTCAAAATGATAAATGTTCTGATGCTGCTTAGTTAAAATGCAAACAGGTTCTCTCTGCTTTGAATCAGAAGACTATCCACTACTATGTATGTGGTTTTCATGGATGTGAATCTCCCAACAATTTCTAGCTTTGTTGAGCAAGAAAAAACAAAACACCTGCTACAGGCTCCACACATGCTTATTTATTTCTAAAGAGGGACTAATGAGGAGATTTAATCTTACCCCTATCTGTCTATCTGGATTCCTCTCATTGGTTCCAAGTGCAGCAGCCATTTGCTCCCCCCCCGTCCCCCAGACCTAACGCAGCCTTCATGGCCACAGCCTGCTTGTGGCACAGCATTCATCTGAACAATGAGCGCCCGACAGAGCGAGGACTCAACAAATGCACTATGCTAGTTATTGTAACTAATAATCTGCTGAGGAGAACACACTGAAATCAAACTTTGAATCCCTGGGACCCTAAATCATGAAACAGCCAAGGAATATCCTCTTTATTGTCATCATCATTACTCTTAAAACTGCAAAGCCAGTACAAGACAGGCTATATATATAGAAGGGAACCAAAGGTCTTTACCACAAGGCTATTCATCCCCGTTTTAGATGGACCCTGAAGTGCTGCTTATTGGTTACAATTATTGTGTGTTCCCAATCACAGGGCTACCACACACACACACACACACACACACACACACACCCCTTTCAAATCACACGTTAGAGAGAGAGAGAGAGAGAGATCTAGAATAGTTTTTAAGAGTATGTGGTGAAAAGTATGAAGGAGGAACACGTGTGCTACTGAACTTCCTGACACCAACCTCCTAGGAAAACCCCCATGACAGGGAGGTCCTTCTGACCAGGACTAGTCCCATACATTTCAGGTCAGACAGCGATCAATTACACTGGAAAGGGAAATGACTGCTTTGAGACAGACATACTAATAATTGTCAACTGGACAGACAAAATACTAAAAGCACAAAAAGTAGATAGAAGAACTTAGAAGGCTTTGTGGCTTTTACTCATTTCACATGCAGTTCAACACCTTTTACCAAGAAAGCCTCGAACAAACACTATTCCTATACCACTAAAATAACAAGTGCATGCAACAGCTTAAGAAAGAAAATTATATAATGTTTTAGAACATGTTCTTTCTGAAATTAAAGGTTTTAGGTATTAGGAAAATTAAGTTCTGTGGAAAAGCTTGAATATACTAGTTACACGAAGCACTGCTTATTCTGAATCCCCTAGAACGCTGCTGCAAAGAGGGGCACTGTCATTCGGGAAATGTGGGGACTGAGGAATATGGCTGTTTTAAAGATATGTTCTAAAATACAAAAAGTAATCCAATTAAAAAAATTTAAATGACATTTGAATTTTAATTTTTGTAGCCAATTTGAAAAGCATGAAAATGTTAATAAAACTAAGACATGGAAAACTTCCCAGCTTCGTTTTCCTACCATGGTTTAAAAAACAGGTAACATAAAGCCCCTGTGACTGAGAGTGTGGCCCATGGCCCGGCAGCAGCAGCGGCGGCACCGCCTGGGAGCCTGCTAGAAAAGTCCAGAAACTCACCCAGAGTCTGGATCAGAAGTGCGCATCTTAACAAGACCCTCTAGGCAATCTGTATCACATTCAAGTTTGAGAAAGCCTCATGTAAGATTAAAATAAAGAAGGTTACCCGGTCTCCCAGTTATCCAGTATCAACATCTGGAGCCACGTTTTGCATTCAGTTATCGAGTGAAGAAATAATTCAAAATGATTAATTTGGTTTCGTCATAAAACTTAACCTTGATGTCTTACTCTGAAATTCTGATTAGGCCCTAAATGTCAAAATTCTAGGATTCAGGTGTGTGGACAGCCAACCAAGAGGCCTCAAAATATTTTTTGAAAAAGCAGCTCAAGCTCAGATTTTTTTTAAGATTTTTTTATTTATTCATTCGAGACACAGAGATACAGAGAGAGAGAGAGAATATGAGCAGGGGGAGAAGCAGAGGGAAAGGGAGAAGCAGGCTTCCCCCAGAGCAGGGAGCCCGACGCAGGGCTCGATCCCAGGACCCTGGGATCATGACCTGAGCAGAAGGCAGACACTTAACCATCTGAGTCACCCAGGCACCCCAAGCTCAGATTACTTCATAGGAAAACAATAGAGATCATTTTAGTGGGAAAAATAAAGGATTAAAGAATGCCAAGTGTGAAACAGATGAACCACTTAATATTTTGAAATAATCTACTTCACAATTCTATTTCAAAAAATTAGTATTGTGGCACAGCAAAACTAGCAATCAAGTAATGTGGTTCAGTCCTGGCTCAGCCACAAAAAATTGATTGTGTGTGTGTGTTGAAGGGGAGGGGAGTCTGACAAATCATTTAGCCTTTAAGGGCATCAAGTTCCTCAGCTACAATATGAAGAGCTTCTCTAGAATAGATGAGTGTTTCGCAGTCTTTACCTTCAATCCTCAGTAAGAAATGCATTTTATATTCAGACTCAGTACTAGCACGCACGCACACACACACCCACAAATAGAAAGACGGTTCACAAAACAAAAACACTTAGCATGTAATGATAGTACAGATATTTTCTATCTTATTTTTCTCTTTTCTTTCTAATGTTGGTCTTGATTAATTCCGCTGATTTCATAAGCACAGTTTAAGTAATACTGGTCTAGATGATTTCTAATAGCTTTCACGGTTTAACGTTCCAGGGTAGTCTTCTATCAAGAACTTGGACTAAGGGCAAGAAGGCAATGGCTGCATCAACAAATGGCTTACACAACCGGGAGTGTGCATTTATTTTCCTGGGAAGAGGAGCCACAGTTATCATCTGTCTTTCAGGGTAATCCATGACCCAGAGCACAATAAATATTATGAGAATTTAAGATTGATTTGAATATACAAAATATTTCTATCACTTTTCCCCTCTGCTTTCATATCTATAGTCTATTTCATTCCCCCCCTGAAATTAAACATAAAGAGTTGAAACACCATCTATTGAATCTGCAACCCCAAAACATTCCCCACTAGGCTGAAGGGTGGATAAATAAAGGATACCAGCCCAAAATGTATTTTCACATTTCCCTCTAAAACTTTTCAACTGGCACTGTATCATTTGTTCTTACACCTCCTGAACTTTAAAGCTGTTAAGAGACATGTTAATCTGCCCTAATAAAGTAAATCGGTCAAGAAGCCCATTAATCTTTTATGAAAGCACATATGTATCCCTCACTTTTTGAAAGTTCATGTTATGCACTTTGCTTTTATGAAAGACCTACATTAATACTGTTTTCACCAGCTAAAGGAAATCCAAAGAATTTTTGCTTTTTTGCTTTTTTCAAAAGAAAAGCAAAAACAGCATTCAGCCTGTTTTGCAGTGAGTAGTTAGAGGCCGCACACATCCCGAGAAAAGTGGCGCCACCGAGCTCCTTCCCCAGGAACTACACTCAGCATCAGGCTGCCATAGCTTTGCCACAGCATCTATGCTTTATCTTGATTTATTTTGTGCATCCATTAGCAAGATGTGTCCTAAAATATCAGAAAAGCCAAAAAGAGGTTATTTTTTGGGTCTGGGAACACTCAAAACTTTTTCCGAATAAAGTAATGGTAATTGCTTCTTTATGCCATTTTGGCTTACAAAAGATTTCACAGGTACACTATACTTTTGGATAGTAGGGGAAACCTGTACTTAAAATTCAACATGCTGATCTTGCAGCGTGTTAGGTGATTGGCATACAATAGTGAGCAAGATTAGGAACCAACCTTAACAGGTTAGCTAGTCACAGTGGGTTTCAGATGATTTTTACAATTGTCAGAAATTTCAACCATCTTTCTCTCTTTTCATTCAATTTCCAATAATAACAAGATTATCAGAATTTAAGCTCACTTCAATCATCTTCTTCACCACTGGAAGGTCTGCCAGGCATCCCTCTTTATTTAGCAGAATCCTGTACATTCAGGGTGGGGACCTGAATGAGGTTTGGAACTGAAAGGGACTCTAGGAATTATTTAATACAACTCTGTCCACAGATAAGGTGACTAGGTGTCCAGAAGGGCTTTGTGAATGGTTAAGCAGTGGGGCAGTGTCTGGACTAGAATGCAGATTTCCAGACTGGTTGCCTAATTTTGACTGTTCCACTCATTCTAATTTCCATCCACAGTTAATTACCCCACATTTTTACACAATGCTTTATCTTCATACTTCTGATCTACTTTAAAAGAAAAAAAATATATGCAAAACTTACAGATATGAAAACCATGAACATATATGCTCCTCACCCTGCAGGAAGAACTCTAGGACACTTTCTGGAGAGACACGGAGAGGAACTGTAACAGGAAGGAACATAGATGACTAGCAGCCATGAGGAAGCTGCTCTAAAACAGAAGAGGCTTGCCAGGTAAAATGAAAGTTGGAAAAACCAGGCACTCATGATTTATACCAACAAATCCTATGTCAACAACTAACAATGCTGGCAAGTCTTGTTTAACTTGCTCTAATTCTGAACTTCTTGTCTGGACTTGTATATATGGTTTACCACAAGATACCTAAACAGTTGCAGAGCGAGGTTAACTGAGGTTTAAACAAGGTAGGGTAGACTGTGGAAATGAGTATCACTTCCAAAAATTACTGACAGACCATCACAGAGGAGAGCATTTTAATTTAACCTGATAAGTCACGATGGAATAGTGTTTTGTTTTTGCTTACTTTTCAGTACTGAACAAAAGTTACGCTTGTGATTTAGGAGGTAAAAAAGATAAGCAACAAAATGTTGGCAGTCCTTAAGATAGCAAGAGCTGCTGGAAAACAGGCTATATGCTTTCTAAATTTAGAAATAAACATTGGAGTCAAGCATTGACAGCACGGTATAGTGAAAAAAAGCAAGAGCCCAAAAAAGTGACCTTCAGGTTATTTAATATCCATGAGCCTTGTTTTTTTCATCTGCCAAATGGGATAATTATACCCATTCAACCCTCTCAGGTTCACTGTGAAGGCAAGATTACATGTTTGTGAAAGCATTTTGATAAAAGTTGAAAACACTTTGCAAAGATAAGCTTTCACTATTAGTAACAATTGTACCCAAAGCAGGAAACATTTGTGATGTAATCTTCCAAAACAACAAAAACCCAAAGATTAATCTGGCACTCCCTGCCTTTATAATCTTCCAGGCTTCACAACTACTGACATTTCACCCCATCTGCAGGCTTGCTCTGGCCTCACTCACAGGCCAAGAAGGGCCTAGGTTGCTGAGGATCTTGCTGGTATTTTGCAGGTGAGGCTCAGTCATTAAGATGTGTGTTATACACTGTGATCAGGTCCCCACCTGATGTGCAAATCTGCACCTGAAACCCCTACTCTAGGATGGCTGTCCACTTGACTTCGAACCTGTGAGAGCACCTCCCTGCAGATGCTCTGCTGTACCCACTTTCGGAGAGCCCAAAGCTGCAAGCCGTCCATCTGTGGAGCACGTAGTAATGCCTAGACTAGCAACTCAAATTGGCTTCTCTCAACAATGACCTAGTTTTAACTGTGGCACCAAGGGTGATAACTAAGACAAGTATTTGGGCCTGGCATACCTAACTGCTGGCTGGAAGGCTGAGGCTCATGGACAGTTTCACTAAGTCATTTCCTTTTCATCACACAGAGCTCCCGTTAACCTTAAATTGTACTTTAAAATGGGAAAATATGCCTAAAGGTAGAATGTGACTATTCCTTGAAGGCAGAAGCAAGGAGTCTTTTAAAAATTCTGTATGGTATTTAACATGATATTTGATGCTTATAAGCTGTGTCGGAGGCACTTGTTTGGGATACTGAACACCTCATCTAAATCCCAAGTCATTCTCTATCATATGTTAAATGAGGTGATCTTGAGAAGGAACAGTATATAAAATTTACCATGAGATACTCTAAAGATAGCTATTTAAAGGACTACTACGAATTCTTTTGTAAAGTTTAAGATACTTTGGTAAACAAGGTAATCAATTGCTAATTTTTGTATAGGTTAGATGATCTCCCTAGTAAATTTCCTCTTGTGTAAAAGTGTTGATTATTTAATCTCTTATTTTTTTCCAATTCTATAGTTTTCTAGGATTAAGAAATCTGTATGTTTGGCAGGAATACTGACGTATTTAATATGGTTTTCTTTATATTTTAATATTAGGATTATAACCAATACCTAACAAAAACTATGTACATACATATGTGCCATATTTTATTTATTACTAACCTCTCTCCCATTTTAACATCTCTGAAATTAGGTTTATCTTATAATTGATGGCATCTCATGAGTACAAGTACTAGGACTTTTTCTTCCCTTTCTTCTTGGTACATAAAATAATAGCATATCTTACAACTGATGGCACCTTACAGTCAGTGAAATAAGGTAAAAAATATATAATTCAACAGAAAAGTCTCTCTTCTTTAGGTTAATTATTCCCCTAACCAGGCAAGATGGCAGCTCAGAATTCTGGCTCAACTACATCAGAATAACTGAGTTTAATAGTCATTTGATAAAGTATATAATCACAATTCTCAATTGAGACTGCTACTACGACAACCGATGATATGGTAGAAAGTCTAGATGGAAATTCCAAAATGAGAATCTCCATTGGTAAGTGTCCAGCATTAATACAATGCATTTCTTTTCTTTTTTTTTTTTTTTTTTAAAAGATTTTATTTATTTATTTGAGTGAGAGAGAATGAGAGACAGAGAGCATGAGAGGGAGGAGGGTCAGAGGGAGAAACAGACTCCCTGCCGAGCAGGGAGCCCGATGTGGGACTCGATCCCGGGACTCCAGGATCATGACCTGAGCCGAAGGCAGTCGCTTAACCAACTGAGCCACCCAGGCGCCCTTCTTTTTTTTTTTTAATACAATGCATTTCTAACATTTTCTCATGATGCACAACTAACAAGCCTATTAATTCTCTGGGTAATATTTTATACTGATATTTTATCAGTCAATCAAAGATTAACTAATAACAACACTATATACAGATTAAACCTGGAGCTAAAGGACTCCTTAGAAATTATTTTCAAACAAATAGAATCTATATTAAAATGTTAGTTTAAGAGGTAGATATATTATTACCATAATACAATGATCCCATTTATATGTATGACTTTCACCTAGGTACTTAAAAACAATTTATCCAAAGAAAAGTAAAGTCAGGCTTCAGAAAGTCTCTTCTGAGCAGGCCAGAAGGCAGACTGTACTGATCCAACAGGGGACATTAATCCTACTGGAAATGCCAGAACGGAATTAACTTTGCTGTTGCCTTCTCCAGGTTGGTTGTTGGCTTCAGCTGACAGAAGAAAACTGTGTGGTAGTCAAAGAAAAGCATTTTTTTACAGATTTTTTTTTTTACTTTAGCAGGTGCTATTTTTTCCCGATACTTCAGGAATAACCAAAAACATTTCCACAATCAGATCATTAAGAAAAAACCCAAAGCTCTTCTTCATTAAGGGTTAATTAAACTTAACTAAAGAATTCCTTGCTCTATTGGGAAAGTCATCCTTTTCCAATAAGCACATGGAATGGGACAATGCTCAAACCACCAGATACTGTGTATCAATACTGGTAATTAGCGACATAAATGTCACAGACCAATTTTCCCAACATCCACAACTCTTAGTTAAAAAAGCTCTACAAGATTAAAAAAATAATAAGATAACCAAATACAAGTCGTCTAAATATGTGTTGTGCCTTCGTCACTATAGAGTGCTTAGAAATGAATATTGCTTTCCTATCAATGCACCAACTACCCCCTGAAACACTTGAAGTAATGATATGCATTATCTTAGATTTAAAATTTTTATCACTGTAAAGTGAACAGGATAGGTTTGGTAAAGGCAAGGCTGGGGAAGGTGGGAGGGGCTTTTATTTATTTTAACAAAATCACATAGAAAAAAAACCAGTTACCAATTGTACGATTTGGTCATCACAATAAACACATCCACAAGGGCTCAAATAATGAAATGCCTTCTTTCACTTTTACAATGTATGTGACTAGAATAAAATAGTTATATTAAGCAAACAGTACAAGATCTAAAAATAAGAAATCTGCTCCACTGAGAGAAATTGTGTTATGGGAAAATACAAATTCATGTGAAATTATACAAGGCATCTGCACACCCAATTTCTAACCTATCTTTTCTGGAGTAGAGACCACCAAATGAAAATGAAAAAGGCACATGTATTTCTAAACTAAGTCACAAAATGTTTCCTAACAAAAAATGCAAGTAGAATCAGAAGCCTGTGTGACAGAGGATTATTACAGAAACCAACTTCTGGCAAAAACTCAAAGTAAAATCTTGTTCTAAATCCAAATTTAAAAAATTAGGTTTTATGCTACTTTTAATTAACTTTAAAGTATACAATTCCCCATGACTGTTGTGAAGGACACAATATAAAGGCACACTGTCTTATGAAGGTTGGCAAAACCTTAACTATATCAACACCAAGTAACATTCAAAGACGGCTTCCATTTGCTGCAGAAAATAATTATTTAGCACTGATGAAGTACTCCCTTGTTGTTTCCATCCCTCATGCTGTTGTCATCGGAATAAAAGTTGAGAAGGTTCTGTTACTTAGTTTCACTTCATGTGCCAGAACTAAGAAAATAAGGTATTTCAAACAAAAATTCAATTCTAATATATATTCAGCAAGCATTTCTTTTTTTAATTAAGAGCTACTATATAAGTAGGTCAGTACTCGAACTGCCCAGAGGTATAGAATAAAATAATTTAATTGCTCATAAAATAATGCTCAAATGAGTCTCACTTATAAAGTCAAAAGTATTCATAAGAAAGTTTTTAAATTCGGGTTTCCCTACTCTGCATCACAAAACAACATGCAGACAGTATTTACATGTGTATCTTAACTGTAAAGAGCAGATTAAAGATTAATGAACATTCAAATCCAAATATATCCTCAACGTGTGGCAATTCAACTGTTACTTTTTTTTTTTTTAAATTACAGAACACCATTTCACCACAGTTCAGAGCTACATGGACCCATACAAGGTCTATGGTAATGATGATGACGAACCAGACAAAGGAAAAGCAGACAGTCTCTGAAGATGGTGATCAAAATTTACAGGAGTTAGATCTCTGCATAAGCATTTTACTAGACAGCTATAGGGATGCCATGATCCACTAAGAGTTCAGTAAAGGAGACTTGATGTCAGTATTTAAGGTAACACTCTCTCATAAAATTTAAAATAAAGCACCGATAAGGAAACAAAAAGGAATATTTATTAGGTGGTGTGTGGCCAAGTTTTAACCAACTACTCTGTGCTGCTCTTCCTAATGAGGTACCATGTGAAACAAGGATGGGTCAGTCTCTCCTGCTCCACCAGTATGTCAGGACTGCAAACCAAGGGTCTATCCAGGGAGAAATGAAGAAATTCTGTCTCACCTTTCTCAGAGAGAGGAGTCACATGGTTTGCAATGCATTTTGAATTGCCATGACCTGGCTGTGACCTCTCTATCTTGTCCTCTTCATGTGCTCACCTAGCAAACAAGACTATTCCCATAGTGCAAATGAGCCTGTTGCCTCTTGCCATCCTCACTGCTCTTTATTCCCTACAAATCTACCTACCAGAAGCCTATCCATCCTTCATAATGCAGACCAAAGACACCTCAACAAGGAAGATTTCCTGTGCTTAGGGACTCTCCATGCAGCAACTTCTCACATTTCCTCCTGCCTTACGTGGTCTGATGAGACTGAGTTCTCTGAGGGCTGCATCTTCACATCTCCCAGTAAGAGCTAACAGCACCACACCCACACCTGGCTTTCAATCCTTGTGTAACAGGAAGGATCGAGTCCAACACGTCCAAGTCCATCTAGAACCCTAGAATGCATTTATGGAGTGCAACTGTTCCTGGGTTTAAAATGGTCTGAAACTGAGGTCTATGATGTTTCTAGCTGCCTGAGCTGCAGGTTTATGTGAGGTACAGTGGTAAAGAACCTACACATCTATTAAATGTGTCCCGAGGCTCTCCTGAACATGTCTAAGCACAAATGTGGTTTTGTAATATTGCATTCATCTTGCAGCTAGGCCAACTGACAATGCTAAAGCTCCACTTAAAACAAGTCCCCACATGTGTTTAAAGCAAGGCTTTGCTTCACCAGAAGTCTAAAACTTACTATAGTACAGACATTCACATATTCAAAGTGTGGCTTAACCACAAGCAAGACCCAGTTACTAGGACAAAGCTGCCTTTATCAACTAGTCTCAATTCATGGTCTGGCATATTTATTATAGCACCAGCAGAGAATTTTAGTGATTTAATGAACTGGAAAGGATAATAAATTCTCAGCAATTCACATGAAAGTAAGAAAGCAGTCATATGAATAATCTAAAAAAATAGATAATTAAAGAGACTTTTGCTTTGAAATGCGTTTTGTCTGTACTTAACACTGAAAGGATAAATTTCCACTACATTACACACACCCAATCTTCAAACAAAGTAATAAAACAGGCTTGTGTGTACAGGGCACAGTATATGAACAGTCTGGAAACTCACGCCTACATGGCAAACAAACCACAGTGCCAGGGATGGGCAATGTCACTACAGAGCATGAGCACAAGTGGAAAAGTGCACTTTTTACATGTGTCCATTTCCATGTCATCCTTTATTAAGAACCAAAAAAGTGTTTGATTTTTTCCCAAAAATAAAGAATTCTCAACTTCTGTCTATATATTCTCTTACAACATTGGAGTAAGAATAAATGGAGATGGTAATATCAATAGTGCAACAGCTGAATATCTTCTCCATGGCTTGCAAAGTCTCTTGCATGTAAATAAAGGAAACTTTTACCACCAGCAATGATTTTAAAAATTATTAGTAGGGTTGATAATGTTAACAAACTTATAAAGCAATGGTTTGAATTGTGTGCTGGCAAAAAAAATAATAACTTGGATTTCCAAATAAAATGGCTATAAAAATGTATTTTTTTGGAAGGTGGGATAAGGCAAATATATTGTTTTGTGTCTGTTGTTGAAAGTATGCATGACTTTAAGGTATGAAGCATTTTAAGCAGTTTTGAAATGCACCAGTTAAAAAGTAACTGAAGTAGGTAGAAGTGACTGCAGCCTTCAAAAACCTCCTAGTAACATCTGGTAGTGGTGATGCATAACCCAAGCCCTCATGAGAGGAGCCATCTCCTCAAACAGAAAAGGGAGGGTTCGCTCCAGAAGCTCCAAAAGAACTGGTCCATAGCCTGGCTCTGTGACTCTTTTCACGATTGATGCTGCTGGTTCCCAAGCCACCTGAAGTGAAGATCACTCCAGTGGATCCTCAACAGCCGAAGGGAACACGCACTGAAGGACCAGTCAAATCGCCTTTCTTTCCCCATTCCTCCCCGCCCACACCTGGGGAATGGGAGGATTTAGGAACAGTGGTAAAAGAGCTTCCATTAATGCAGATTAGCTACTGTGCCTTCCTTTGCCATAATCAATGTACTGTTTCTTGGGGGAATCTCTGGGAGATGCAGCAGTAAAAACTGTTGATTTCATTAAACCCTGACCCTTGACCACATATCTTTTTAATATTCTGTGATGAAATGGGAAGTACCCCTAAAGAATTTCTAGTGAAACAGAGACAGAATGGTTGCCTTGAGAAAATAATACTCATGCAATTGTGTTAGAGCTGAACGAGCCACTTTTTTCATGGAATACCACTGTACTTGACAAAATTTGCCAAATATGCTTTATAACACTTAAATAGCTGACATATCTACTCCAAATGAATGAAGTGAGTGTCACTTCAAACAAAACAAAAAACAAAAGTATTACCAATGATAAAATTCAAACGTTCAAGCAAAAATTAAAATTTCAGAAATCTTGATTATACCACCATGAGTTTGAGTTTAATAGCTCCCAACACTTTACTTAAAGACTGTTTCTGATGAGATTGGTGATGATATTAAATGAATGTAATTTTAAAATACTGTATAATGAAACATAACATTTGAAAGATTTGCTAACTAATGTTTTCTAATAACTCACTTAACTAATGTTTTCTAATAACAATGCAATTACATTACAAAATCACGCACAGGGGAAAAAACAGTCCCTTTGAAGTACAAGACAGACCAATGGAGTTCAGTGTAACAGGAGTACAACAAGTTCACTGATGGTTTTAGATTTCACATGGCAATTAACCTTTAAAAAAACTACCATTCAAATTTTGACAAATTATCAAAGAATATTCACAATAATCTGAAAAGGCTATTAACATCTCCTTCCTTTCCCAGCTACCTATCTGGGAGAAGAGATTTTTGTCATATGATTCGACCCAAAACATACATACATACATATATTCATTCATTTATTTATTTTTTAAAGATTTATTTGTCAGAGAGAGAGAGCGTACAAGCCAGGGTAAAAACAGGCTCCCCGCTGAGCAAAGAGCCCAATGTGGGACTCGATCCCAGGACCCTGGGATCATGACCTGAGCTGAAGGCAGATGCTTAACCGACTGAGACACCCAGGCACCCCACATTTATTTATTTTTAAACACATAAGTAAATACATAAAATTTTTCTTTGCTTTCATTTCTACTCCAATAAATAACAAGAGATAAAACCCCTATATACAAAATTTCTCTGGGTTTCTCTAAATAAGAGTATAAGAATCCTGAGACCAAAAAGTATGAGAACCACTGGCACCCGCCTAGCATCATAAGGAGTTCGAATTTTATTGTAACATGATTGGTGGTCAGCCCTTAGAGGTTTTTAACAAAGGTTCTTTTAACATAGCAGCCTTTTGGTTTTATTCTTCTAGAAAACAATAATTCTCAGAGCATAATTCTCAACTACTCATTCCAAAAAAATTTTTTTTGCACATTAGGTAGATAGAATAGAGAACACAAGAGAAACAAAGCAATATCTGCCACAAAAATTAACAGCAAAAAACTAATATTCTATTTGTTCTATGACCCTGTTTGGCATCCTATTAGTTTTGCCCCAACCTCACAAAATTCACAGAGCATGAGGTAAAGATTTATCAATCGATACCTTCCTGGAAGACTTTAAATAAGAGAAAAATTTAAATAGATTTTGAGTAGACAACTGTCCTTAGAAGCTTCACATAAATTTTAGCAGTAAGAAAGATGCAGATGTGTCTCCCTGATAATCTTTCTCCTATACCACATTTCCTTAGGAGAATTAGAAGTAGCAGCCTCTGCTGTCCCCCGCAAGGTAAGCATGGCTGCCAACGTGAAGAGAATTTCTCTGTTCACGTTCTCCCTTCATTTAAAGACAGACACATTTGGTTAAAACCTGCCTCTCTCACACTAATTTAATACCCATGTATTATGTATATATAGTACGGTATTTGGTTTTATAGAATACCAAAATCTTTGTAACACATTAAGTAGTAGGAAATAGTTTGTTGGAAATAAAGTTCAGGTTAGGAGTTTGCTGAAGTCCAAAGGAAATACTCATCTACCAGCAGTAATTTTTCATTTAAAAATAGCCTTTACTGGGGCACCTGGCTGGCTCAGTTGGTGGAGCATGCAACTCCTGATGTCAGGGTTGTGAGTTTGAGCCCTTACGTTGGGTGTGGAGATTACTTAAAAATAAAATCTTAAAAAAAAAAAAAAAAAGCCTTTTACTAAAGACCTGGTGTTCAAACACTTTCTTAGCTTCACTCATAAAAGGATTTTAGGGGTCGTGTATGTTGGTAGGACTGTAATCCTCATAACTACTTTATACCCAATAATTATATATTACAGAAAGACAGTAAAATCAAAATACAGGTTGTCCCAAACCTGCGCATCTGATTTTCCTATAACTCAAGCCAGACACCATTATATACTGACATCCCCAACCAACACCCACTTCGTAGAGTATATCACGGCCTCGCGATGATTTTGAGTACTTGTCAGCAGCTGTATGCTAGCAAGAGTTCAGGATCAAATTTGGCAATATTAAGGAGACTTTCACAACACTGACAGAGAAAGTAGATAATAAAGTAACCCAGAATTTCAGGTAAGCATGGGCTAACCCTGGAGGTCCCACAGAAATACTGTTGAGTAGTATTAAATTAACTAGAAAATCCACTAATTCACAAAAGAAAATTCTACAACATTTACTGAAAGGTGGGCTGAAACCATCTCGCGGAGGGGTGGGAGTCTGCTGAGAGAATGACCAGCAGGGACCAGAAGTGACTGCACCGCACACTTACCTACACTGACCGCCCACTCTCCAACAAACTTCTGCCAGCTTCTAGCACTTACTTATCGTATCTCCAAAGGCCCCAGGAAAGGGAGAGACAAGAAACCATGGGAAGGGAGGGGGCGCTCTGGGATGCACCCTTGCCAGAATGGGTGTCCGACACGGGGTGAGCGGGGACGGGGCCTGAGGGACGGGCTACGCAAGAGAAAGCAACAGCTAGCAACAGCTGTTTGGAGCCTTAACTTACATCTTGAGCAGGAAATGCTTCTGGGTAGCTTCCCACCATTTTTAATGGCGACAATGATATTACCTTGGGAAGAGAAGCCTGCTCTAACACTAATTAAAAATTTTGCCATTTTCTCAACTTCCTAGGAATGTAGATCATTCTCCAATAAGCCCCCCAGTAACACATCTAAATGTAGTCTGACTACTACACTTGACTTTTTACTACATTTCTCATGAACAGAGATATGAAAATAGGTGGGACCTTGGTAATCCCTTGTCTGTCCAGAGACCTAAAGTATAATAATGCCTGAAGGCCAAAATTAGTGCCTCACTATAGTGTAGGTATGTTTGCTGGTGCTGGGTAGGCAAGATCACCACTTCCAAAAACACTGGATGAATATAAAATGAGGTGGCAATAAAAAAAAAATCTTTACAAAGAAAAATACTACATATGTCCCTAAACCAAGTGTAGAACTATAGAAACAAGGTGTATTTTCCAACTGGGCTATCAATTAATAAATAGCCTAAACTAAGGGTTATTTTGTGATTTAGCAGCAGAAAGACAGGTCAGTGCTTTCCATTCAGACTTGGCCAATTAGACTGTGTGGGGTTCAAAATAAAATAAATTATAACAGTGGTATTTGCAAAAGAATGAATCTTCGCAATAACAAAACCCAGATATAATGCTAACCTGAGTTTCAAAGGCAAAGCAAATTTATCAGGCAGGTGCATTCAGAACAGTGGTGCTTCAGAAATTCTCCTTCTGATGTGTACGGTTATCACATCTAAAATATTTACACCCTCTAACTGTATATGGGGATCACTCTTGCTCATATACTACTACAGAAAAATTCAGGAGGTAAAAAATAAGGAACTAGACATGCTTACAGGAAAGGAAAGTAGAAACTGAAGAAAAATTTCACAGATTCTGTGTTTAGGTAACAGCTATTGGGTTTATGCATTGCTAAAATTACATACATTTTGGTTTATTGTTTATTCTTCTGTTGCTTGTATGATCTCTAACAAATCATCCTTTTCTTGCACAAGGCATCACTTATTTGCACAGCAACTACAACAGGACAAACCATACAAATAGCTCTTACTCTACCAAAAGAGAAGGGAAGGGAATCTGATGTTTTTGAGATACTCTGGATTTGAAGGACACAAGAGGAGACTCTAGAAACACTATAAGCAAAACTCTAAAATGACTGCTGTAATGATTGCTGTAGGAATGACTGCAGCAGACTGCAGTCTGGGAAGCTGAAGTAAAGGACTGAGATGCTTGGATTTTGTGGATTTTGTACCATGTTCAATTATGTGCTTCTCTCTGTGGCTCTGAGTGGTTTCTAAATCACTATATAAAAGAACTTATTTCAACCTCAGAGGAAAAAAGTTTAAAGGGGACATAAGAGATGGAGAGATATCCTTAACAGCAAGAAAGCACAAAAGGAGAAAACAAATGGTTACATTCCACTTTAAGGGAGTGGTTAAAAAACAAATATAGTAACAGTGTATCACTGATATTTACCAGGGAGCTCAGACATGTATTTTTAAAAGTTCCCAAAGTAAGGCCACTGTCCCCCCTTGGTTAAAAGCTGAAATCCAGAGAGCAGGTTCTAGAACATAATTCACATCATTCAAATGTGAATCAAGGCAGTTGGCTAGGCTTTTCTTTTTCTTTTTTTCTTTTTTTTTTTTAGGCTTTTCTGACAGTTAAGCAACTTGTCCCTACACAACAGCACAATTCAGCACTTTACAGTCTCTGACTTAATCCTCATAACCAGTCTATGTATTATTATATCCACTGTAAATCGTACATGTTCTGGAACTTCTCCCTTGATGGTGGGATATTAAATCATTAATGTTGGACCCACTGATGCCAAGGTCTATGCTACTTTGTAAGAAATTCATTGAAAAAGAACAACAACAAAAAAAACAGAAGGCGGACTGCATTCATTCATTAAAAAAATATTTACTGAACACCTTCTAAGTGCCAGACACATGGGACACATTAATGAACAGGCATAAAATATCTGCCCACACAGAACTTACAGCCTAGCAGGAGACAATTCACCATCAATCAATTAACCAATCAGTCAGGTAGTACTTTAGAAGGTAATAGATGCTACAGAAAAAGAAAATGCAGAGCTCTGCAAGAGGGATACAGAGTTTAACCTGCAGTTACAAATAGAGCAGACCTCCCTGACAAGGTAGGTATTTTAGTGAAGTCTGGAAGGAGGTGAGGAAACTGGCCATGAATACACCTAGGGAGAAAATATTACAGGCAGAGGGAAAACCCAACACAAAGACCTGAAAGTGGGAATGTGCCTAATGTATTTCTGGATCAACAAGGAGATAAAGATGATTGGAATGGAGGGCAGGAGAGGGAGAGAAGTGGGGAAAGGGCAGTTAGTGTAGGCAGATTTGTATTGGGCTTTGTGAATCACCATGAGGAATCGGACTTTTCTTCTAAGTAAGATGGAAAGCCATGGGACAGTTTTAATGTAACCTGACTTCTGTTTTAAAAAGATCACTCCGGTTGTTATGCTGATAACATATTAAAAGGAAGCCAAGGAAGGAGAAAGGAGGGGCCACTGTAATAATCTAGTCAAGAGGTGCTGGAAACTTGGACAAAGGTGTGAGGAGTAGACAGAGGTGGGGAAAGGGGCTGAGCTCCTGGATTTATGTGGATAACAGGATTCTGGGATACATTTGGAAGGTACAGGAGCAGGATTTGCTGATAGCCTTGATGTGTAGAGAAGAGAGTAAGGATGATTCCAAAGGTTTAGCTTGAAAAACCTGAGAAATGGACCTACCACCCACCAAAATGTGCAGGCTACAGGGAGAGCAAGTTTGTAGAGAAAAATAAAAAATTCGGTTTTAATCCTGTTAAAATTGAGGTATCTTTTACATATTCAAGTTCAGAAGTCAAAAAAGTAGTTGACATGTGCTTCAGAAGTTTCAGAGCACCACCCCAGCTGGAAATCTACATTTGGGAGTCTTATGCAGCTACATGGTATTTTATTAAAATTTTATAACTGTTTGTGACAAGAGTCCTACAGGAACTGAGCCCTGAAGCATTCCAAATTAATAGGCTGGTGAGAAAAAAACCAGTGCAAATTTTAAAAAAATGACTGAAAAAGTAAAACCAGTGGTCTAGTAGCATAGGAGGAAAAGCAGCAGCATGTGGTGTCCTAGAAATCAAGTGACATATGTCAAAAAAGGGAATGACCAATTATATCAATGCTGCCAATAGGTAAAGATGAGAAATGACTTGGATTTAGCACTTGGAATATCTTCTTTAGAAAAAGTCCTAGTGACTGTAGCCCACCTCACCCCAGAACACAATTATGGATCGAATTGGAGGTTATCATTAATTTGCATATGAACTGAATGTTTTTCTAAAGAATTATCCAAAAGGAAGGATTTACTCCAATTTAATAGCTGGGATCAAATCAGTTGATCTGTTAAGAAATACCGTTAAGAAAGTGATAAACTATAAATGCTAACAGTAATTTGTTAATATTCAATTCCTATCCCTTAACAAAACAAAACCACCTCTAGGTAAATTGGAAATAAAATATAGATTTTGTCCTAATGAGGAATTATGACAAACCAAAAGCCAATATCGCACTGTTTTTCCTAGTAAAATAAAGAACACAAGTTTGCACATTACCACCATTTACTATATGATAATGTTCCAGAGTCATTTTATAATGTTCTAGAATGTTAACATTAGTGCAGCATGCCATAAAACCAAAATAAAAGGTGTAATTATTAGAAAGAGGTAGAAATAAGTGTCATTATCCGGCAACTGATTATATAACTAGGAAACCCAAGAGAATAAAATGCTCTTAGAGTAAAAGCCAGCTATAAAATAAATATACAAAAATCAAGGACTGTCTTATACTAGCAGTAGCCAATTTGAAGAACCCATCACAAGAGCAACAAAAACATGAAGAAGAAAAGAAAGAAGAAGGAAGAAGAAGAAGGAAGAAGAAAGAAGAAGGAAGAAGGAAGAAGAAGAAGGAAGAAGAAGAAGAAGAAGAAGAAGAAGAAGAACTACTCTAACAAGATATATTAGGATGTAAATGAAACAAAACCTCTTCTAGGAGAGCAAAAGTTCTGGATAACCTTTCATGTTCCTTAAGACAGACAGTGACTACATGTAGATGACAGTCTTTGCCAAAGAACAAGAATGCACATAACTAGTGCAAAACTGCAACAAAATCAGGAAAGGGGAAAGCAGATAGACAAGTAGCAACTTAGTCCACCTAGAAGAGTGAAATGCTACACCTTGAGTGAGGAAGATTGAGTGAGGAAGATTGAGAAATACTCCAGTTTACTCACAAACTGGATAAAGGATGGCAGGCTAAAATAAGGTAAGTAAAGGCTGTTTACGAAGCCCTACGTCCCAGGATGCCCTTCCAACTTGCTGCAAAGGTCTGGCCTACAGCCCCAAAGCTCAGCAAGACTGGAGACTGATTCATAAGAGAGTAGATAAAACAGTTAAGTCTCTGGGCTGTGAGAGCACAGGAACCTTCCCCAAAGTGACTCTGTATTATACAAAGAGGATGCCGAGACTCCTGCCAGATGCCTCTGTGAACACTGGCAGCTAGATCTTTTCCACAGCTCAGGATGCTTGAAGACCACACTCTCTGACCAGCCCAAGAGGACAGACTCTACAAAAGGCCCTAGTGAACAACTCAGAAGAAACTGTAAACAGCCAAAAGGCTGCCACTGGGGAGGGGAAACTCAGGGGAATGGGAGTGGTAGGGGAAAGAGGGGCAAGGGACCATTTATTTTACAATAAACCTTTTAGTCCTTTTCGACGTAAACTATGTGCATGTATTAAAGATAGTAAGATAATCTTTACCTGAAAGGACAGATGAATGTAATTCTGATTTTCTAAGGAATATCATGACTTGCTCTACCAGGTATTTCTACATATCCTAAATCTACAATTTAAAACACTTGGCATTAAGTTTAGAGATCAACACACAGATGAGTAAGACCTAAAACAGAAGCAAACCCACAGCTAGTCAAGATCTTAACATGTAATAAAGGAAGACCACAACCAATGAGGAAAGGATGGACTATTTAACAAATGGTATTGGTAGAACTGACTAGCTGGTGAGGAGATGGTATAAGACAATTCATATCCATAAATTAATACAGAATTTAATGTAAAAATCTAATATATTTCCAAAACTTGTTACATTTACCTCTACACTTTTCAAACAAATGTTTATAAGGAAAAATCATAAAGGACAAGATAGAGCTTGACTGCATAAAACTATTTTGCTCTTTGGAAAACACCGTAAGTTAAAAGACAAATAATGAGCTGTGGGGGGAAAAAATCACTGCAAATATGATAAAGGCATAATACTCTTTATATGAAAGAGGTATTTAAAATCATTTTTTAAAAATCATCAATTAAGAGAAAAGGGGGCAAAGTACCTGAACAAACACCTTTCATAAGGTAAAACAAGAAGCAAATCACTAATTTCACTAGTTACCAAAGAATATAACTTTTAACAAGATTACATTTTTATAGAAAATTAGGAAAGATTAAACACGAATGCTGACAGAGTGGGGAAACCATTAGGTGCATAAGGGAATCAATGTGTCTTGGCATATGCAGTTTGGCAATGGGCCTCAAGAGTCATAAAGAGTTCACCTCTGCCCCAGGGATTCTGCTATAAATCTAGCCCAAGCAAGTCTAAGATACCAAGACTTTTAGGCATAGGTATTTATCCCAGCTCTGCCTGTGAGTCTGCTCTTACTTTGTGAGCCTACTACCTCCTTTGCCAGATTCTGTTGAAGGCCTTCATCTATTTGGTTCATTCCATCTCTCCAAAACTCTATGTTGCAGGCACCCTTATTACTCTGATTCCACGGATAAAGAAATGCAATCAAAGAATTGGGTAATTAATAAAGGCCACTTAGATCTGAAGTGGCCAAGGTAGGATTTGCAACCAGCATTTAATACTAATTTTTCAACCACTAAAAAATGGAAATATGTCAGACAACAGAAAACTACTTAAATAAACTTTGACATACCCATCATTAAAAATCTTACGTTCGAAGATTTGAAGGCATGGAAAATGTGTACGGTAAATTAGGTAAAAGGGCAGTATATGAAACTGCAGATGAAATTAAAATTGCCAATTTTAAAATATTCAGACAAAATAACAAGGGACAAGTGGAAGCATACCATCTCATGAACAGTTGTTTATTTATTTATTTATTTATTTTAAAGATTTTATTTATTTGACAGAGAGAGACACAGCAAGAGAGGGAACACAAGCAGGGAGAGTGGGAGAGGGAGAAGCAGGCTTCCCGCCAAGCAGGGAGACCTATGCGGGGCTCGATCCCAGGACCCTGGGACCATGACCCGAGCCGAAGGCAGACGCCTAACCATCTGAGCCACCTAGGCGCCCCCAGTTGTTTATTTCTGATGATGTGACTGTGATTTTAATTTTAATTTTGGGGGGGGGTAATTCCCTAAATGTCCACAACAGGGACAATTTTTTATTTTAAAATGTTTAGAAGCCATAGAAACAACAGATCCGCTCAAATGTAGGGGCTTTGAAGACCTCTATTTTGAAACGTGATGAGAAAGGGAAAGATTAGGTGAGAGGTTACTGTATCAGCGGCAGAGCATTACTGTTGAACTACAAGGTACGTGAAATGAAAGGGATTTCCATCATTATTTTCTCAGAGTAAAATGGGAAAAAAATCATCCTTTCAGAATTTGCTTGATAGTCCAGTTAATGGATATTTAATTAGCACATAAGACAGGAGATAGTTGCAAGAGAAAACCGCTTCAACTCCCAATGCATGCTCAGAATCACTGGCCTACTAAAAACATTTTGGAATTGATGAATTCAATCTGATTTACATAGTAATGTTTGAAAGGTTTCAAAGAGCAAAAAGCCTAAGACATGTAAATGACGTATTTCTCTACTACTTTGTTCAGTTTGCAAGGCAAACTGGAATTAGATGGCTATAGAATACCTGTTTTGAGCATAACAGAGTGAAAATTTTCAAAAATTATCTTTGAATGTGTGTATGTTGGGGAAGGGAAGGAGTGGGCGAATCTGTAGACAAACTATGTCTTTCCTTTGTTAAAGTATAATACTACAAGTGGTTTGACTTTTTGTAAAGAATCAAGGTTAAGCACTTTCTAGGAACAAAAGTTAAAGGCTGATAATGATTTTTTCTTTTGGGGGGGGGGCACAAATTACCAGAAGATTTTTGCATGGTTGTAGGATTATATTTCACTTTTAAAATTTCTGAAATATAAGAGGTATTAGGACCTTGGAGAAATGATATATACAATTCTTAGACTTCTGTGTCCCCAAAGGAAAACTACTTAAAAAAACATCGTTTCCACCACATTTTGGAACTTTATTAAACAAGTTCTCAGTGCAAAGACTGGGAAGAATGAATATTTCTCATAGCTGCGAGCAGTAGCACCCCATACAACATTAATAATTATGTAATTACTTCGAAAACCTGGAACTGTATGAGCTCACCCTTACCTGAGCTGAGGCCAAGAACTGAAAAGGGTGATTCAAATTATTCGGAAAAGGAAGAGTCCTATTCTGAAACCCAAAGGTAGGAGGACCCGCCCACTTCCCCTGGAGGACTCGTTGCTATAGGAACCCGCAGTAACCCTTCAGAGCCAGCACAGTCTGGGGGAGGGAGATTCTCCCAGTGGTTGGGGGATGGTTAAAAGAAGGGAAGGCGGAGAGGGTAAAGAAAGGGGGGGTTGAGAGGTTAAAAGACAATGAAACTCCTTGGCTGTGGCAGGCGTCAGAGAAGGAGGGCTGAGTAACCCCAAAGGAAACTCAGAACATCAGTGAAAACAATGACCTGGACGCTAGAGTCACATTATAGTTAGGTTGAAGTTTGAACCATTAGACACTTCCCTCCCGGGTGGCAAACAAACTACCCTTTGTCAGTTCCTGTCTATGGAAAATGAAGCTAGACTTTTATCCCAATTACAAACTGAATGTTATTTCGTAAAATTGAAATCTTGACTTTCTTTTATTAAATCAGCGGTTCCCAAACTTTGCTGCAAACTGGAAACGCCTAGGGATCTTTAAAATATACATCGTTTTAATTGGTCTGGGGTGCTGTTTAAGCTTAGAGTTTTAAAACTCTCCAGTGGTTCTCTTCTGCGGCCAATTTTGGGTACTACTGTAGTCCGTGATTTGGCGAAGTGGTAAAGTGTTTAAAAAAGAAAAAGAAAAGAAGGCACAATTATCTCCCTTTGTCTTTTTAAGGCTAGTAATAGAATTAGCTGGCTTTCTCCAAGCACACACAGGACAATAGGTTTCTTGACAAATAGGAATCCCCAGCATGCTGTAACAGTACTTTCTTTGAGATAAAAAGACTAGGCAGTATAACCTTTTTCTTCTCAAGATAGCAAACGTCCTTCCTACCCAAACACCAAACTTATACACCTATTTTAAGAGCGAATGCGCCACGAATGCCTCTCAGAACTTAGAAGGACGAGCTCCAAGACCAGAGGGAAATAGAACCCCGGTAGACCCACCATCATTCGACGGGGTTGTGAAGCGACCAGGACTGGGAAAGGCCGGGGTGTAGGTTCCTGGAGCCCCCAATACGGGCGCCGTGGGCAGCGCCTCAATAAAGTTACTCAGTGAAGTTTGCTCCCGTTTCCAACCATGCGCCTCCTTGGCCCAGGGGCGCGGCCCCCGCCACCTGCTCGGCGCCAACGCTCCCCGGCCGCGCCCCCTCCCTGGACCTCCGCCACCTCCTCTAGTCGCGCACTCTGCGGGCAGCCGTGTGGCCGGCTAGACCCCGTGTGGGCTCGCTTCGCCCCTCCCCGGCACCCCTTAGCTGCAGCTGGCCCTGCCCCTCGGGCCACGGCGCCAGGACCCCCGCGCGCTGGCCCGGCACCGTCCCGCCTGGAACCCCTCGGGAAGCCCGCCGGTGCAGCCAGGCGTCTCTCCAGCCAAGGCGGGGGATCCGGGCGCCCCCGCATCCCCCGGCCGGGGCGCCTGCCGGCGGCCCCCTCCCCGCCCAGCAGCGCTCGGCACTTTCGGCCCGGGGTCGGGAGCGCGCCCCTGGCCGGGCGGTCCGGTGCTGCGCACGCGCGGAGGCGCCCGCCAGCTCGCCCACGGCGCCCTCACTCACCGTCCGCGCTCTTCGTCACCTCCGGCGTAGCCGCCGCCTGCGTTGCTCGCCGCTGGACGCCCCGGCCCGGTGCCCACTCTTCAGGGCCCGGCCCGGGCACTCGGGGATCCGGCGCCCGGCGGGCTTGGCGGGCACCCGCACGCAGGGCACGCTCCGCGGGACAGGGCGCGCGCTCCCGGGCTCCGGGAGGGGGCGGGACCAAGCAGGCCGCGCGCCCGGAGGCAGCCTTGGATAAGGGGCATGCGCACTGCTTGTCCCTTCCTAGGGTCCGGTTGCGGAGAGGGCGGTGACCTTGGACCAGTGAGTGAATGGGAGCAAAGTGGAAGAGGGCTAGGATTCCTCCTCCCTGAGAGGCAAGTTCACCCTTGTCCCACAAACTGCAGTTTTTTTTCTCTGGTTCCTTCAACTAATGTGTTCAACATTTATTGAGCACCTACTTTGGCAGAGCTTTTGTTCAGGATACAGGGAGTTCTCCAATAATGGGAACCATTGGCTTGAGATTCGTTTTCCTGCACTGATTGCGTCCTTCTCTTTGAACAGATAAGGGGAGTGCACTACACTCTTAAGCGGTTTGGGGAAGGAGAGTTGCTGCTGGATTAGGGTGATGCGGGAAACTTCTTTGAGAAGCCTGGAAGAATAAGAACTGGCGTCAGAAGTTCACCTGGAGAGAAAGGTGAACACAAAGGAATAAGTTGCCAAAAAAAAAAAAAAAGTACACACACACACACACACACACACACGAACCCTACTGGGGCAAGTTTAACCTGAGCGTATTGTTCATAGTGAAGGACGAAAACGGTGGCTGAAAGGGTAGTTGAAGCTCATCTGGAAATTATTTTTAATACTTAACCTCAAAATTTTACCTTTTTTCAGTGGGTAATTGAAAAATATTAAAGATGGGAGGAGATGGGAGGTAAGGTCTGATTAAATGCAGAATTTAGGAATATAAAGACTAGAGACATACGATGTATATATCCTGGTTAGAAGTGGTAGGGTCCTAAATTCCAGTGTTGGTACCAGGAATCGAAAGCATGGAATAGTTTTCAAAGATTGTGAAGGACAGGAGAATTCCTTAGCTTTTGTCACTGCCTTTTGGGGTGTACAGAGTTTTTTATAATGACAGATACCAACTTCATTAGATTAGATCATCATCTTTGGGAAGTATTTATTAGTGGATAAATTAGACCTCTAAAATAGAGACACTAAATGTTTCATCTAACTAGAATCGGACCCTGGTAGAAGTCATTTCTACTCAATTGAAAAACTTAAATTTGAGAGACTGTGTGTGTGTGTGTGTGTATAGACACATGGGCTTTGGGAAACAAAAAAACCCTTTTATAAAGCCCAAGTGTTCCATCACAAACTGTCCAATGTTGCACAAATGACTAATATCTCTGAGTCTTACTGTGCTCATCTGTAAAATGGAATCATGATGGTTAATTTTAATGTGTCAATTTGGCTATGCCATAGCACTAAGATATTTCATCAGACATATCCTAGATATTTCCATGAAGGTATTTTCTCAAGGTAAGATTAACTTATAAATCAGTGGACTTTGATTGAAGCAGATTGCCCTCCATAATGTGGGTAGGCCTCATACAATCAGTTGAAGGCCCTAATAGAAAAATACTGACATCCCCTGAGTAAGAAGGAATTCTGCCAGCAGACTGCAATTCTTCCTTTGGGTCTCCAGTGAGCCGGCCTACTCTCCAGATTTTGGACTTGCCAGCGTCCACAATAATGTGAGTCAGTTCCTTAAAATAAGTCTCTCACTTTCTCTCTCTTTTGATAGGTAGGTAGGTAGATAGACAGACATTGGTTCTGTTTTTCTGGAGGACCCTGATTAATATACCTTGCAAGGTTATGAAAATTACATAAGTTAATTACCATCTGAATCTGAAAAACGGAGATTCTAATCTTTAACTTGTGAGGTTATGAAAAATTAAGTGAAAGTAGGTAAACAGGCAGCATGTATTAGGGTCTGAATGAGTGGCAACTACTATTACTTGTGAATGAATAGCAGCGGCAAAAGCAAAAGAGGAGAAAAGGTGGATATTGGCACTGAAAAGTATTTTCTCAGTTCACTGGGTAATAATATTAAATTTAATAAACAAATTTAAGAGGTAACAGAAAATTCTGGTCTTCCTAACTCAGACATGCTAAAAGGTGATACATATGAACATTTTAATTATTTGCAAATAAATGCCAAATGAGCTATTGAGTAAAGATAGACTTTAGGGGGGCGCCTGGGTGGCTCAGTTGGTGAAGCGACTGCCTTTGGCTCAGGTCATGATCCTGGAGTCCCTGGATCCAGTCCCGCATCGCGCTCCCTGCTTGGCAGGGAGTCTGCTTCTCCCTCTGACCCTCCCCCCTCTCATGTGCTCTCTCTCATTCTCTCTCTCTCAAATAAATAAATAAAATCTTTAAAAAAAAAAAGATAGACTTTAGGTGTACTTTTACTTTATTTGAGAGAGGGAGAGCGCCTGCACATCTGCATGCACATGCGCACACACATGTGCAAGTAGGGAGGGGAGGGGAAGTGGAAAAGAGAAAATCTTAAGCAGGCTCCATGCCCAGCTCAGAGCCCAACCCAGGCTCAATCTCGGGACCCTGAGATAATGACCTGAGCCGAAATCAAGAGTCAGATGCTTCACTGACTGAGCCACCCAGGTACCCCTTAGCTGTACTTGTAAAACACCAAACATGCAAAGCAGAGATATGAATTCACATCTGAACATCTTATTCCAATTTAAGAATCAGTTCAATTCTCTCTACTTGCTACTTGGAAGGAGAAACTTAAGAAGAGGTTACTTTTGAAATAATTCCCAGCCTCAGAGTAGGTACGTGATACAGAATTCAGTGTGTTTATTGAATTCCTTCTGGGGCAGGCCCATAGCTATAGGGAGCATGCAAAAATGGATAAAATATTCCATTAAATCTACAAACATTGCCACTTACTATGTACTAGGCAATATCCCTACCCTCAGGGAATTTATCAAAGAGCCTAGAAAAAAAATGAATAATCATACCTATAATTTAAGGTAGGGTGTGGCAAGTTCCTTTGGAGGGATGTGAATGATTGGGCCAATTACATTTTGTTCAGGAACTTGATGCTGGGGGCTCACTCTCCTAAACCTGTCTGCATTGTGGCCCCCAGCTTTGCACAGTTTGGTATGGTGTGAACCAAAGGGGTAGAGCAGCAAGCATCTTTTAAAACTGTTTTGAGCAAAGTTGATAAATATTAAATAAAATAACATTCCATTGACTCATTTCTGAGCTTATAGGATGAAGTCAGAGATGGCAGGGTAGGAGAGACATTTACTATGCATTCAGATGTAAAAGCTCCTGGTTTCTCTTTATTGTCATGGCTGCTGTTTTGTGTAAAGGAGAATGTAACTTTAGAGTTAGGAAAAAAAAAAAAAAAACGAGATAAATTTTCCCTGACCTAATGGAGATTTATGAGGAAAATACATAAAAACTAAAATGAAAATAACAAAAGGTGGGGGTTTGCGTTTATAAAAAGACAAGGAATGATTGAGTTGGAAACCATTACACAGGTGGACAAAGATGACCATTATGTTTGTCCTGTAACCAGTGCTGTCATAATGTGACCTCCTTTTTCCTTTTGGCTGAGAACAAAATATTCCACCATAGATGACAGTGAACCAACTCCAGGATTTACGGAAGCAAGTGATTTGGGGAAAATACCTAGCATTTTAGTAACCGTTAAATACTCAGGATATTTTATTTTGAGAATTTGTGAATATATTCATTTCAGAAGCTCTGCCATGGTGAATGGGAAATAAAGTAATCTGGGATTAAAGAAAACCCTATACTAGAAAAGGAAGAGTTTTAATAAAAATCAAAAGGAATGGCCTCCAGCCATGGATGTTAATTATCATCTGATGAATAATAATGATGATAATAGGAGATGTGAAATAAGTTAAAATACATCCTGGGCCAGATTTTTTTTTAAATTACAAACCCTGGAATGTTGCCTTGAAAATTTAACCAGTGTGCTAGCATTAAATGGTTTAAAATTAGACTTAAAACACAATTAGCTCTACACTATTCATATGTAGCACTCTCCATGATTTTTTTTAGTAATGCTATTCAAATGAATTCAGTTTGCTCAGTTATCAAAATAGAATGTTGATCACCCAGTAGAGAGAATGGCAATATAAATGTTTCTTCCTGTAAGTATATTTGATCTTGAAAAATCAAAATTTAATAACATGACACAATATTGGTTATTCTTTGCAGGCTTTACCTCCTTCTAATATTTTATTCCACTGACAAAATGTGATTGACACAACTTTCCAATTAGCTGACTTTTGCACATTTTAATTATACCTTTATTTTTGAATATTAAACTTTACATCAGGATGACATTTAAAATATTAAATTAAGTATAATCGTAAAAATTAAATGCATATAAATTGTTTTGTATAAGCAATGGTAAAAACAGTACAACAAATCCAGTATTGGGTTACAGAGGGTTTTTTCCTTTAAAAATGAACCTCCTACAGAGCATTATATCCAGTTTTGTAGAATGTAAACACATACATTAAGCAAGGTTTTGTAAAGTCATGTGAATATTAAAATAATTATTTCTATACCTTATTTTCTACTTTAGTGGGATAGCCTAGGTCTCAGTGGCACTGCTGTATATGTTCTCTGGATTTTTTACTTTGTGTTTATTTAGCAAATGTCCTAATAGAGCAGTCATCTCTGACAATGGGATCATAAAACCTTTCTATGATGCCTACATTTATTTGATATGTTTAACTCTTGTGTCCAATATCCTATTGCAAGTAGAAGAGCTAACCTACATTCATGACAAATATTTCCCATCTTGTTTTCTTTTCTGGCAATTATTGACCATCTGTACCTAATGTATTGGGTATAGCTAATATTTCTCAGTGGCAAAACACTCTAAGACTTAGTGGCTTTAAAACAACAAGCTTTGTTTCTTCCATCAAGTCTATGGGTCTGCTATGCTGTTCTATGTCTGGGCCAGGCTTGGCTTATCTTGTCCGAGCTCTCTCAAGCATCCACATTTAGCTGATGGGGTGCCTGAAGGCTGGTTGGTCTAGGATGGTCTCAACTAGAACAACTCAGCTCTGCTTTGTGTGGTCCCTTATCTTAGCTAGCAGGCTAGTGCAGGTTTGTTCTCAGAGCAGCCGTGGCCCTGCAGAGATGGTGTAAAAATACACGAACAGATTTTCAAGCCCCTGATTGTATCAAGTTGACACTGTTTTACTGGCCAGAGCAAGCCACATGGGCAAGCCCAGAGTCCGGGCAGGAGGGCACTCCCAAAGGTGTGGTACAGACATTCGGGCATTCAATCTGCCATGTTTAGTGTTTTATTTGATTAGTCCTATCATGTTCTATTCTGTTCATTTCCAGTTGTTCTTACTCTGCAATGATTTTTTAATTTATCTTAGCTGCAGGGTTGAATATTTCTACCTGTTGTAAATGAAATCTTTCTCTAAGTTTTATTAGTATCTGTCTTTTCGAACTTCTTTGTGGTTTAGTCATTTTTACACTTTTTTTTTTTTTAATTTCTTTATTTGACAGAGAGATAGCACAAGTAGGCAGAGCGGCAGGCAGAGGGAAAGGGAGAAGTAGGCTCTCTGCTGAGCAGGGAGCCCGATGCGGGGCTCGATTCCAGGACCCTGGGATCATGACCTGAGCCGAAGGCAGTCGCTTAACTGACTGAGCCACCCAGGTGCCCCTCATTTTTATACTTTCAAAGCCTCTTTTTAAATTTGATTGTATGGATAAATGAAAATAAATATGATTTTTGATCAGCTAAATAGTAAACAGATACAATGTGTTTAAAAGACTTTATATATTATCTTGAGTTCAAAAAAGGTATTAAATGCTATATATTTTGTCAAAATTCTAAACCAGATTTTGGGAAGATTAAATAAGTAAATAAATGTTCATATGCATATAATATTGATAAATACTTCCTGCTTGTCCAATGTCTACTTAACATTTGTAGTTCACACGTGCATTTTTCACTGCATTTCTTTACAATGGATGGCTCAATTTATCATGTAAAACCATTCCCCAGTTCATCATATAAAGCCATTTCTGGTTGAATTTTGAGGAAAATATGCTGAAGGGCTATATATGGAGAGATTCATAAACCCAGACATTAAATAAAAGCCATCATATTTCATTAGTTGGGTATATGACTAAGCTATGTTTTAAGAACTAGAACAAGTACATTTCCATCTCTGGGGTTACTTATTTGGTGGAGATTCAAAGTCCTATGGAAACCTTTTTTCTTTTTCCCTGTAAACAGGCATTATAAATTGTTTGTTACTAGATTATAACCTTATAAGAGTAAATTACAGTTCACAGAGCTTTGAATTACTACGCAACATTTTGTGCCTACATGAGTAAATGACATAAAATAGACTAAGAAAACACCCCATACTTATGTTATGCTGTTCGCCCTTTTAAAAACGGTTATTACTGTGTAACTCCTCATAAAGCTGGAGAACATATTCTTTCTGATAAAGTAACTTGGACCAGGGGAAGCCCTATAGATTCTAATTCTCCCAAGGTTAGCTTTGTCGATTTGGAATATTCTGGAACCTAATATGACACCAGACCCCCCCCCCCCCGCCCGCTCTGATTTTCCTTAGAACCAGACCTCCAAACAGGATTCAAGTGCAAGTAGTTTATTTGGAGGTGATCCAAGGAAACACTGGTGGTGAAGTGGGAAAGTAAAACAATAAAGGGGAAGCAGCCAAGTTACAGGCTGGAGTTCAATCATGCAAGGAAAACTCTGGGAGCCAGCACAGAGCACACGCCTCAGGGATATTCCAGTCAAGGGCCCAGGGAGCTGGAATCATTATCCACTAACTACCATTCATCAAGGGACAAGAGAGATGGAATCATTACCCACCCATCTAGTCTATCAGAGATGAAGAGCTGCTCCAAGGGAAACTATTCCCTGCACTTTGATTTAGCCCTTGCTCATAAACTGAAGGTGTTTCTGTGGCCAGAAAAAAAGTCAAAATCAATTGCTGGCCATTGTAAGCCAGGCATCTTGCACCAGTAGGTGTAAGGAAATAAGAGCAGTGTAGCACCAGTATGCAGCAGGTACAGAGGGACACAAAGTGGCATCATTGCAGTCCCTTCCCAGGCTGACCTGAATATTATCTTCATTTCCTTTAATGCCTCTTTTCCCATGTTTTCTATTTTCTTGTCCTCTCTGATGCTCTCAGAATTCAATACTCTCAATAAAGGTATGCTCTAAAGATACACATACTAGGGGAGCCTGGGTGGCTCAGTTGGTTGAGCATCTGACTCTTGGTTTCGGCTCAGGTCATGATCTCAAGGTCATGAGCCACCTGGCTCTGCACTCAGCAGGGAGTCTGCTGGAGAATCTCTCCCTCTTCCTCTTAAGTAAATAAATAAATCTTAAAAAAAAAAAAAATCTACATACCAGACAGTAACCCACTATGCCCACAGGACAATTTGGGCTTGCCAAACCACCAGGCTACTTACACACCCTGGTGCAGGCCACTTTACATCGGATTGTTTCTAGAAAATTTGGAAGAACTTGTACAAAGATGTAGGCATCTTGGAGAAGACCTAAAAACTAAAGTGTTAGCAGATATCCATCAGAAGCACATTGGAGGAAAATTTACCCCCCCCCCTTCCCTCCTTGGAGATATTTGGCAGTGGCTGGAGACATTTTTGTTTGTCACCAATGTGGGGGAGGGAGGGAACTGTTGGCATCAAGTGGTTAGAGGTCAGGGATGCTGCTGAACATCTTACAACATACAGAACAATACCCTTCCACCCCACAAAGAATTAGCCATCCTAAAAATTCAGCTGTGACCCTGTTCAGACACTCTGATCTAGAGAAACATCAGTGGGGGTAAGAAAGAAGCTATAGATCATGCCTTCCAATTGCCTCTTCTAATCTTTACTCCCAAGTTTTACTCTGACAAAGTTTCCAGTGATTTCTAAAGGTGTTGCTAAGCATGTTGGGAGGCACAGAAAGGAAGCTCATTTTGTTTTGTGAAACTTATACTAAATTGAATAAGGGAGTAGCAATCTGACCTTTTAAAATGTTTCCAGATGCTGAGTGCAGGATTGAAATGCTAAATCCAGAGAACCAACTATTACTGATTAGTAGTGCTATGGCAAAAAGGGCAGTTTTCTTTTGACAAACCAAGTCATGAAGGACGGAAAGATACTGACACTCAGTGATTAATTTCTGGAAATGTGGTTGAATGAATCAAATTATGTATCATTTGATGTCATTAAATTTGAGTTCCTGAATTATATGTGGACCTTTCCCTTTTCAAACATTCTCAAGTGTGTGAAATTGAATGTGCCATTTACAAGCTATCATGTAATTTTCTGTTTTCTGAAACAAAAGCAACAATCTGGGTACATTAAAGACCATTATATAATTGACAAACCTGCTTTTTAAAACTTGATCCAAAACACTTAAAATTACTATCATTTGTCAAAGGGAGTTATTCTTTAACAGTGTAAAATCATTTAAAAATTAGAATTAAAACCCCCTTTTGCTTTGTTCCGACAAGAATATCTTCCATGTGTACACATTTTCACAGTTTACAAAGTTTCTTTTCATGTCTGCTAACTCACTTGATTTTCAAATCAACCTTCTGAACAGAACAGATACCATTTTCCCCATTTTTAAAATGAGGAAGCTAAAACTCAGAGATGGTAATTTACCGATTCAGCTATGGAGACAGAGTATCCACTATTTGTAAAAAAACAAAACAAAACAAAACAAAAAACAAAACCACTAAATTTTTATCACATCATATTACTTTGACTTGATGTTTAATATCAAGATTTAAAATTTTTTATCAAACTAATACATGTAAAAAAGCATACAAATCATTAGTATGAAACTCAGTGAATTTTCCCAACTTAAAAATATCCATGTAACCATCACTCAAACCCTCATCCCAAAAGCTTACTTCATACATCTTATGGACACTACTGCCTATTTCCCCCAGGATAACACTGTCTTTTGTTCTGATAGCATTCATTTATTTGTTTTGAACTTTATATAAACAGAATCATATGGTATGTATCTTTTGTGTCTCTTTTTGCTCAATATCAAGTTTTTGAGCTCCATCCAGATTATGAAGTATGGTTGTAGGTTGTTCATCCTCATCATTGTATCGTATCCTGTGTGTGAATATTTCAAAGTTTAATCATTCATATGATCATTGATGGTCATTTGGTCATTTCTGGTTTTTTCCTATTATAAGTAGTGGTGCTATGAATTTCTTATACATGTCTTTTGATGAACATAGGTACATGTTTCTGTTGAACTTACACCTACATATAGGATTGCTGGGTCAGAGGATTTGCATATACTCCGCTCTAGAACATACCACCCAACAGTGGTTGTACACATTTATACTCCCACCAGCATCATTTAAGAGTTCTTGTTATTTCTTAATCTTGCCAAAACATCACATTATCTGTCTTTTTCATGATAGTCATTCTTTTAGGTGCTGGTTCATATTATGGAGATACTAATAGTTGGAACTAAACCTCTTGGTATCATAGCCTGTAGGTTAAACACTGATTTTAACACTGAAATTTGCTTTGTTGTCCCTTGTCTCCAACTACATAAATGCGGGGCCTTAATACCCTCTTCAGAGCCATGTAATTATTTCCAATTGTCCATTTAGCTCAGAGGGTTCTTTCTTCTAGATTTTGTCTCTGACCATTCATTAGTGTTTGGTGCCCACGAGGTGTGTGGCAGGTGGTTTAATCAGTACCACGTCCTTTAAGTAAGTACTGTGTCTCTACCAAGAGGGATTTTGCCCAGTACTTCAGATGCTACCAAAATCCAGGGCAACTGAAGAGCATATGGTATGTTGCATTCTGTTTTCCCTACACGAGAGTCCTATTCTGTGTTCCACTATAAAAGTCTTTGTTACCTGGGCTTCAAAGCATTGTCTCTGCCTCTACTTATATCCCTTTGCCTTGATCCAACTGGCCAAATCCCATCCAAATCCCACATTCCTGCTCATGTCTCATGACCTTCCTCTCTCTCTGTCTGGGGTCATTATACTTGATTGCCAGAGAGAGCTTGGAAAAAACATCCCCCACTGACCTCTAGTGATCCCTTCCATCCCTCCCATTTCTGACCCAGAAACTTACATATACCATTTCTATCTAACATACCCCTGCCTCCCATGAGTGGGTGCCCTCACGTAACAGTTCACCAGTCACAACTGGTCTTCAAATCATAGTTTAGCTTAGCTTGAGATAATATGCTATAAAAATATTTTCTCTCAGGGCACCTGGGTGGCATGGTTGGTTAAGTGTCCTACTCTTGGTTTCAACTCAGGTCGTGATCTCACGGTTGTGAGATTGAACCCCGCATCGGGCTCCACATTCAGTGCAGAGTCTGCTTGAGATTCTCTCTCCCTCTCCCTCTGCCCCTCCCACTCGTGTTCTTTCTCCCTCTCTAAAATAAATAAATCTTATAAAAATATTTTTCTCATTAAAAAATAATTTTTTCTCCTAAGAAGGATACTTTGGAAGTCAGAAAATCATGAGCCATTCATGACATAAAGAAGTATCTCTAAATTCTCACCGATAAGTCACAGAATTACTCAGGGTGGATAACACCTAGGAAATGAAGAGAATTCTGGACTCTTTAAGTTGGATATGTTCAACCTTCAATACCTAGGCCCCTAATATCTTATAGGGTTGCCAATATCTGTAAAGAGTGACTACAATAATAATATTTTGTTTATTATCTAGTGCTAGTTTTTATTTTATTAACTGGGTGAATTATCACAATAATGCTTTATACAAAACCACTTCCAAATACAGTGGCTTAAAACAATAAGCTTATAGTTAGTTCATGAGTCTGAGGGTTGTAATTTGGTGTGGGCTGAGCTGGGCAGTTTAGCCTTGACTGGGTTCACTCATGTGCCTAAATTGTTAGCTGAATATGTAGCCATGTTTTAGATGACTGAAGTGACTGTTCTCTGCTTCAAGTGTTTTTCCTCCTTCCTCTGGGACCAACAGGCTAGCCTGGGCAGGCACTTTCCATGGAGCAGAGAGCAAGAGCAAGAAAGCCCAATTGTGCCTGGACTTTTCAAGCCCAAGTTATGCTTGCTGACATCCCATTGGCCAAAGCAAGTCACTTGGCTAGAGCCAGAGTCCCATGTGGAAGGTACTGCAAAGTTTGGTAGCTGAACACGTGGGTACAGGAAAGAGTGAGGAACTGAGCTGTGTTTGCAGTCTATCACACAAAGTATACTTAGACAAGTCACTTAATCTTTCCACACCTCAGTTCTCTTGTCAATTGGAGATGATCATAATCCAGAACCCAACCCTCCTCTCAAATATTTCTAATGATTTAAAATGTGATAGCTTGCAAACACCTGAGTGCTTCATAAACTATTCAGTGATGTATACGTGTGAGATGCCATAATTATTGCGTACATTATTCTCTTTATTGTATTTACATAGTGGCCCTAATAATTGGCATATGCTGGCCCTAAGCGGAATTCTGAAGTGGGTTAACTTGGCTTTCGGTGCCTCTGGCCTTGACAAATGAAGTGGCCTCATTTTTATTAAGTCTCCCAGGGGCTTCCATTACAATAGTCTACTCATTTTTAGGAAGCACCCAATGAATGGATAAATATATGAATGAACGAATGAAGTTTTTAAGGAAATGAGTAGTCAGCCTTGTCTGTTCTTCCATTCAGTCAAAATGAATTGAGTGCCTTCCCTGTGCACACCTCCCTTAACTTGTCAGTAACAAGTGCCAGGGATGCCAAGAATAGAGACAGCTGCCTCCTTTGGAGGAATTCACAGTCTAGGAGTGAGAAATACTTCCAAACAAGTTTTATTACAATGTGAGGAATACTCTATTGGAGGTATGTGTGGCGAAGTGAAGTCCTTTTAGAGAAGTGAGGGTAGGTTTCAGAGAAGGCTCTTTGGAGCTGAGAGGAATGAGTGGGAGTTACTCAGGCCCACAGGCAGAAGTACACATTCCAGGCCAAAGAAACAGCTTATGTAAAAAAAGGGTCTGAAGAGATAGCATGTTTGGACATTGTCCAGTAATACTGGAATTTATAAATCGGGTCATAGGTGGAATGGGAAATGAAGTTAGACAGGTAGGCAAGTGTTAGAGCATTCCTGAAGGGCCTTTTATATTATCCCAAGGATTATCATTTTGTAGGGAGGGGAGGGCACTGAAGAATTTAAAGGGGGGTAGTATGTTCAGAATTTTTTTTTTTTAAAGATTTTATTTATTTATTTGAGACAGAGAGAATGAGATACAGAGAGCATGAGAGGGAGGAGGGTCAGAGGGAGAAGCAGACTCCCCGCCGAGCAGGGAGCCCGATGCGGGACTCGATCCCGGGACTCCAGGATTATGACCTGAGCCGAAGGCAGTCGCTTAACCAACTGAGCCACCCAGGCGCCCCAGAATTTAATATTAGAAAGACCACAGTGGCAGGGAGGACTTTCGGGGTCCAAGTGAGAGATGACCATTTCCTGATCCTGGGCCATAGAGGGAAGGATAAAGAGAGAAGGATCGTTATGACAGAAGGTCACTAATGCTAATGGGATATTGTGATTGACTTGATGGATGAAAGGGATGTACCCACCCACAGTAGGAGCATGAAGAGTATTCAGTCAGGCTCTGTGTGAGTAAGTCAGTGGATTGACATTTACTGAGCACTAACTTTGGACAGATGAAGGAACTAGTCACTGTGGTACATCTATAAAGATGAGGAAGATACAGACTTCTGACAGTGAGCAAGTAGCTGTAGTAAGTCACAGAATTAAAAAAAAAAAAAAAAGCTTTTATCAAGGATCAGTCAATGTACTATGATACCCTCAAGATAGGGATGAATGACCCTGATTAGTTAGCTTTTCTTTTTTTTTTTTTTTTTTTTTTTTTTTTTTTTTAAAGATTTTATTTATTTATTTGAGAGAGAATGAGATAGAGAGCATGAGAGGGGGGCGGTCAGAGGGAGAAGCAGACTCCCCGCTGAGCAGGGAGCCCGACGTGGGACTCGATCCCGGGACTCCAGGATCATGACCCGAGCCGAAGGCAGTCGCTTAACCAACTGAGCCACCCAGGCGCCCCAGTTAGCTTTTCTTTTAAGGAGCTGGAAAGTATCATTCTAAGCTTGAATTGTTCATGTCTCTATTCTTTGCCATAATGGATTCTATTGCTTTAATGGAAAACCAGCTAAATGCCTTTCATTCTCTCTTTCTAATGTTTGAAAATGAATTAGACTCAAAAGTACAGTTCTTCTAGAATCTTGACAGAAGCAGCTGAGCCAGCATAGTGCCCATCTTTGCTAGGTGATGGTTGTTTTGAAGGAGATGTAAGTAAGTTTACTTACTTATCTAAAACATATATTTTGAGAATTTTATTGTTAGCCAAGTCAATTATGAAGCAAATCATTTATAGTTAGAGTAGAAGAATATAACCCTTCTCAGAGGACATTGAAATTTGCCCACAAAATATTGAGAGTGACTTCAGACAGATTATATATTTAGAGAAAAGTGGACTGGAATTAGTGGAGATGATAAATGAAAGGACTAGGTTTCTCAGCTACAAAGCAGATCACACCAGCACCGAGTCTGATAATTAGGACCGTGGAAAATTCAGTGGAAATCTCTGTAACCCCTAAATGGTGCATTAACTCACAGTGTTTCAGCATTAGGTTATCTATATGGCCAGGTAGTCCAAAAGAACTTAACAGAACAATATTAAAGAAAAAAATCATTCCCTGAAATAAAATGTCTGAAAAGAGTGATAAAATTATTTGCTGTCCCTTTCAAGTGTATAATGGATATGCTAATCAGAATCCATAATAAGTTTTCATTTCTTTCCTCTAGTAATATAAATTTATAAGGAAATTCAAGATTGATTTACTTTCTTGATCAAAAGGTAGGCAGGCAATATAAATGAATAAAGAAGGTGAGCTAGAGACTTATGAAATTTGCTCCTTTGTAAAGGAACCTGCTACTTTTCAGCCCTTTCTATAGTTGCTGTGGGGGAATGAGAGGTCTCATGTTATCAGGCCTTCTGAGGATTCAGAAAAAAATCAGAAATTTGAATACTTCCAGTATTAAAGTTTTGTCAATTTTTAAAAATTACTATGCTCATACTAAGCCTCATAGATAGCAAGGACATCATTTCACAACAGAATAAACTATGAACTTACTGCTTAACTTTGCAATTGTTATTATATTCAAGTTTATAATTTAATGTTTTGATACGGAAATAAGTTTGAGGGGCACCTGGCTGGCTCAGTTGGCAGAGCCTGTGACTCTTGATCTTGGGGTTGTTGGTTCAAGGCCCACATTGGGTGTGGAGATTACTTAAAAATAAAATCTTAAAAAAAAAAAAAGTTTGATTTCTTGCTTCATTTTAACTTTTGCTGATTTTTTCTCATGTCTGTTCACTCTCAGTGTTATGTTTACATTCCCGATACAAAACCCATCCTTTAACCAATATTTGTTAATCCCTGCTCTGTTTTCTGGGGGTTCCAATGTTAGAAGCATCTCTAGCATGCAAAGATGTCCATACAAAGACCACTATAAACATCTAAACACCTGTAGCCAAACACCAGTGAAAAGAGCAATAGACAGACTCTAAAACTTGTATTCTGTCTTGCAATCTGTTTTCTAGTCTTTGAAGACTGAGGTAACATTGATTGTTATGCAACAGTTAAAGTCTTTAAAGAACTATAAAAAAGCCTCTTTGAATATGGCTATCTTTAAATTATCTGACCTAAAAAGTTATTTAGCATGAATTAAGTATAAAAATTTATACTTCCTAATGTAAAATAGAAATTTGCCATGATCTCTTATTTTGCTCCAGTACAAATTTAATTTAGTTCAACAATTCAGTAAAAAAAAAAAAAAGCAAAAGAGTATTTTACTTACTGGATTAGCAGAGATTAGAAAGATTAAAAATACCCACTTGTGATGTGGAGTCTGAGTATGGGTTGTCTGTCACTCCAAGAGGAAGGATAAATTGGTGTAACTTTCAGAAACTCAGTTCAGTAATGTTACCAAATTAAAAAATACAAACACCACCCTTACTTTGATTTAGCAATTCTACTTTCAGAAAGCACATTGTAGACTCCTCATAATCCTAAAGCAAAAGCAACAATTTATATGTTTTGTAATAGGAGAATCATTGTATGAATGGTGAAACAGCCAGGCAGTGGAATATTTTGCATTCACTAAATGCGAAATGGTATATATTTCTATGTGTTGACATGGAAATAATATATGTGACGCAAAAAAGTAGGATTCCAAACATTTCTGTTATGGTACCATTTTTGTTACAGTATATGTACTGATATGAAACAGAGACAGAGAAGACAGAATGAATAAATGAGGGAGATACAGGCAGCCCTTGCCTTGCATGGTGGTGTGGAACTCTACAACCAACAGTGCAAGCTCTTACTATCAATGTGTCTACAAAAATGAAAATAGTAAAATTAATATGTAATACACTATTATAAAACATTAGTTGTATTGGATTTAAGCTGTTTTCTTTCTTTCATTTTTAAATTTTATTATGTTATGTTAGTCACCATACATCATTGGTTTTTGATGTTGTGATCCACGATCCATTGTTTTCGTATAATACCCAGTGTTCCATGCAGTACGTGCCCTCCTTAATACCCATCACCGAGCTAACCAATCCCCCCTCCCCCCTCCCCTCTAAAATGCTGTTTGTTTCTCAGAGTCCATAGTCTCTCATGGTTCATCTCTCCCTCCAATACCCCCTCCCCATTTTTCCCTTCCTTCTCCTAATGTCCTCCATGTTATTCCTTATGTTCCACAAATAAGTGAAACCATATGATAATTGACTTCCTCTGCTTGACTTATTTCACTTAGCATAATCTCCTCCAGTCCCATCCATGTTGATGTGAAAGTTGGGTATTCATCTTTTCTGATGGCTGAGTAATATTCCATTGTATATATGGACCACATCTTCCTTATCCATTCATCTGTTGAAGGGCATCTAGGCTCTTTCCACAGTTTGGCTATTGCGGACATTGCTGCTATGAACATTGGGGTGCATATGGCCCTTCTTTTCACTACATCTGTGTCTTTGGTGTAAATACCCAGTAGTGCAATTGCTGGGTCAGAGGGTAGCTCTATTTTTAAATTTTTGAGGCACCTCCACAGTGTTTTCCAAAGTGGCTGTACCAACTTGCATTCCCACCAACAGTGTAAGAGGGTTCCCCTTTCTCCACAACCTCTCCAACATTTGTTGTTTCTTTCCCTGTCCATTTTTGCCATTCTAACTGGTATAAGGTGGTATCTCAATGTGGTTTTGATTTGGATTTCCCTGATGGCTAATGATGAACATTTTTTCATGTGTCTGTTAGCCATTTGTATGTCTTCTTCAGAGAAGTGTCTTTTCATATCTTCTGCCCACTTTTTGACTTACATGTTTTTTGGGTGTTGAGTTTGAGAAGTTCTTTATAGATCTTGGATCCCAGCCCTTTATCTGTAGTGTCATTTGCAAATAGCTTCTCCTATTTTGTGGGTTGCGTTGCCTCTTTGTTTTGTTGACTGTTTCCTTTGCTGTGCAGAAGCTTTTTATCTTGATGAAGTTCCAAAAGTTCATTTTTGCTTTTGTTTCACTGGCTTTTGGAGATGTATCTTGAAAGAAGTTGCTGTGGGCAATGTCAAAGCAGTTACTGCCTATGTTCTCCTCTAGAATTTGGATGGATTCCTGTCTCACACTGAGGTCTTTCAACCACTTTGAGTTTATCTTTGTGAATGGTGTTAGAGAATGGTCGAGTTTCATTCTTCTGCATGTGGCTGTCCAATTTTCCCAGCAGCATTTATTGAAGAGACTGTCTTTTTTCCATTGCATGTTTTTTCCTGCTTTGTCAAAGATTATTTGACCATAGAGATGAGGGTCCATACCTGGGTTCTCTATTCTGTTCATTGGTCTATATGTCTGTTTTTGTGCCAATGCCATGCTGTCTTGGTGATCACAGCTTTGCAGTATAGCTTGACATCGGGCAACGTGATGCCCCCAGCTTTGTTTTTCTTTTTAAACATTTCCTTAACGATTCGGGGTCTTTTCTGATTCCATACAAATTTTAGGATTGTTTGTTCCAGCACTTTGAAAAATGTCATTGGAATTTTGATCGGGATGGCATTGAAGGTATAGATTGCTCTGGGTAGCATAGACATTTTAACAATGTTTATTCTTCCGATCCATGAGCATGGAATATTTTTCCTTCTTTTTGTGTCTTCTTCAATTTCTTTCATGAGTGTTCTGTAGTTCCTAGAGTATAGATCCTTTACCTCTTTCGTTAGGTTTATTCCGAGGTATCTTATGTTTTTTGGTGCTATTGTAAATGGAATCATTTCTCTAATTTCTCTTTCTACAGTTGCGTTGTTAGTGTATAAGAAAGCAACTGATTTCTGTGCACTGATTTTGTATCCTGCCACATTACTGAATTGCTGGATGAGTTCTAGTAATTTGGGGGTGGAGTCTTTTGGGTTTTCCACATAAAGTATCATGTCGTCTGCGAAAAGAGAGAGTTTGACTTCTTTGCCAATTTGAATACCTTTTATTTCTTTTTGTTGTCTGATTGCTGTTGCTAGGACTTCTAGTACTATGTTGAACAATAGTGGCGAGAGTGGGCATCCTTGACGTGTTCCTGATCTTAAGGGAAAGGCGCTCAGCTTTTCCCCATTGAGGATGATATTCACTGTGGGTTTTTCATAGATGGATTTTATGAACTTGAGGAATGTTCCCTCTATCCCTATACTCTGGAGAGTTTTAATCAGGAAAGGATGTTGTATTTTGTCAATTGCTTTTTCTGCATCAATTGAGAGGACCATATGGTTCTTCTCCCTCCTATTAATGTGTTCTATCACACTGATTGATTTGCGAATGTTGAACCACCCTGGCATCCCAGGGATAAATCCCACTTGGTCGTGGTGGATGATCCTTTTAATGTATTGTTGGATCCTATTAGCTAGGATTTTGTTGAGGATTTTGGAATCCATATTCATCAGGGATATTGGTCTGAAATTCTCCTTTTTGATGGGGTCTTTGCCTGGTTTGGGGATTAAGGTAATGCTGGCCTCATAGAATGAGTTTGGAAGTTTTCCTTCTGTTTCTATTTTTTGAAACAGCCTCAGTAGAATAGGTATTATTTCTTCTTAGAATGTTTGGTAGAATTCCCCAGGGAATCCATCAGGCCCTGGACTCTTGTTTTTTGGGAGGTTTTTGATCACTGCTTCAATCTCGTTACTGGTTATTGGCCTATTCAGGTTGTCAATTTCTTCCTGTTTCAGTCTTGGCAGCTTATAGGTTTCCAGGAAGGCCTCCATTTCATCCAGATTGCTCAGTGTATTGGCATATAGTTGTTGATAATAATTTCTAATAATTGTTTCTATTTCCTTGGTGTTAGTCGTGATCTCTCCCCTTTCATTCATAATTTTATTAATTTGGGTCCTTTTTCTTTTCTTTTGGATAAGTCTGGCCAGTGGTTTATCGATCTTATTAATTCTTTCAGAGAACCAGCTTCTAGTTTCGTTGATCTGATCTACTGTGTTTCTGGTTTCTAATTCATTGATTTCTGCTCTAATTTTAATTATTTCTCTTCTAGTGCATGGCTTAGGCGTCGTTTGTTGCTTTTTCTCTAGTTCTTTAAGGTGTAGAGTTAGTTGGTGAATTTGGGATTTTTCTATTTTTTTGAGTGAGTCTTGGATGGCTATGTGTTTTCCCCTTAGGACCACCTTTGCAGTATCCCATAGGTTTTGGACCGATGTGTTTTCATTTTCATTGATTTCCATGAATTGTTTAAGTTCTTTGATTTCCTGGTTGACCCAAACATTCTTGAGCAGAGTGGTCTTTAGCTTCCAAGTGTTTGAAGCTCTGCTGAATTTTTTCTTGTGATTGAGTTCCAGTTTTAGAGCATTGTGGTCTGAGAATATGCAGGGAATAATCTCAATCTTTTGGTATCAGTTGAGACCTGATTTGTGACCCAGTATATGGTCTATTCTGGAGAAAGTTCCATGTGCGCTCGAGAAGAATGAATATTCTGTTGTTTTAGGGTGGAATGTTCTGTAAATATCTATGAGGTCCATCTGGTCTAACGTATCATTCAAAGCTCTTGTTTCCTTGTTGATTTTCTGCTTAGATGATCTGTCCATTGCTGAGAGTGGAGTATTGAGGTCTCCTACAATTAATGTATTGTTATCGATATGACTCTTATTTTGGTTAACAGTTGGCTTATGTAGATGGCTGCTCCCATGTTGGGGGCGTAGATATTTATAATTGTTAGATCTTCTTGTTGGATAGACCCTTTAAGAATGATATAGTGTCCTTCTGTGTCTCTTATTACAGACTTTAGTTTAAAATCTAATTTGTCTAAGAATTGCTACCCCAGCTTTCTTTTGAGGTCCGCTGGCATGGAAGATGGATCTCCATCCCTTCACTTTCAGTCTGGATGTATCTTTAGGTGCAAAATGAGTCTGTTTAGACAGCATATGCATGGGTCCTGTCTTTTTATCCAGTCTGCAACCCTGTGCTGTTTTATGGGAGCATTTAGGCCATTCATGTTGAGAGTGATTATTGAAAGATATGAATTAATTGTCATCATGTTGCCTGTGAAGATGTTGTTTTTATAGATTGTCCCTGTAAATTTCTGTTGTATATCACGCTTGGGATCTTTCTCCTTTTATAGAACCCCCCCTTAGTATTTCTTGCAGGGCCGGCTTAGTGGTCACATATTCTTTCAGCTTCTGCCGGTCGTGGAAACTCTGCATCTCTCCATCCATTCTAAATGAAAGCCTTGCCGGATAAAGTATTCTTGGCTGCACGTTCTTCTCATTTAGTACCCTGAATATGTCTTGCCAGGCCTTTCTGGCTTGCCAGGTCTCTGTGGATAGGTCTGACGTTATTCTGATGTTCCTCCCTCTGTATGTAAGGAATCTCTTCCCCCTAACTGCCCTTAAGATGGCTTCCTTGGTTCTAAGATTTGCAAGTTTTACTATTACATGCCGGGGTGTTGGCCTGTTTTCCTTGATCGTGGGAGGGGTCCTCTCTGCCTCTAGGACTCAAATGTTTGTTTCATTCCCCAGATTAGGGAAGTTCTCAGCTATGATTTGCTCAAATACATCTTCTAGCCCTCTCTCTCTCTCCACTCCCTCCGGGATTCCAATTATTCTGACATTGGAACGCTTCATGGTGTCAATTATTTCTCTGATTCTATTTTCGTGGATTCTGAGTTGTTTTTCCCTGGCCTCCTCTTTTCCCTTTTGATCTATTATATTGTCTTCCAGGTCGCTTATTCTCTCTTCTGCCTCAGTTACCCTATCGCTTAGATTATCTAGATTGGATTGGATCTCATTGATAGCATTTTTAAGTTCTGCCAATTCACCTTTTATTTCTGCCCTTAGAGACTCTATGTTGCCATTAATTGATTTCTCCATTCTAGCCATTGTCTTCACAATTGCTAGCCTGAATTCCATTTCCAGCGTCTTGGTTATATCTGCATCCATTTGTAAATCTGCAGTATAAGTCATAATCTCTGAGTCTTTTCTATTTTGGGGGCTCCTCCTCCTAGTCATTCTGTTGAGGGGTGTTTGAGGGAATGTATAGAATCCAAATTATTGACCAGAACCCAAGCAAGATGCACCTGTTTTCTTGAGACCTTAGGGTTGCTGGCCTCTTGTTTTCCCAGCCTGTCTTCTGCGGGAGGGGCCTGCCGCGCTGTTACTCAGGCAACCCTGTTTGGGCTGAGTTGTCCTGCGCCCCTGCGGCGGGGGATGGGCTCAGCGGGAATCAGTTTTTGGGGCTTTTGTTCTCTGGCGGCTTTCCCTGGCGGCTTTCCGCATCTCTTCCGCAAGTCAGAGCAGAAGAGACTGTTTCCAACCCTCTGCCTCAGAGCAGAGACCGCGGTCTGTTCTTCAGTGAGCTCTCCAGGCCACACTGCCTCCGTTTCTGTCCGTGCTGCTATAAACTGCAGCGTCCTGGGTTGTGCACCCTTCCGGAGTGCTCCCAGTCCTGCCTCCAGGTCGGGGCACGTCTCTACCCTTTGTGCTTCTAAAACCGCCAGCCGCTCCCAGTTCGAGAGCGCACGACCCTGCCGCTCCAGGATTCTGCCCCGAAGGCTGCAGTTCGCAGGTGCAACCCCTCCGCTCCGGGTTTCCACCCCCAGGGGGCTGCCTTAGAGTGCTTTCCCCGCCGCTATCGGTCTGCGAGTCTGTGCCTGTCCGCAGCACGCGAGGCTGTCGCTCGCTCACGGGCGGTGTAGGATCCCCATGGCTAGGCACCCTCCCGCTGCTGTTTATCCTCCGATATCTGCCCACGTAATCACGGCTCCCCGCTTCGTACCTCAAAACCAACCGCCTAGGATATTCTGTTTGTAGAGATCCAGGTCTTCTTACATCTCAGGCTGGTTTCGTGGGTGCTCAGTGTGGTCTGGTGGATATCCAGCTCAATTCCAGGGACCAGTTGAAATAGGGTCCCCTACTCCTCCGCCATCTTCCCCCCTCCTGTTTTATTTCTTAATAAAAAATTATCAAGAGTAGTTTAAATAGGCCTTGACATCTTCTTGTCCTATAACTTACGGAGCCAACATCTGTATGCCTTGCTCAATTGTCATACTCCTCTTTTAAATTGTTAAAAAAGATTTTATTTCTTATTTATTGGAGAGAGAAAGCATGCACACGAATGGGTGGGGCAGGGGTAGAAGGAGAGTGGGAATCAGGCTTCCTGCTGAGCAGGGAACCTGATGTGGGGCTCAATCCCAGGACCTCGAGATCATGACCTGAGCTGAAGGCAGATGCTTAACCGACTGAGCCACCCAGGTGCCCCGTCATACTCTTTTTAAAGTTTGAGTCCTCTTCCAACACTTTCTCCTTTGCACTGTTAAGTCCTCAAATATCTTTGAGAGATTTTTTAATGGAAAGATTTTTGCCAACATCACTGCCCCTGGCACATCTTCATCCTTTTGTCACAACTACATTCCTTATTCATATCTGTAAGTTTGCCTTCACTAAGTTCCTCTCCACTAGTGACAGTGTCAATGTGCTGAATATCAGCGATTTCTTTTATAACTCCATTTTATATTGTTTGGATTTCACTTTTTTTTTTTTTTATTTGACAGAGACACAGCGAGAGAGGGAACACAAGCCTGGGCAGAGGGAGAGGGAGAAGCAGGCTTCCCGCCGAGCAGGGAGCCCGATGCAGGGCTCGATCCCAGGACCCTGGGATCGTGACCTGAGCCGAAGGCAGACACTTAACGACTGAGCCACCCAGGCGCCCATGGATTTCACTTTTAATGTTAACACTTTTTGGGATTTTTTTGGCTGAACTTTCATTTTGTTGTCCAATTTCCTCTTTTGATTGTTCATTTTTCTAAAATATCACATGGGTTTATTCCTAGAAAACAAAGAGGTAACACAGCTCCACGTTTTTGCTGTCTGTGTGTGAATAGAATAACCACGTGCAATGATCAATCACAGACAGACTTTGAAAGAAGTAATGCTACTGGTTACCAGTCATGATGTGTATCTGTTATTTGTGAAGTGACTGGTGGACTAAAGAGCTAGGAACAAAGCTTGTGCCTTATACAATTATTCACAGTTAGTATGGCATAGAGTCTGACATTTGAACCATTTTGTTGGGCATTGAGTTATAACTGAACCATGGTAACAGAGTTTTACCTATCAGCACCAAGCAAATCAAGGACTACATTAAAAAAGCATGAAGGAGCATGCAACAAAATGTTAAGAATGAATGGTGGTCTCTGGGTCTTATATTTGCAGATGGTTTTATTTTATTCAAAAAAAGTCCTTATGTGTATTCTAAATTTTCCTGTAATTAATAGATATTATTTGTAAAACACAAAAGTAAACATTATTGAGAAAAAAAGTAATACATTTTACTCCTGTAAAATCCAATTAGGCTTTGATGTGAATCAAAATTAATTTGATTCAGATAACTTGAGGATAGTTCAGGTAATAAAAAGTTTAAAAAATATTCTTTCAAATTTCTTCTCTCTTGGTTTTCATTGGAATGAGTAATTTGATTAATTTGAGGAGAAAACACTTTATTACAATATTTAGTGTTTTTTTCCAAGAATATGGATTGATATGTCTCTCCATTTATTCTTGTCTACTTTTATACCATTTAGTAACATTTTATAGTGTTTTTCATAAAAGTCCTTTATATATTGTGTCTATTTCTGTCTAGATGTATTTTTCCAAATGGTACTGTGAATGAAAGTTTTTCTTCCTCACTAGATTTTTGAAATAGGACAGCTATTGATTTTATATATTTAATCATTAAAGTTATCATACTGAACTCTCTTGTCAATAAAATTTAGAAGTAGGACAGATGTATATTTATTATGTCAATCAACAGTCATGATCTCTCATATGATGGGTGAATTTCCCATGTTGCATTTATAAGGCTGATATTTTAATTGTTCTTTTCCACTTAAGCATCCTTTCTCTCCTGCATCATCAAATTTTCTCTCCTCACTGGATTAATTCCCTTTATCATTCAAACATCCTGTTTTCATCTATTAAAAATAAGATAAAATAAACCCTTTGACATTGTATGTTCCCTCCAATTGCCATCTGATTTCTCTTATCCTCTTTAAAGCAAAGTTCATGGAAGGAATGGTCTCTATTTGCTGACTCTCTCTCCTTGTGCAGAGAAGAATTAATGTAGCAGGTCTGCTTTTAAAAGGCCTGCTTACAAGGGAACTTGAATTTTGTGAGGGTTCTACCATCACTAATTGTAAGAGTGGCTGACTCGGGAACCATAAAGATAAAATGTAATATCAGATCTAGAGATCATATTTTAAGTTAAGAGAGATGTTAACAAGAAAAAATTGAGATATTCGTTTAAAATCTAAAAATCTGGGTTGTGATACACAGGTTGATTAATGATTAAATTTAATTTACTGGGGGGTAAAAAAGAGTTGCTGACTATGTCTAAACTGTTGGCATCAACAATGTGGCTTATGCTCAACAGCTGTTTTTACTCTGGGAGTCTGGAATTTTGGTATATGGCAGGCAGAGCCTGCTTACATGACCAGCCTCCAGTAAAAACCTTGGGTTTTTAGTCTCTCATGAGCTTCTCTGGTTGGCACAGCTTTACTCAGGTTGTGGGTATTTAATGTATTCTGTGTAACTCCACTGGGAGAGGACCCTTGGAAACTTGTGCCTGGTTTCTCCCAGACTTCACCCCTTGCATCTTTTCCCTTTGCTGATTCTGTTTTGTATCTTTACTGCAACAACTCACATATGCAAGTACAGTTCTGTGCTGAATTCTGTGAGTTCTCCAGCAAATTGTCAAACCCTGGGTGGTCTTGAGTACTCTCTGTCACTGTCCTCACTTCTCATTCTCTTTTGAACCCCCTCCATTAAGGTTTCCCTTCGAGTATCCATGGGATCCACTGGTTGCACAGGCACCAAAGGTCATTTCTATCTCTCAGTGGCTTTTGGATCAAGCCATTATTTTCTTCCTTTTGAATTACTTTCTTTCCTTGGTTTCTAGGACAGCACACAGGCCTGGTTCCCCTCCCACTTCATTGGCATGTCCTTTTCATTCTTCTTTGCTAGGTATTGCTCTGCTTCCTAAATTTTGCCCTAGAGGGATCGTTCAAGTGACAAAGAAGTTGGAGACAGTGTAAAAGAAAGAGTAGATAATTTTCCCACAAAGTTTTACTGTAAAAGGGAACAAAACTGAGGTGCTACCTGGAGGGAGAAATAGGGCTGAGAAAAAGTTTTTAAAGTGGGAGAAATTACACGTTTGAATGCTGAAGAGAATGATTCAATAGAGAGAAGGGGGGAAAGGATATATGGCAGAGAGTGAAAATTATGGGCACCCCGTGAACAAGCAGAGGGTTTACCTTGGATGGGAGCAGGAGAAACATCATCCGTAATTAACAGAAAGGAATGCAGGATACATGGGCTCCTTTGCTTCTAGATTTGTTGATAAGGTGGGAATTCAAAAGAGTATTTCAGGGTCTTTCCACTTTGTTCCTCAAAGAAGTAAGTTTATGGGCTGGAGATTTGAGGAGCAAAGAGCCAATGGAAGTAGAACAAGCTCTAGAACTTGGTGATGGATAAAACATGGGGAGTGAGGGTTGCATAGATTCCCATCGTCCTTTCTTTGCTTCTTATAGAGATTTTTTCCAAACTTGAAGTCAGTGGGATCTGCTTTGTTACCAAATCTGCTAATGTTAACTTATTAATCCCACTAATATCAGTTTAATTTTCTTTAGGATTGCTGGTGTGCCATCTGCCTGGCAGCATATGAAATGTTTTGTAGGCAAATTTTAATGCACTCTAAGAACTGTTAGGCACTTCTACTTTTAGTATATATAATTTGATTTATAACTGACTTGACTAAGACAATATTCTCAAAGACTTCAGAGTTTGAGGGGATTTGGAGATATCCAAGTAGGCACAAGAGGGAGGAAGTTGCTTGCATATTCAGGTCTGGGGGGTCAGAGAGATGACCTGAGCTAGTGAGCTGCCTGTAAGTCTTTTGCTTTTAGGTAGTCATTAAAACTGTGAGTGTATGGCTTAAGTCTAAGGTAGAATAAGCCAGAGCCTTGTGGACCACCATATTTACTGTAAATATGTAACTGTAATTATAACCTTTAATTTTTTCTCCTCAAGTCTTGAAAAATAGAGATTTTAGATTTCCAACTGGTTAAGGTACATTTTGGTTACTTTTTTCCTTACTAAATTTTTGGTTTTATTATACTCTGTGAAAGAATTTAGGTAGTGTAATTTCCACAGTATAGAATTAGGTTATATTTATCTTCTTACATGTGATTAATTATTTTTAAGATTTATTTTATTTGAGAGTGGGAGAGGGGCAGAGGGGGGAGGGAGAAAGAAACGTAAGCAGACTCCATGCTGAGTGCAGAGCCTGAGGTGGGGCTCGATCTCATGACCCTGAGATCATGACCTGAGCCAAAACCAAGAGTTGGACGTTTAACCAACTGTGCCACCCTGGTGCCTCTTTACATGTGATTAAATTTTATAATCATGCCACAGACTGACTTTTGAAAATAATGTATATGGTTTATAGGGTAGAAAATTTGATAACCATTCCTTTGTATGGCAAGCACTTAATGAATTTCTAATATGTATAAGGAATCACATTAGTTATAGGGAATGTAGGGAGAACAAGATAGTGAGGATCTCTTTCCTGATGGAACTTATGTTTTAAAGCAAACGTGGGGAGGAGAGTACATATCAAATAGAAATATTTGTAAGTTACCATAAATGCTGTGAAAGAACCAAGAAGTTGAGATAGAGTTAGCTGGCTGCACTCAGATCAGATAGGCTGATCAGGAAAGGCCACTCGGAGGACCTAATACTCAGGCAGAATCCTAAAGGATTATAAGCTGCTGGCCAAGTAAAGATTTGGAGGGAGAGCATTCTCTGGAGAGGGGATGGGAGAGAAACAAGGAAACAAGGGGTTCTTGGAAAGTCATGATTATAATGAGAAGTCATGGACATAGGTTTGGACGAGGAAGGGAGGAATAAATAGGCTATGAGATAGTTTGGGAGTATTTTGGAGGTCTCCAAAGAACTAAAGAATTGCAGCACGGTTGGGGGGGGGGCGGTTTGTGAGTTACTGTGAGAGATGGAACAAAGGTGGTAGACTCCGTAGAATGTTTAAACTCAAGATTTTAGAGATGGTGCAGTTTTTGTTGATAGCAATTTCTAAGATGGGGCCAGGGGAGCAGGTGACTAAGTTGGATTGGGAAAAAGGCATTGGCGATAAAGGGGTAAGGATCTAGGGGTCTGGAGTATTGAGAAGTTCATTGCTGTGGACATTGCTGTAGGACTTTGGGCAGAGAGGATAGCCAGCAGCCAAAATAAGCTTATTTGTGTGCATTATTCAGATTCTCTATATTTTAATTAAATTTAGTCTAATTGATCTGTTGAATTCTCAGAGACATATTCAGTTCTCCAAACGTGATTGTGATTTTGTGCTCTATACAGTTGATTCTCATTATCTGTGGTAGTTCTATTCTAAAAGTCAGCTTGAAGACAATTAGCAAATACTGAGACATTGCTCCTAGGGGACATGTTAAGTTAGGTTCCTTCAAGCCTCTGGTCACAACATTTTCATCAACCAATCAATATATAATCTTGTTTTATATGTGTTTCTGTTTAAAGACACCTTATTTAATACATATTGTGGATTCATGAACATCCAGTTCATGACAACAGCACAGTAACTCATGTCTGAATGAAACTTATCTAACACACATATTTTGTCCATAAAGGACATTCAGCCTTCTTGTACTTAGGAACTCTAGTGGCACTTCAGCACTCAGCTTGGGGACCATTTTAAACAGTGAAATCGCCAACAAAAAGCATAAAAAGTGTGAAAAACATGTCTCTAAATAGGCCATGAAAAGGACACTTGCTTACAGTATGAGAGCTAAAATACAAAGGCAGAGTTTTGCCTTGATTGACCTCCGCTGATAACTGCACATCAGTAACTCAAATCTTTTGTCACTTGCTACATGTCTGTAAATAACTGCAAAATTGCCATGGGTATTGATTTTAGGGTTACAAATAAAATTTAACAAGTAAGCAAACTCACAAATACGGACTCTGAATAATAGGGAACAATTGTATATTGTGAGATTATTGAGTCATGACTATATTATTCTCAATGAGGTTTTTATAATTTTGGAAAATAGAATAAACCCCTTTGTCCAAATTAAAACTTTGTCTCAGATTTTTATTTTGGCTACTGTATATTGTTATTTAAAAAAACCCCAAATTTTTCATTTGTTTTGTTTATATTGTTGTGGAATATACCTCTCCAAATAGTTGAATTTTGTTTTATTTCTTGAAACAATCTGAGAATCATTGTCTTCAAATAAACAAATTTAACTAAAAATAGTTATGATTATTTTGGTTAATTTTATTTGTGCCACTGAGTAAGGGACAGGAAAGGCTAGGTAGGGAGAGACAAATGGGGGTGATGTGACTAGGCTGATGCAGGGGGGTACGTAACCAGGCTTGCAGAAATACCAGCTGTGGAGAAATAGACATGATATTTACAAGAACACCTTGTTTGTGCTCACGATATTTACAAGTCCACCGTGTTTGTTCTAAATATAGATGCAATATTCACAAATCCACCATGATATTGACAAGAAATTTATCAAGTTTCCCCATCAGTTTCCTATGAAAAACCGACCATAAAAGCCCTCGGTGGCAACCTATGCAGGACTCCTCTGGGTCTAGAGAGCTTTTCTTTCCTGTTTTAACCTTCCCTTAATAAACTTTCACTTCACTTCATCCTCTTTCTACAGGATTCATTCTTCATCATTCTTTGACTCCATGAGATAAGAACCCTGCAACCCCGCTGCAGCACTTTCTATTTTGCCGACTTTGGAGTGTTTTGGAATTTTTCTCTTTCTTGCCCTTTGTTATGTTGATCTAAAATTTATTTGTTCCTTATTTCTTCCTATGGGCACTTAAAAACTACATCATAATTGTCTTCTACAAGTGATGACTTTAGTGTTTGTTTTTTTAATCAAACATTGAGTAGATGCAAAAAGAAAATCGTATAAAACATGAGACGATAATCCGTGACATCCTAGTATCAGTCACCTGATATGACAGAACATTTCTATTGAAGTGCCTCTTGCACCATTCTAATCCCATTCCTGCCATTTCTATCAGAGGTAACTCGCCTAAATGGTGTATTGTTACCATTTTTTTCTTTTTTCTTTCAACACGTTTGTGTGCCTAAACAACATGTTTCATATTGCATGTTTTTAACTTTGTATCAGTGGAGTCAAACTGAATGTATTTTTCTGTGACTTGCTTTTTTTGGCTCACCATTTTTGAGATTTATCCAGGTTGATATATTTAACTGTTAAGTTTTACTAAAAATTGAATTACACAACTTTTTATCCAATCTACTGTGGGTGGAAATTTGTCTTTTGTTTTGTTTGGCAGTGCTATAAACATTATTATATAGATCTCCTGAGGTGCAGGTATAATGGTTCCTTCAGGGTGTATTTCTAAGAGTGAACTTACTGGGTTAAAAGTTATGAACATCTTCAACTTTCCTCAACAATGACAAATTGTCCTTAAAGTTATTTGTTTCCTTCTGTGTGAAGTGCCTCTTAACGTCCCTTGCCTACTGTCTTTTTAAGTTTGATTTGTGTAAAGAGGATAGATGGATGGATGGATGGATGGATGGATAGTAGATGCTCTTAACACTTTGGGTCAGTTATATTTGTTGCAAATATCTTCTCCAAATTTTCAAATTGAGTGTTCAGTCTCACTGATTTCTTTTTATAAAATTTATTTTATGAACATTTACATAGGTATATGACATAATTCTCTTGTAAGTCATTTAATCTTATCAACTCTTTGATATATAGTCACTATTACTAACCTAACCTTTTGAGGAAAGAGAGGCGGTGAGTATAAGTAATTTGCCCTTATTCACACTGGTAGTCTGTAGCAGAGCCAGTATTCAAACCCTGGGCATTAGTCTCTAGAGTGTGAGATCCCAACTCCTATTCTATGCTGCTTCTCTATGATCATCAGAAAAATTTAATTTTAATATATCCAAATTCACTACATTTCTTCCTCATTGATTGAAGTTTCTCTATCTTGTTTAGGAAACCTTTATCTCAATATCACAGATACGGTTTTTTGGACGTTTCTTCAGCATTTTATGGTTTTGCTTTTCACACTGAAGTTTTTAATCCATGGAGAATTGAGTGTGTGTGTGTGGTAAAGGATCTAATTTCATTTTTTTCATAAGGATAGCTAATTGCTAACATGTTTATCTTTCTCTGCTAATATATAATGTCATCTCTGTAATAAACATAGAACAAAAGCTACTAGAAATAAGTGAATTAATTTGGTGAGGACTAGGAATTCCGGTGATGGACTGGAAGATTAAATGGAAAAGTGTATCATAAAAAATAGCATAAAAATGTGAAAAACTTAAGGGTAATTTTTATAAAATAATATGTAATAGACCTTTATGATGAGATCTCCAAACGTTGCTGAGGGAAATTAGAAAAGACCTAAATAAAAGAAGGGATATACAATTTTTAAGGATCAGAAGACTCAATAATGGTAAGATGTCAGTTCTTCCTAAATAGATGTATAGATTCAAAATAAATTCAATCAATATTGCAGTTACCTGTTTCGTGGAAAGTCACAGCCTAGTAATAAATTTTCTTTTAAATGTTTTTTTTTGGCTAATCATGATTTCTAACTATTCTTTTTTTTTTTTTTTTTTTTAAAGATTTTTATTTATTTATTTGAGAGAGAGAGGATGATAGCATGAGAGGGAGGAGGGTCAGAGGGAGAAGCAGACTCCCTGCTGAGCAGGGAGCCTGATGTGGGACTTGATCCTGGGACTCCAGGATATGACCTGAACCGAAGGCAGTTGCTTAACCAACTGAGCCATCCAGGCACCCGATTTCTAACTATTCTTAATGGTTTATAGAAATACAATTAAATACTCTGTATTGGTTTTGTTCTAGTAAACTTGCTGTAGTCCCTTATTCATTATAATAATATACCTGTAGATTTGCAGAGGTTTTTATAGATAATCACATCAGCTCTGAATTATGACAACTTTATTTCTTTCCTTCCAATTCTTACGCTTTATAGTTCTTTATTGTTTTTCTTCTCTGGATAATATTCAACAGAAGTGATAGCAGGCTTTTTTCTTTTTCTTTTTTCTTTTTTTTGAGAGAGAGCGCAAGCAGGGGAGGGGCAGAGGCAAGGAGAAACAGAATCTCAAGCAGGCTCCACACCCACATGGAGCCCAATGCAGGGCTCTGTCTCATGACCCTGAGATCATGACCTGAGCCAAAATCAAGAGTTGGACACTTAACTGACTGAGCCACCCAGATGCCTCTGTCCAGAAATGTTTTAAACAAATATAATAAATATAAACATAATTTCATGCACCATCCTTTCTAAACCTATTGAGATTACTTTCATATTTTTCTTTATTTCCTTTTTTTTTTACCTTTACTTCTTTCTTCTCTGATGCTCTTCCTTTCTTTATGTAAATTTGAGTTTCTGATCTATGTTATTTTCCTTCTCTCTGAAGAACTTACTACCTTTCTTGCAAGGCCGTTCTGCTGGCAACCAATTTCTTCAATGTTTGTTTGCCTGAGAAAGTCTTTCTCTTTCATTTTTGAAGGACAAATTTGCATAATACAGAATTGTAGGTTGATGTGTTCTTTTCTTTTACCACTTTAAATCTTTTGCTCCAGTCTTCACTTGCTTACATGGCTTCTCAGAAGTTGATATTATTATTTTCTTTGCTCCTTTATAGGTAAGGAGCAGGTATTTTCCTCTGGCTTCTAGCACGACTTTTATCTTTGATTTTTTTGCAGTTTGTATAGGATATGCCTAGTGTAGTATTTTTGTTGTTGTTATTTGTTTGTTTGGTTTTTGGTGTTTTTCCGTACTGAGTCTCTAACAATTCGTCAATTACAGTTGAGGTTTTCCTACCCCTGAACTGGTTCTAGAAGAGGTTTCTGCTCCTGTATGTTGTGATTCTTTCCATCTGCCTTGTCTCTGTCTTCAGTATTTAGGGCAGTACTTTGCCCTGTGACCTCAATTCTCTGATGGATCTAAGAAGAGTTGTTGATTTTCAGTTTGTTCAACTTTTTACTTATTGTTAGGACAAAGTGATGATTTCTAAGCTCCTTACATGCCAACCTGGAAACTAGACTCTTTTAATCTATCAATGTAGTAAACAAACAAACAAATAATTTTTTTTTTTTCTTTTAGAGAGAGAGCTCGTGCATGAATCGGTGGGGGGCAGGCATAGGAAGAGGGAGAGAGAGAATCTTAAGCAGGCTCCACGCCCAGTGCAGAGCCTGACACAGGGTTCTGTCTTACCACCCTGAGTTCATGATCTGAACCAAAATCAAGAGTCAGATGCCTAACCAACTCAGCCACCCAGGTGTCCCAATACATTTATTTTTTAAACCAACCTCACATTTATAGGGTAAATCCAACTTGGTCATGATATATTATCTTTTCTTTACTCTGCTCAACAGCTTGCTAAAATTTTCTTTTGATTCTTATACATATGTTCATGAGCGAAAATGTGCTGTAAATTGCCATTCCCTGGAGCACCTGGATGGCTCAGTTGGTTAAGCATCTGCCTTTGGCTCAGGTCATAATTGAGTCATTGGGCTCCCTGCTTGGTGGGAAGCCTGCTTCTCCCTCTCCCTCTGCCTGCTGCTCCCCCTGCTTATGCTCTCTCTCTCACCCTCTGCCAAATAAAATCTTTTAAAAAAAAATTTCCATTCCCTGAGCTTTTTGTTTGGTTTTTGTGACATGATTATACTCACCTCATGAAATGTTAGGGAATATTTTTCCTTTTGCTATTCTTTAGAAGAGTATGACTAATATTTAAATTATATTTCTTCAAATGTTTGTTAGAACTTGCCCACTAATCTGTCAGTATTTGGGAATTTCTTTGTGGAGAAGCTTTTAAGTGCTGATTCCTTATCTTTATTGGTTATAGGCCACTCACATTTCCTATTAACTCTTGAGTCAGTATTCCTACATCATTATTTGGGGAATTATTTTATTTTCAAATTTTGGGGCATAACATTCTCTTATGTTCTTATTAAAAAGCTGTAGTAGCCAGAGCTATGTCTTCTTCTTGTCTTTAGGCTTATTTTGAAGTTTGTTCTAATTCTTTGAAGTCTAAAATAAAGGTAAATTCCTTCAGACACTGTTTCTGCCTATGCTCTGTGCTTGGGAACTATGGAACAGGGACCGTTTCTGTGGTAGAAACAAGCTAGTTGTTCACCAAAACATTTTCTTTCTCATGCTAAGTATGTAGCTAGATTCTATTTCTCAGCTGTCCTTGGAGTGGGTATGGCCTTGAGCCTGAATTTTTGACAGTGGAATGTGAGTGGAGTGATGCATCCATTTCCAAATTTGGCTGATAAACATCTTGCCACTGAATGAACACCCATTTTAATTACCTATTGCTGTGTCACAAATAACTCCCAAGAGCTAGTGCCATAAAACAACAAACACTTTATTTCTTATGAGCTTGTCTGTTGACTAGGCAGTATTTTACTAGTTCAGTTATGTGACTACATTAAGCTGTGAACTTGCTTGGGCTGGGAAGCCCAAGATAGTCTCTATCATACATCAGAGGCCTGGTCACTCACTACGAGCTGGGGTGCCATGATTCTACCCTTTGTGGCCTGTCTCTCCATGTGAAGTTCCACTTCTCATGGTCTTTATTCGGCCTTTCTTTACAGCAGGATTGTCTGGACATCCTTTCAACGTGGCGATTAATCTATCAAGAGGGAAAATGTGGATACTGCCAGCCCTCTTAAGGCTTGAGCTCAGAAGCCCCAAAATGTTGCTTCCATCACATTTTGTTGGTTAACACATGTCTTAAGTCAACTCTTATTCAAGGGTAAAAAAGTAGATTCCAACTTCCCATGCAAGGAGCTCCAAAGTCACAACGTGAAGGGGCAGAGGCAAAGGGAGACCTGATTCACTGGAGGCCATTTTTAATATTCTACTCTGAACATCCCCACACAGAATCTTCTCCCTCTTCCCTGACAGGTAGATGCAGGTGCTCAGGGAGCCCTGATGAGCCATGTAGTGAAGACAGAGTCACCTCTGTTGGAGAGCTCCTCATCTCCAGCCCTCATTCTCTGGCAATTGAACATGATATAAATAAGTAATAAAGTGGGTGAGCCACTCATATTTCAAGGTTTATTTATTAAAGCAGCTAATCTTACCCTAAAAGTAAAACTGTAAGCTTTTAAATTCTCAGCCTTGAGGTTTTTCAGACTATTTAGGTAATGTGAGTTGGATTGCAAACCTTTCAGGGGAGTGTTTTTTGACTATAATCTCTCAGGTGATGTCTTCTCTTTCCTACCCAATGCCAAGGTCCGAGATAATCAACTTTCCTTGTTGACTCATGTGGCATGAAGCATGGGAGGGTTTGGAGGGGGTAGGCAGCAAGGACAATTTTTTCTTCATTTATCTTTACTCTGAGAGTAGTCCTTTGTGGACCCTGTTTTATGTGGGTGAGCTCTGGCATCTCCTGATCCCAGCCAACCTTGTCCCAAAACAGGCTGTGAAAGCCGCCTACTCTCAAGTTCTATTGGACTTGCAAATGCCTTTAGCATGAAGCTGGCCTTGACTCTCTGCTGGCCTGTCTGGATTTCTGCTCTCAGTCAGTGTTTAGCCCCTGAGAATTCCACACTTTCTCTCCCACTCATGCTTACATTTAAAAATATTTTATTTATGTTTTAGCTAGCATTTTAAATTGTTTTCAGAAAGAAGGTCAGTCTGGTTTTGTAAATTTCAATACTGCCAGAAGAAGAATCAGGCATTTGTTTTTAGAGGAATTTAAATTCATGATAAATTTACGTGTTTTTCATGGTTTCCACAGATAACTGATCTCTTTCTACTTTTGTGAATTTCTTATTCACATCTGCTTTTTTAACTGGACAGTAGTACCAAGTGCTCCAAGCAAAGTCCTTATGATATTACCACTCATTGTGATCTCTGGTGGTTAGTTTACATCTTAGAACCACTGGTAAAATCAAAATTGACACCACCCTCGCCTTTCTTTGGCCACAGGGACTTAGAACAAGACATTCTTGCTTTCAAGTCCTGCTTTTCAGAGTTAAGTAATATTTGTTTCATTCCACTGGACTCTCCTCTATTTCCTAGGTAGTCTGCTTTGAATTTTAGGTTTAGCATTCTCAGCATTAAATATATGTCTTAGTCTGAGAACTCCCAGAAACAGACCCTGAGACAAGGATTCAAAAACAAGCAATTGTTTGGGAGGTGGCCCCTGAAAGCTGGATCATTCATACAACCAAACTCTTTTTTCATTGTGAAAAGAATGTAAATGTGAATGTCCCTGAGGTAGAGAACATAGTCAATAAGAATTGGGTTCTACGTTATAGTAAGGTATATGCCAACAACACAGAAGATTAAATTAATAACACCCTATTTTATAATCACCAAAGTAACAAAATGATGATGGTAATGATGTTGATTAACACTTCTTGAGCATTTTCCATATACTTTTCACTAAATTTAATTAATCCTCAAAAAATCCAATGAGGTGGGATGCTTATTGTATTCCCATTTTTCATAATGACAAACTAAGGCATGAATAGATTACTTAGCTGCCTAATGTCACACAACTAGTAAACGATGGAACAAAATTTGAACCCAGACACTCTAAAGAAGTCCATGCTCCTAAATCTATGCTATATATTGCCTCTCAAATTTATTCTAGAAATGTTTGTCCACTGTAGAAAATTTGGAAAATGTGTAAAAGCAGAAAGAGAAAAGTAAAATTGCAGACAGCTGGTTCAGTCCAAACCCCTGATCCCAGCAGAACTTATGAAATTTATTGAGGTAGGATTTTTAAGTCTCTGTTTTAAAGCTGAAAGACCAATGACTCCAGTAAATTAGGAAGGCTACTCAAGGAACTGCAGCAAAACAAAAGGAAGAAGGGAAGAAAGAAAGAAAGACAGAGGTAGAACTAGGAGGTAAACCAGATTTTTCTCCATCCAAAGCACTTTTTTATTGTAATACTCCAGGTGGTATAAGGGATTTATTTCAGGAACACATTTTGAGATATAAGGACAATTCCATTGGAGTGTGTGGGTGTGTGTTTAGTTGTAAGAGCTCATAAATCTTTGAATCTGCACATGGAGTGTGTGGGATTTTTGTTCCAGTCTTTCCTCTAAGGTCCCACGTTACGGAAGCTAGCATTTACTTTTAACTTTATACCTTTGAACTGGACACCTAAGTGACTGTAAACTCTCCCACAGTCATTTAAGAATCTCTTGCTCTTTGAGGCTGATTCCATATTTTAAATAGACTCAAAATAATATTCGGGTCATTTTTCTACCAATAAAAGGAATATGATCTCAATGATCAAGATAAAATGAAGGTACATTATGCGGTTTTCAAAGGAAGTGATTTGCTCTTTTTATTTTAAGCACTGAAGTAGAAAGATGGGTAGAAGAAAGAAATCACTGAAGGAAATTAAATTAGGGATCACGGAAGGGCAGGCTAATAACAACCAGCTTAATTATAATAATTTATAAAGGCTCATTGTAGGATGATTTTCAAATATCATTCATTGGATCACAACAGATCTGACCTGGCATATCTTAAGTAAGCTGCTTCGTTAGTGATCAGTCTGAACGCTTGAGGACTGCCAGAAGAGCATCAGCAATCTGTTATTAGTGGGGAAAAATATAAATTATTTTGAGCTGTGGAGTATGTGGTTGTCACTGAGCACACCATTATTAGATATTTTCGAGAGAATTGGACAAATGGCACAATTAGGAGGAGGGAACCTTCTAATTTAGGAAAACCTCAAGATGGATTTTTCATTTTGTACACAGGCTAATAATTAAAGCCTAAAATGGATTCTTTACTTTTGTGTGTGTGTTTTGATTTCTGACTTTGGCTGGTGGTTACTGTCTTTGGCCCGGATTAACTTTGTGAATTTCCTATTCTGTGAATAAACATGAATTATCTGTATGGAAACTTGTACTTAAAATGGCTTATGGTTATTAATTGGTCAATACCTAAGGCACCCACAAAATGGGTTCAGTTTTTGCATATGTTTTAAATTTATTAATACCTTGCCATATTAAGAATAAGGATTTAATACAATTCCATTCGCTCAGATGGTTAGGGCAGCACTGTGTGAAGTGTGGTACCTAACCTGGCAGCAGCAGCCCCACTTGGGTGCTTGTTAGAAATGCAGCAACTTGGGCCTCAGATCTATGGGTCAGAATCCCTGGCAGGTGGGACCAAAAAATCTGTGTTGTAAACATGAGTTCAACTGCTTTTTACGTGCAATAAAAATTTGAGGTAAAAAGAGGTTATTTCTAAGGGCCAGATCATAAATACTTTAGGCTTTCTGGGTTGTATGAGCTGTTATAATTCCTCCCATCTCTGCCACTGTAAAACAGAAGCAGCCATTGACATGAGTGTGGGTGTGTTCCAGTAAAATTTTATTTACAAAAAGACGCAATGGGCCAGATTTGGCCCATGGGCCATAGTTTGCTAATCCCTGGGTTAGAACATGGAGTGCCAGTTGTTTCAGGTTTTAATGTTATGTCTGGAAGTGAGGAGACGGAAGGAGAGCTAACCCTTAATAAATGCCCACTATGTATGTATTTACCCCAAACAACCTATGGCTGCCATGTCCAGCCATGAAGCTTATGTACTGGAGAACAACAGTTGGTGGCAGTTGGAATTGTGCAGTACACAACCTGGACACTTTATGTGGGCGTGCTAGGTTTGCATCATTATCTTCATTGTACAGATAAACTTGCCCAAAGATATACTACTAGTCAGTGTCAGAACCAGCATTCAACCTCTGGCTGCAGGGGCTGTGCTCTGCTCATTGATGGTGCTGAGAATAGGTAACATAGCTGATCCTGGCTTTAAGCTATATTCCCTTTCAAAAAGCATGAAAACAAAAACGTGCCATTGGATGTTGGAAAGCTGAGAACATAAGAGAGAGACTGTATGTATAAAAGAGTAACTCAAGGAAAGATCTTCGACAATAAATTAAAACAACAACTAAAAGATTACTTTTGGAGTTGCATACAGGTCATTGTCATGGCAGGTTGGTAGTAAGTTCTCTATCAGTTTGCTATCGATATATAACAAACCACCTCAAAACTCAGTGGCTAAAAATCGTAAGAATTTATTATTACACTTCTGGCTTTGGTCTTTGCTGCAGTTTGAGCATGGGCAGATGTAGACTCATCTAGGATGGTCTCAGTAGGAACAACTGGAAAGCCATGAGGCTTTCTCTCATGGTGGTGGCAGGGTCTCAACAGAGATAGTGAGCAGGAGTGTTCAAGGCCTCTTGAGGCTAAGGCTTAGAACTGGCTCACCATAATCAGGACTGAATCTCCTCCCACCAAAAGATGGGGTAATTTCCTCACTTCTTGAGTTTTGTCTACCCTTGTGATTTCCTTTGGATAAGAGATTGCAGCAGAAGTGAGAGTGAACTGGTCTAATAACCATGCCCGGTCTAGCCTGCTGGAGGAAGGTGCCATACAGAGCAGACACAAGCTATCCTAGACTAGCTAGCCCCTCGCTCACCCAGAGCTGACCAGAGATGTGTGGGTGAGCCTAGTGAGACCAGAAGAACCACCCAGCTGAGCCCAGCCAAAACTGTCAACCCACAGAATGCTGAGCTAACCGCAAAGTTTAGGAGGTATTTTTCTTTTTTAATGGCGTGAAAACTAACTGATACAGATGTCATACATGTAAAATGACCCCCCATTTATTCTGTATCCTTTTGTGGTGAGGTGAGTAGTATTTGAAGTTCCAACTGGAACTTCAAAAAGTTGCCTAAATCAGTGTGGATCACCGAGCTTGTCTGTGCTACTATCAATTCAACAAACATCTCTGGAGGAGTGCTAAGAACTCTTCAAGACATAGTTCTTTTTTTTTTTAAGATTTTATTTTTTTATTTGACAGAGAGAGAGACAGTGAGAGAGGGAACACAAGCAAGGGGAGTGGGAGAAGGAGAAGCAGGCCTCCTGCTGAGCAGGGAGCCCCATGTGGGGCTCGATCCCAGAACCCTGGGATCATGACCTGAGCTGAAAGCAGACACTTACATGGCTGAGCCACCCAGGCACCCCATCTTCAAGACATAATTCTTATCTGCAAGAAATCTGTAGTCCTGCGGGTGAGATAGCTGTACATAGATGCATGGTAATCCAGTATGATCCATGTTGATACTGATCTAGGGAATCACAAGGCTGTCAAAGAAGACAGTGATGCACTCAGGTTGGAGAAATTGAGGGTGACTTTCTGCTGTTCGTGCATAGGGGGAATGAAATTCCAAATAGAGTTAGTGACACATGCAAAGGTGACTAGGTTGTAAAAAACCCGATGGCTTTAGGGAATATTAGGGCTGGAACCTAGGATATTAGGAACCTCCTCAAACTCCTAGGTTGTGGGGTACTCCCTTTTCCTTCTATGTATCCCAGCCTTCAGGGTAGCAACTGCATTTTTCAGATATGAATGATCTAGATTGCCCCAACCTTAGAAATGACAATGTCCCCTTTGTGATCTGAGTAAAAAGTTGTCTTTATTAAATCCTCTCCGACAATACTTAGTGTGGATTCTTTTTTCCTAACCATATCTTGACTGATCCAAATTTTAAGGGAAATGATTCTGAGATTTACAGGATAACATAGAGAATGTTTTGAAGAGGATTAGGTGGGGAGAATGGGACACTGGAAAAAACACAGAGACCAGGACACTACTGCAGTTTTGTCCAGGCTTGAGTTACAGAGAATCTGAACTTAAGCAGGGGTCATGGTGGGGCCGGGGACGGGGGGGCATTTATTTACTCAGGCCCCAAATGAAGGTGTCATCCTCAGTTCTCCCTTTTTTCTCTCTGTCCCCTCACCTACCTAACCGAGCACACACACAGACAGCAATTCCATTAGCAAGTACTCTGAGTTCTCTATGCAGAAATGTTCCAAATCAAGCAGTGTTTCACTACATCTGCTGCAGAAACCCTAGACTAAGCCAATACCGTTCCTAGCCTTAATGATGGTAATAGGCTCTAACTTTCTCCTGTTCTCACATTTATTTCCCAAGTAAGGCACATCCATAGAAATAAAGGGTAGATTAGAGGTGGTTTTATCCAGAGAGCAGCCCGAGTCATTCTTGAAAAAACATAATTCAGACCGTATGGCACCCTGCTTAAAGCTCTCTAATAGATTACCCTGGTGATATATGTAAAATGGAAGGCTGGCCATGAGCTGACTCTGCCTAACTCCCTGATGTCATTCTACACTCCTGTCCCCCTTAGTCATCATCCTTCATCCACACTGGTTTTCCTGTTTCCTGAACTCACCTCCTCTGAGCTTTGTACTGACTGTTCCCCTAGCCCAGAGCTGTTCTACTGGCTGCCCCAGGGCTGTCTCTCTTCCATCCTCTGGTCTCAGTTCAGGCACCCATGTGTTCTGAGAGGCCTTTCTTCTCTTTCCTTCCCAAGGTAGCACCTACCTTACTCACCATGTTCTATCATATGACTGTTTCATTTCCTTCATAGCATTTATTTCCTTTCCTCCCTTCTCTCTCTTTTTCTGTCTTTCTCTCTCTCTCCTCTGCTCTAGCTTACTTTCCGACTTCTCTCACTACAATGTAATCTGCACGTAAGACAAGAGCAGGGACCTAGTTGACACTCAATGAGCAGTTTTTGCAGGGATGAATGAAAAATTTAGAGGGACATTTCTGAGGTCGATTCTAAAGGCTGTGGCAATTTTTTAAGTGTGAGAGAATGGAGAAATGGAGGGATGGAGGCTAACTCCTAGATTTCTTTTTAAAAGCAGGCTATGGGTGGCTCAGTCAAGCGTCTGCCTTCAGCTCAGGTCATGATCCCGGGGTCCTGGGATCCAGCCCCGCATCGGGCTCCCTGCTCCATGGGAAGCCTGCTTCTCCCTCTCCCACTCCCCCTGCTTGTGTTCCCTCTCTCACTGTGTCTCTCTCTGTCAAATAAACAAATAAAATCTTTAAAAAATAAAAATAAAAAAAATAAAAGCAGGCTATGAGGTGGATGACAGGACTATCAGCTAGATTAGGATTGTCCTCAAAAGAGTGCATTTTGGGGAGAAAATGATAAAGTTGGTTTTAGGCTATTAGAATCTTATATACTATGGGATACTTGGGGAGAGGCCTACTACACAGTCAAAATTTGGGTCTGAAACTCAGAGAAGAGGGGAGGCCTAGAGGCAGAGCATTCATCATCATCATTATAGATAAACATTTGTGCAAACGTTTATAACTTGGCAACCCGTGATAACGTATACGTTTGCAAACATTTAAAATATAAATGTACTTATAGATATAAGTATGTGTTCATATGCAAACCTATATTTCATGAATGTAAATGGAAAAGGGCTTTACATTCTAAGATGGCAGCAAATGGGTGAAGGCCAGATAGATGCAACAAAAGATAGGATTTATGAAATTTAGAGGCCTTAGAATCATTTAGAAGCTTTTTAGAAGCATATTACTTTGAGGCCACTTCCAGGATATATTTATGCCGACTTCCAACATTTGGTATTGCAACAAGCAGTTTGTATTTTTGTTTCTTTGGTTTGAAGTCCACTTCGTGGTCCTTCTTCGAGTCTGTTGTGTTAAGTAGGGGGATTATAGTAGGATTAGTTCAGTCATCTCCTTCTTCTGTGCTAGTTTTCCTGCCAAATGAATCTCACCAGATTATATGTAAAATGATGGAAAGTCCAAAGTGAAATGTGTATAAATGTTTTATTTTAATGCTCTCCTTGTGGAGAGAAAAGGGCTCTACCTTATGCCCTTGAGTATTAGGGAAAGAGACCTCTATTTCACTGCTTGGGGAAGACACTGAATTTGTAATACATAACCACATCTATCATTAAGTAAAACATTTTATCACAGGTCTTTACTGTATTTGGATATTTCCAATGTATTGTAGTCTCTTCCTGATAAACTTGTTAGGAGAAGGTGTCACCTGGCAGGTGTAAACAAACGGGTAAGAGCCCTTTAACTTGTACAGATTCTGTGTCAGCAGGATGCTTTCTTAATGTTTGAAAGTGACTTTTTCAAGTACACTGAATATTTTCTTTGAAATATATTTTATAGAAATAACTTACTTAGAAAATTTCATTTTCTAAATTTAATTCAGCAAATCTATCATCTGTATGTTAAGCAGTGCATAAGAATGGCAGGGGGTAGAAAGGGAAGTGACATCAGACTGCAGACTCCCAGACAGAATACAAGTGTTCAAATCACCACAATGTAAGATATGCTATGAATTCATTAAACCACACTTAGGTTATCTCCATGAATGTTAGATTCACCCAACAATCTTACAAGTATTATTATTCAGAAAAGGAAGGAAGAAGGGATAACAGTGCAGTTAAGGGCACAGACTCCGGAGCCAGATTTCCTAGGTTTGAAATTTAGGGTATTCATCAAAGTAAGTGATACTAGCTGCTGGTAACAATATCCCTGAAATCCCAGTGATTTAACACAATGTCACTGAACTCACATGCCCCTGTCCAGTGTGAGTCAGGAGGACCTACTGGCCTTCTCTCCTGCAAGAGGTGACTCAGAGGTCTAGGTTCTTTTTATGGTATGGTTCTGCCATTTTGATATCATTTGCTCCTAGCCAAAGAGAGAGCGTGAGCATGGAAAACCATGCCATACATTGCAGGGGGCCAGGCAGGAAATGTGACTGTTACCCTTTTGATCACTTTCTGCAGGCTCGGATCAGTCACATGGCCCTTGGTACAGGGCAGTCTTCCTGTGGCACTGGGAGGAAAATTAAACAGTTTAACAAATACACAGCATCATCTTTTCTTTACCTGACTTCATAATGTATTAGTTTATATATATACACATATATATACACACACATATATATTAGTTTATAATTTATTAGTCTATAATTTATCTCAGTTTACTCATTTGTAAAATGGAGATAGGAATAGTACCTACCTCAAAGACTTGTTACAAAGATTAATGAGTCAATATATGTAAAGTGCTTAGGAGAGTGCCTGGCACGTAGCGAGCACAGCTGAAGTAAGTTAGCTACTCCAACTTTATATGTGAGGAAAATTACTATAAGGGAGATATAAAGGGCTATAGGAGTTCAGAGTAGGAAGAAACTGTTTTTATTGCGGGGGGGGTACTGTGGTTAGCAGAAAAGATGTCCCTACTTTAAACCATGTAACCTATGAATACGTTATGTTACATGGCAAAACAGACAGCAAACATAATTAAGGTTATGGACCTTGAGATGGGGAGTTAATCTGGATTATCTGGGTGGGCTCAGTCTAATCATGTGATTCCTTAAGAGTGGAGAACTTCCTCCAGAGATAGCAGAGATGTGACAGAAGGGGACATCCAAGAGAAGCAAAGCTCTAGAAGAACTGCCTTTGACAATAGAGGGGACCAGGGACCTCAGTATTCCAACCATAAGAATTGAATTCTACCAACAAACCCAAAGGAGCTTTAAAGTAGATTTTTCCCAAGCTTTTTGGTAAGAGCCCAGCTGGTCAACACCTTGAATTTATCCTTGTGAATTCTCAGCAAAAGACCCAAGTGAGGCTGCCTAGATTTCTAACTTATAGGACTGTGAGATAAACTGTGTGTTGTTTAAAGCCATTAGTTTGTGGTGGTAATTTGTTATGGTAGCAATAGGAAACTAATAAAAAGAGGATCAATAAAGTATTCATAACAGAAAAGACACTTGATACGGACTTAATTGATAGGCAGGATTTAATTACTTGGATTAAATGGGAGGACATTTAAGATGGAAGAGGAGAGTTCCATATGACTTCAGGGTTCAATGACTGGTAGATTGGAGTCACAATGTGGAGGACTTAAAATTTCATTCTAAGGAGTTTAGCATGGAGTTTATCCTTAATTCTACAGCAAATGACTGCTGGATTTTGATCAGAGAAATGACGTGAGCAGGGATGTACATTGGGAGGTCATCTGACAGTAGGCTAAACGGGAAGAGTCACAAGCCAAGATGGTGATTGGAAGTGCCTACTATCAGCAGTGAACTAAGGCAATAGCTTTGAGAATGGAAAGGTGGCCATCCAAGTGAGACTCTCTTGATCAGGTTGTTTAGCAGCAGACCTGGAGGCAAAGGGGTCCATGGGAAGTGATTTGCCAAGGCATTGCTCTTAGGAGAAACCATTTAGTGGGTGAGGGAAGCAGGACAGGGAAGGAGAAGAGACTAAGCAAGAGTGAGCTTTCAGGGTGAGTCCTAGACTCAACCTGATTCCACAAGGAACTCTGGAGCATAAACTCCATCTTAGAGTTTGTTTTGTTTGAAGGCAAGGGGACCAGGCTTTCATATTTCTGCACTAGTCACTCACTGGCTATAGACCACCCTAGGGTGATATAAATTCCCAGCCATCAAGAGTACAGAGTTCCAGGACAGGGCAGCTCTCCAAAGAAGGCCGCAGGTATAAACCCCTGGGAGCAAAAGCAGCACAAACTGGTACTGAGAACTGATAAAACGGGCGCAGAGAACTGGTAAAAGACAGCCAGTGGATCTGGGAACTCACCAACAGCATCAGCTATGGAGACTGCAGCTTGAGGCAGGGTGGTTGAGGAGATGTGCTGGTGAGCAAGATGGAAGGGGAGTGAGGGTGGCACCTTCAGCTCTTTGCCTTGGTACCAGGAATAAGAATGGAAATATCTGGAAGGAAAATTAGGTCAAGTGAGAAAAACAGAAGGTGGTGGGATCAGTTTTGGACATAGAATGTACAAAACTATATTTTCTGTAAGGCCATTATTTAGAGCACCAGAGGCTCAGCTCAGTTTCCAAGTTATGCCACAGTGCTAAAACTTTGTAAACTGTATGAACTCAAGGCTCCTGTAATGGTTTCCTACTTCGATGCATTGATTTCATTTTCAAAAAATGTCTTCTTAATTTTCGCACATGAGGGTGATCAAAACAAAGCATTATTAAAGCTTACATTTACTCTCAGGAAATGTATTTAATCAGATGCCAATGTTTTTTTTGCTACTAACAATGAAAGTCGAACTCTAGATATTGATCACATTAGTATATTGTTCAAGTTAAACAGGAATGAATGAGAAGCCATTACACATTTTCTCTGGCCTCCAGGATTAGTCTACATGAAAAAAATAACTGTTGGCGATTAAAATATACACGAGAGCAAACTGTAGCAAGCAAACTAGATTGTGATAGATGAGGGAAACTTGAAGGCTCTTGAAGAAAACAACAAACGAGTATTTCCTAATCTAACATAATTACTGGAATCTTAACTCCAGGGAGAAATGTGGAGGAGAGTACCATGTCCTAACTACAGTGCAATTTAGCAAATGATTCCTGGGTGCTTTTTATAGGTAGGAAGCTATGCTAGATGTTATGGGAGATGGAGAATATGTGAGCCTTGTTTCCCTGGATGGCCTGCTGGTTTAGTATATAAAAGGTACATTCTTAAAAAGCAAACTGGAATGTCCTTACAAGCTCTGTCTCTGAAATAAGACAGAGTAAATGTAAATCCTCACAGTGCCATTAAACTATGTGATCTTGGGCAGGTCATTTCATTGCTATATTCAAAACCCATGGATTGCCACCTACCATATGTCAAACGCCATAGATAATGTAACTTTCAGCCTCTCTTGAAAAGAGGGAGTGATGGCATCTCTCTCAGGGGGAGTCCTTTAAGGATAAAATGACTGTCCTTCAAAGTGTAGTCCCTGGACAAGCAACATCTGCAAAGCCTGGGTAATTGCTAGGAATTTAGAGCCTTGACTCTATTCCAGACCTGCTGAAGCAGAAACTCTATGGATGGGGTCCTCGAATCTGTTTACCAAGCCCTCCACGTGATTCCTATGCAGGCTCATGTTAGAGAAGCAGCAGATTAAATGTTATAACATTTCAGAGGTGGCAGAGTGTGGTGATTAGGAATGTAGGTGCTGGAGCCAGGCTGCCTCTCCATCTGCAATTTGGGCCATCTTGGGTTATTCCCGGAGACTTGGTGTCTCTGTTTCCTCATCTGTACAATGGTGAATAGTGACATAGAAGATATGTAAGCACTTAGAACAGGATCTGGCACCTTGTACATGCTCAAGAAATATTGCCTGCCATCATTATTAAAATACTTAGCTTGGTAAATACTGGCTATTTTCTAATGGGTGGGGATGTTCTGTATGTTAAGACCTTCGGATTCAAAGGCAGATTCCAATCCATGTTAGCTCTCAGGCCAGAGGCAAATTATCTCTGAAATGGGAATGATACTAGCAACTATCTGCCGGGGCTTTTATGAAGATGTGAAGGGTTTAACATGGTGCCTGGGGCACAAGTGCTCCAGAATATTACCATTATACTAATGCTATTTATAATTATTCTCACTCAATACAGTCAGTGCTATAGAGCTCTATGCAGAGACCCAAGGACCATACTTATCTTTTGGGGGACAAGCACTTATCTTTTTGAGCCCCTCATTCAGAAATCTGATAATAATCTGGTCAGTCCATGTTTATTCACTTGAGAGGTCAATGACTATAAAATATCAGACCATTGAAAAAAATCATAAATTCTCCATGAAAAATTCATGGGCAGGATGGTGGAAATAGATGGTGCAAACTGCCTCCTTCCCCTGGGGAAACTGGACTTTTTCTCTCTCCCTCTTTTCCTCCCTCCCTCCCTTCCTTCCTTTAAAAATAAAAAAAAATATTCTGAGGACACACTATGTTCCAGGAATTGTTCCAGGCATGTTTTATTGGTGAGCAAAACTGGACACAATCCTTGACTTATATTGTTATGAGAACATAGACATTCATTCATTCATTCATCCATTCATTCACTTAAAAATATTTATTGAACATCCCCTATGTTCCAGGCACTGTCTTTGGCATGTACAAGGTTAACACATAAATGAATATAAAAGTTTAGCTGGAACAAATACAACAAAGAGAGGTCAACAATGTTAGGAGGCTTTATAATAAAGATATGTGGGAAGATCATGGGATATCACCAAGAGGAACAAAAAGAATTTGCAGTAATTTTTGTTTTCTTTCTTGTCTTTTTTTCCCCCTTAATTTTCTAATGAAAGATAGCTCACATACAGAGGAGTGCACAAAACATAAGAGTACAACTTAAAGAATTTTCACAAGTGAACACACGTGTTATCAACACCCAGATCAGAAAACAGAACATTACCAGCATCACAGAAGCCCCCACACGCCCCCTCCAAATCACCATCCTCTACAAATGACAAACAGTCTGCTTCTAACACCATAGATTGGTTTTGCTTCTATTTAAACTTCAAAAAAATGGACTCATAATGGTATATACTGAGGGTTTTTTCCCCTTAGTATTATATCTGTAAGATTAATTCAGGATGTTGTAGTTGTAGGTTGTTGGTGCCCACTGCAGGATAGTATTCTGTTGTATGAATATACTGTAGTTTATCTTTTTCCATTTTATATCTCTTGGGAATTTGAGTAGTTTCCAACTTGGAATGGTTAGGAATAATGCTGATATATATTTTCTGTTACATGTCCTTCGGTAAAGAGATGTATATTTTCTATTGAGTATATACCTAGGAATAAGGTTGCTGAGTCACAGGGGTGCAAAGGTTGAACCTCCATTGATAGTGCAGGTTTTCCACAGTGGTTGTACCAGTTTCCATTCCCACCAGCATGGGAGCTTTAGTCAGCAATGGTTTCTAACCAGGTGCTTCCCTGAGTTTGTCCTTGGCTTTCTCCTCAGCAGTAGGGGTTACCTGGTAACCTTGCATCTTATCTCCCTCCTGAGCTTGGAAATTTGAGGTAGGAGAACTCAGGAGAGGACAGTTGGTGAGGAAAATGTTAATGCCAAAGCATATTTTCTAAAGCAATAATGATACTTCACGTTAATAAATATAGTAGGGTGACAATTCCTTTCAAAAGTTTCTACTAATCTTTATAGGTTGAATGTAAGCATATAAATATAAGCATTATACAGTGCTCTGATGGTACCTATATTTTTCTAGAGAAGATGAATGGGCTCTTTTGAATTTAGCTCAGTAGCTATTTGAAATATCATAGTAGGGTTTAGCAATTTTCCAGCAACTTAAAAAGTAGAAGAAAAGTCATGCTTTGTTGGTTGTTTGGTGCTATACCTTAAATATTCTTGTGAATAAAATGAAAGTAAATGAATAGTAAAGTTAATTTACAGAAGACTTCAGAAAGCATGACCTTGGCCTTTGTCTTGTAAACACATCACTAAACAAAGCACACAGATTTTCAATTTGGTAAAACCCAGTCTTGTGGCCCAGAGATCTTGGAATACAAGGGCTAGGGATGAATCTAAAGACCCCAAGTCAGGAAAAATTCAGGATGAATACCCAAGAAAGAAGTCCCTGGATGTTCATATCCATAGGAGATATGTGGATATGTAAAAACCCAATTTCTATGGAATGGAAAGCAGAGAAATAAACCTGTGTGAAAAAATAAATCGCAAGTCAAGGAACCAAGCACAGTTAGGAATGTGTTATCAGTCAGCATGGGCTAGGATGTTCTGAGTACCAAATGGACCCCAACATCAGTGGCTTCCAATAAAAAATGGTTTCTTACTTGTTAATATTTAATGTCCTTTGTATGTTGGCTATAGCTTTGTTTCTCATCTTCTACACCTTGAGGTGCAGACTGACTAGGCATCCTCAATCTGTGTACTAGTTATCCCTTGACACATTAATGCTACAGTTTCAAATCACCATGAAAACTTAAGCAGTATTAAGAAATAAACATTTACATTTTCTGCTGAGTCTCCATGCCTGCTAAACAATTCTGTGGATCTGGGTTAGGCTTATACATCACTTATCTCACATTTCTTTGTCAGAGCAAGCCAGATGGCAACTCACATGTCAATGGGGTAGGGAAATAGAATTCCCTTTCATGGAAGGACAATAAATATTTGTAAAAATAATAGTATTCCAAATAAAGAGAGGGGAGAAATATAGGTTTCTTCAAGTGTGTTGATGCCTCAGATACATATCCCAGTATGAGAATGTTTCCCAGATGTTAGACAGGACATGAGAAAGTTAATAACATCCTCTTATGTTTCCAAAGAGTTATCCCTTAAAAGTCTGGAGCATTTAGGGACCCACTGTCATAATCTCTATTTCAATCAATACAGCCTATTATCAATCTGACCCTTAGAAATAACTGGTATACTCTTTGTGCCTGATGTGGTAAATAGTACAACAACCCAAAAGAACCATGAAAATAGGTATGTTTTCAAAACTTGGTTTCTGATCCCATCAAGGTGCAGCAGGTACCGATCCAAGTTCACAAACTAAGGTATATAAGAAAGTCAACTATTTTTATTCTATAACTCTAGTTAATTACTATTATGAGACCCTATGTCCCAATACAACGTAAATTTTATTTTAGTTAAATTCAGGTTTCCACATGCTTGCCCAGAGCTGATGTCAGCTCTGTGGCTTTCACTGTGCCATGGCTTAAGTGGTGTGGGATCAGAGCTATGGAGTCCTCTATCATGTTGATTTCTGTTGAGCCACCCTTCATTGTGGTTCTCAGTCTTTGGTACTATAGACGATGGCAGCACAGTCCTAAGGTTCTTTCTGCAAGATCCCAGATGGGCTTTCTCTCCTCTGCCTCAGGCATGCTAGACACATGGGGTCCTGTGCCACATCAGCAATGGGCAGCTTGGAGGGGAGACCTGAATCCCTTCATTATTGCCATCCATCCTGGGTCTGCAGCAGACATTCTACAGCCCCATACCATGATGGATCGATCACGCCCAATTGTCTAGACATAATCTGCTTTTATTTCTATCTTGGGGTCTTGCTGATCCCTGGGATTTCGCCAAAGGAGTTTTACATGCTTCCTTACTTCGCTCCTCCAAATCTATCCTATTTGTTTGTTTGTTTTTGTTTTTATTAATCCTGTCCCAAAGAGTTGAGCCTCAGATTTCATGGTTTTCCTTTCTTAGATAACCACCTTCCCCTCCTCCTTCTTCCCCTCAAATCCCTTGTTTGGTTTGAGGAGTAAGCTGTAAGCTTTGCTTTTGTACATCTTACCTTCTCCTGAATCTATTTTATTATCTGTGCATATAAGCTCTTTTTTTTTTTCCCGTACAAGGTCTAATCTTTTAAAACTCAAAAGTCTGGAAAACACTTGTTGCTTCTTTCCTTTTATTGTATCTTTCATTCCTTGAGGCGATGAACATAAATATGATGTGGCTGGAATAGGGGTGAAGGGAGGAGATAGGAGTTAACAGGAAGTAGCAGGAATGAAAACAAAAGCAAAAAATGTTTGATTGTTGGGGTACTGGTAAATGTTTAACAATCTGGTTTTTTTTGTTTGTTTGTTTTTAAAGACAAAGCCTTGATTTGTAGTGTTTGCTGGTTGTCCTATAAGTAGTCGTACCATGGCTGATTTCAAGTTGCCAGTGTGACATCACTGAACATAGCTTTGGGCAGAGATGGGCAATAGTTCACCATTAGGTAGTATTTTCACCATATAGACACAAAAGACAATCTCAAGAGTATATGTAAGAGCAAATGTAGTAAACTAATTTGAAAGTGATGAATTATGAGTGCTGATTAACTTTTTTGAAATAACTTATTTAATTATAAGTTTATATAATTTAATGTTTAATAATGGTTTTAACTGTCTCACAAAATTCCTGAATATTTAGCAATTAGCCTCTCAGCACACCACACTGATTAACATATTTTTTTAAGATTTTATTTTTAAGTAATCTCTACACCCAGTGTGGGGCTGGAACTTACAACTCCAGGATCAAAAGTCACATGCTCTACCCACTGAGCCAGCCAGGTGCCCCACACTTGTTAATATTTTTAATACAATTGTTAATATTTTATAACTATTTTCCTGACACAAAAGAAAGCAGGCTTTTGTTGCTCAGAGTGTTGAATGAGTTGTTTAGCATTTTTAAGTGTTTTAGATGCCTCTGGGCCCCACCTCATATCCTTTAGAATCACTTGTGATGCAGCTGTTGCTATCAAGCTAATGACACTTGTTTTGTGTGTGTATGTGTGTGTTTTTAAATTGAGTGTAGTTGACACATAATGTTACATTAATTACAGGTGTACAACAGTGATTCCATGTGTCTATATATTATGCAATGCTCACCACAAGTGTATCTACCATCTGTCACCATACAGTGCTGTTATAATATCATTGACTATATTCCCTATGTTGTAACTTTTATTCCCATGACTTACTCATTCCATAACTGGAAGCCTGTATCTCCCACTCCCCCTCACTCATTTTGCCTATCCCCTACCCTCCTTCAGTTTGGCAACCATCACTTTGTTCTCTGTATTTACAGGTCTGATTCTGCTTTTTGTGTGTCTGTTTATTTGTTTTGTTTTTTTAGATTCCACATATAAGTGAAATCATGTTATTTGTTTTTCTCTGTCTGACTTATTTTACTAGCATTATAACCTCTAGGTCCATCCACATTGTCACAAATGACAAGATCACATCTTTATCCATCTATGTATCTATATATATCTATCTCACATCTTCTTTATCCATTCATCAATCAATGGATATTTGGGTTGCTTCCAAATCTTGGCTATTATAAATAATGCTACAGTAAACATAGGGGTGCATAATTAGTGTTTTCATTTTCTTTGGGTAAATACCCAGTAGTGGAATTATTGGATCATACGGTATTTCTATTTTTAATTTTTTTTTATAGAAGTAGCAGGAGTGGGGCGCCTGGGTGGCTCAGTTGGTTAAGCGACTGCCTTCGGCTCAGGTCATGATCCCGGAGTCCCGGGATCGAGTCCCGCATCGGGCTCCCTGCTCGGCAGGGAGCCTGCTTCTCCCTCTGACCCTCCCCTCTCTCATGTGCTCTCTGTCTCTCTCATTCTCTCTGTCTCAAATAAATAAATAAAATCTTTTAAAAAAAAAAAAAAAAAAAAGAAGTAGCAGGAGTGGGAATTCTTGCCTTGTTCCTGATTTTATTTATTTTTTTAAGATTTTATTTATTTGACAGAGGGACACAGCGAGAGAGGGAACACAAGCAGGGGGAGTGGGAGAGGGAGAAGCAGCTTCCCATCGAGCAGGGATCCCGATGCGGGGCTCGATCCCAGGACCCTGGGACCATGACCTGAGCCGAAGGCAGACGTCTAACAACTGAGCCACCCAGGTGCCCCTATTTTTAATTTTTTGAGGAACCTCCTCCACACTGTTTTCCACAGTGGCTGTACCAGTTTACAGTCCTACCAGCAGTACACAAGTGTTCCTTTTTCTCCACATCCTCACCAACACTTGTTATTTCTTGTATTTTTGATCACTTTGACAGGTATAAGGTGAATCTCATTGTGGTTTTGATTTGCATTTCCCTGATGATGCATGATATTGAGCATCTTTTCATGTGTTTGTTGGCCATCTGTATGTTGTCTTTGGAAAAATGTCTGTTTAGGTCCTCTGCCCATTTTTAAATCAGATTGTTTGTTTTTTAGTGTTTTGCACAGTGAAGGAAACCATCAATAAAACCAAAAGGCAACCTACTGAATGGGAGAAGATATTTACAAATGATATATCTGATAAGGGATTAATATCCAAAATATATAAAGAACTTATACTTGTGACCCTTGTTTTGTCTTTTGATTTATGCTCAGCACCTTTTTTGGCCTAATCAGAAGTGTGGGGGTAATCTATACCCACTGGAGCAATCCTTAGCTGATGGGGAAAGAAGGTGATGAATCATTATTTCTCTCTATTTATATTCATTTACAAAAAGCTCCAATTTCCCACAACTGTGACCAATTCCATAATGGACAATTGGATTGAATATCCCCCTATCCATATTAACCTTCTCTGTTCCCCTCACTCCTGATACCTGAGAAAACCTCCCAGTAAACTACCTATTCCTAAGCTCCTACCTCAGACTCTATTTTCAGGAGAACTCTTAAGTCATTGACCATTCTTACCTTCTTGTATTGTTGTACTAAAAGAGCTTATGTGATTCAAGGGTATCATTTTCACTTTTAAACAGAATGACTATGATATTTGGACTAGAAATTTAGGAATTGTAGAAACAAAACACACCGAAAAGCAGTGGTTTTGGCACTCTGATATAAAGACAGATAACTGTCTATCTGTGGGCCCTGGGCTTCAGATGATCCGGGAATAGGTCATATTTTTCTGGGCCTCTTCTATGAGAAGCAGTGTTATGAACTCATCTGTACTCATGTGATTTCACAAGTGTGTGTTAAAAAGATGTGATGGAGTATAGTTTTCAAGATGGCCGTAATAAAATCTCTCATCCCACATGCTCTTCTTACAATGTGAGCTTGACACTCCTAACGTCAAAAAGGGAGGTCTGTGTTTCCTCTCCTTGATCTGGGCAAGCTTGTGATTATGTCAGAAGGAGTGAATGCTCATGGATTTCTCAGGCTGTTTAATAAAAAGTGATGCAGCTTCCACTTGGTTCTCTTAGGACAGTTTTCTAGAATTCTGAACCACTATGTAAGCTGTCCAGCTGCCTCGAGGCTACCTTGTTGTGAGGAAGCCCAGTCTAGCCCCTGTGGAGAGATCACATGGAGAGCCCCTGAAACAACATTAAGAGAGGGAGAGAAGCCCATGTAGTCCCCAGCTGCTCCAATCTCTTGCTGTCCCAGAGATCCCAAATCAAGAACACCCAGATGAGTCCTTCCTCAATTCCTGTCCACAGAAACCATGAGAGATGATAAATTTATTGGTGTTTTAAAACACTAAACTTTAAAGTGATTTGTCATGAACAGTAGTAACTAGAACAAAAGAGTTGTTCAATTCACATACCTCCTTTCGCTTTGGTGGATAGCCTGTCTTATCTCCTACTGTGAGAATAAAGGTCAGGCTTGCACCTCAGCTGGGGAGAAGTTAATTACTATGCATATGTGGATTATTATTATTATTTTTTTAGTTTGGAGATAATAATTGCTGCTCTTGACAACTGGAACAACTAAGTAGTAGAGGAGCATATAATGTGGAAGGTGTTTTGAGGTATAGCCGTTTTTTAAAAGTGGAGGTATTCTTTTTTTAGTGTTACCATTTTTATAGAATTACAAACTTATGGAAAGTTGCAAGAATTGTACAATAAATGCCATGTACCCTTCATTCAGATTTACCAATTATTAATATTTCACCACATTTGCTTTATCTTTCTCTCCCCCAGCAGGAGTGCAAACACACACACATGCTTTTTTCTGAACTGCCAAGGGTAAGTTACAGAAGTTATGCCCACTTGCCTCTAAATCTTAAGGGTATGTTTCCTAAGAATGAGGACACTCACTTCACTAACCACAGTACATTATCAAATTCAGTAAATTTAATATTGATAGACTACTAATATCCAGTCATCAGATTTTATCCAAATATCTTCAGTCATATCAATAATGTCCTTTATACTGTTATTTTTCCTGGCCAAGATCCAATCCTGGTTCACAGACTGCATTTAGTTTCTGTGTTTCTTCCTTCTCCAAAAAGAAGTTACTCTTTTTTTCAGCTTTCTAGAAAAATCACTTTCTTTGTCTTTATCCGAGACAAGAGATAATCTGGCCTTCTTATGCTTTTGTAAGACTGTTTCGGAGACTGTTTTCTAATACTGTTTTTATCTCTGGCTTTAAAAAGTTAGTGTGTATAAAAGCCTTTGCTCAGTGGGGGAAGGTCTAGATGTAGCTGCTGCAGGGTTAGCATTTACCCAAGTAAACACAGTTTGTCCTCTGACTTGACATTTAAGAATCTAAAGAATGAACCAGTAGCTAATGATTTGCATTTCTTATGAATAAGTAATTAGTAATTACTACTGCTCCTTAGAAATCAAAAATATTTGTGCTATGAGGCTCTGAGAGAGCTGTGTAACTTGCTGGGGTTTGGAAACAAAGAAGTAATGGATTCCCCCCTTCTCTATCCATGTGACTGAGGTCCCAGCCTGTTTTGTTTTGTTTTGTTTTTTCTGACTTGTGAACTGAGAGTGGTGTAAGGTCACTTTTTAAAAAATTTTATTGAAGAATAATTGACACATATAATTATATATATTGAAGTGTACAACATGATAGTTTAATAAACATATACATTGTGGAACATCAAGATAATTATCAACATCAAGATAATTATCACATCCATTACCTCACATAGTTAACTCTTTGTGTGTGTGGTTAGAATACTTCCAATCTACGCTCAGCAAGTTTCAAGTGTATAATACTCTATGATTAACTATAGTGACCGTGCTGTGCATCAGATCCTCAGAACTTATTCCTCTTATAACTGAAAATTTGTACCCTTTGACTTACATGACCCCATTTCCCCTCTCCCCCCAGCTCCTGGCAACCACCATTCTATTCTATGTTTCTATAAAAATGAGTTTTTTTTCAAAGATTCCACATATAATGGATGCCAAACAGTATGTTTCTTTTTCTGTCTGGCTTACTTCACTTAGCGTAGCGCCCTCTAAGTTCATCCATGTTGTCACAAATGGCGGGATTTCCTTCTTCCTTAAGGTTAATTAATATTTCATTGTGTGTGTGTATCACATTTTTTTTTATCCCTTCATTTGTCAAAGGGCATTTAGTTTGTCTCTATAACTTGACTACTCTGAACAATGTTGCACTGAACATAGGGGTGCAGGTATCCCTTCAAGATACTGATTCCAGTTCCTTCAGATATATACCCAGAAGTAGAATTCCTGGATCATATGGTTGTACTATTTTTAATCACTTGTTTCTTCTTAACTTAGTAGCTCATTACATTTTTAATGTGTCTCTGTCTAGAGTAACATATCAGAGTCATACCCTGAGATGAATCCTAGACAAATGGGAAAATAAAAATTTGAATGTGTTTGCAGAAGTTGAGTACTTGAGTATCACAAACATTTGTGAAATGAATAAGTAATACTACTTGCAAGTTAGGTTTCAAAATTATGCTTCTGTGATCAGTAAACCCCAATTATTTTTGTTGAATTTATTGAATGATATCTCTTAGTCATCCTCAGTTTTATCAATCAGTAAATGTTAAAGGATAACACTATTATGTACAAGACATTCCACTGATTTTTCTTTAAAAGGAGGTCCTTATGAACAAAGAATTATTGGCATTATTAGGTAGTTAATGAACTATCTCCATTAAATGAGTCACAGTCAAATATTCCACTTCCCAACTGCTTCATCAAAAAGCAGAATATATTTTTTTTATGTTCAGTTAACCACCATATAGTACATCATTAGTTTTTGATGTAGTGTTCAATGATTTAACAGTTGTGTATAACACCCAGTGCTCATCACAACATGTGCCCTCTTTAATACCCATCACCCTGTTACCCCCTCCTCCCAGCCATCTCCCCTCTGAAACCCTCAGTTTTTTTCCTGGAGTCCATAGTCTCTCATGGTTTGTCTCCCTCTTTGATTTCCCCCTCTTCAGTTTTCCCTCTCTTCCCCTATTGTCCTCTGTGCTATTGCTTATGTTCCACATATGAATGAAACCATATGATAATTTTCTTTCCCTGCTTGACTTATTTCACTTAGCATAATCCACAGAATATTTATTGAGTTGGAACATTTTAGTTCTATAGAAAGAAATAATAATAATAAAAAAATGTTGACATAAGCTTTGGTGATAAACTTAGTGATGAAATATAGTGCATGCCCCCCAAAATAAGTATAGATTATGTAATGCTTTTAAATGTTAAGAACACTAGTATAGTATAATAAAAGACTGGGGCATAAAATCTTAATTTCAGCTCATTTTCACATATTGTGTACTGTCCTAACATAACCTCCAGAAGAAAGACTGAAAATCCAATGTCAAACAAAGAGGAGCAAGAATGTTTGTGAAATCTTGTCAAAAGTAAGATAAACCTGTATATACAGTTTAAAAGTGGAAGAGCAATTTTAAGCTAAGCTGTGTATCGCAAAGCTCACAACTTCAGTTTCTTTTCATGTCACTAAATGGAAAAGCCTAATAAGAAAGAGTGAAATGCAGGGAAAAGGGAAAGGAAAGTTGAAAAGTCACTGAAACATGAATAACGCTTTCGAGAAACCTCTAAATGCAGCAGTTTTGTATAAAGCCCAGCAGTCTTTCAGGGCTGTGTGGGAGGGTTGTGGCTCTCTTCTTTGTACACAAGAAGAGCCAACACTGGATCCAGCTATTTTTATTGTGGTTCTTTTGTTCTCATAGCTCTGCATAAGGAAGAGAAAATGTTCTTAAGGAGTGTAAATAAGCTGTGAGATCTAATGGATTAAATAAAGCGTTTGAAACCATGATACTTTGAGATGGAGCCCTGAAGCCTAACTCTGACATTATCTAAAAATACCCTAGTTCTCACTGATAAAAAATTTTCATACACATAAATTCTCTCTCACTCTCTGCCTCTCTTTGTCTCTGCCTCTCTCTGTCTCTCTCTGCCTCTCTCTGTCTCTCTCTGCCACTCTCTGTCTCTGTCTGTCTCTGTCCCTGTCTGTCTCTGTTTCTCTTTGTTTCTCTCCCACACACACACATTTCAGCAATGGCTAGGTTAAAATAAAACTTTTCCTCCGGATGTTTATAAAAATGCAAACTTTTAGAAAGGTCATTTGAACTTAACTTTTAAGCAGATACTTAATGAAACAAAAAAAATCAGCCAAATGTGTTGTAAAGTGCACTAACTGAATCTGAAATGAAACCCAAACGCATTTAACAGGGCTGAAAATATTGGAACAAAGTATATATTCTCCGAAATCTGTTGAACATAAACAAAACTGAAACATCAACATCTTTATTGGTCCAAATCAGTCATGCATTTAGAATTTCTATTGCTGCATTCAATTGAAAATTTATCCTGAAAATGTCTTGGATTTTATGTGGCTGTTTGACTGGGTTGCTTACTCCTTATAGGGGCCCCAGTTTTCCATAGAGCTCTGTTACAGGAAAGCCCCTGTGAGGAATCTGGAGAAGGTGTGGGAGGTTTTTTTCCCCACAAAGCAGTGATTAAACATATAGTAGTCATAAAAAGATAATGACTACTAGTGTTTTCTCAATTATTACTCTGTTTCCTCGATTGGAAAACATTTTGAATTACAAATCTCATCCCATTGACTATCATATTTTATTGGAATTTGGAAGGTGGCTAATATTATACATAGTAATACTTCGGAATGAAATCAATGGTCCTAAAAGGCCAACTTGTCTTTGCCATTGCTTCCATTAAAGTGCAGCAGTAAAAAAGCAGAACTGACATTGATTTTCTTTTTTTGAAAATAGATTTTTTCCCTGATAAGCAGTGAAAAAAATGTATTCTACAGTACCATTTTTCTTTGTGCTATATAGGGTTGTTCCTAATGTGCTCTTGGTTATCTACCTGATAATGAGGAAAGTTTAGTACCAATTAATCCATTGCTGTGGGATTTCCTTTTGCCTGTTTTCATTCAACTTCTTTCAAAACATCAAGGAAGAAAAATAAGGAAAAAGCAAAGACAGGAATTTAGGCTTGTCAATTGCATAGAGTATGTCACTCAAAGGCCACAACAATTTTTCACATGGAAGGTTGGGAGGGGTGGGGGGTAGGAGTGTGCAAAATTATATTCAGTACAATAAATGAAATATACTAAGCTGTTAAAGATCTTAAAAGAGGCTGTAGATTACAAACGGTAATTACTAATTATTTTATATGAGTATCTCACACCAAAATGATAACCTAAAAATTAAAATCAGAGTATAAATTTGACATTGGAGTACTCCTTTCCAACACTATTATATACAAACGTGTCTATTTATAACATGAGTACAGTGGAGGCAGGGAGAGGAAGTGAATCATCAAAGATGTTTTGATTTCATGACTAAGATTCAATTGGAAGCTTATCTCCCCGATGCATTTACTATACCATATGGGTGTATACCTCCAGTTACAATTTCCTGTTATTCCTTATTCCTGTAAAACAAATGCAGCCCAAATGTGGAAGAGAGTTACAGTGGGTGTAAAATGTAACTCTCATTTACAGGCTATGGCAGAAAAAGCTATCAAAACCTTCATCCTGTTTCACTAATAGCTATTTGCATACATCAACAAAAACCTCTCATGCGCTTGGAAATGTTTAATGGTCATAAAATCACACCTTTCCTGATTTAATATTAGCTTCAAAGGAAAGGATATTTTTTGCTAAATAGCAGCAGCCTTTAGGACAAAAAGGACCCTTACAGGGTCATTCATTTCAAAATGAGTTGTCCCCGAATTCAGTGGGGGAGAGGGTTTACAACACCAGGGCACTAGGTTAGACAAGGGACTATACCATTAGCCTCCATTTCCCTTTGACAGATACGTTCCCTCCTGTCAGGTTGGAGAACTTCCGTTAGCTGTCAATTCTCAAAAAGGAATTCTGTCTTCGTCTAGCACATACATATTACCAAGATGAGCTTGAAATTGAATCTTGTTTAGGCAATCAAAACATCTTAGGTGATTCACTTCCTGTCACTGAACTGAAAAAGTGAAGGCACACATAACCACACTTCACACTTAATTATCTCGAAAAGCAGCATTTCACTGAGTTGAAAGTCATTTCTAGAACCCAGCTTCGTAGAATTCTCCCTCTCCTTCATCTCACCATGGCCTGATCCTCTATCCATCTTCCCCTCACTGCCCACATGGGAAATATATAGGATGCATTTGACATGCATTCAGGGGTTAAAATCACTTTTACATCATTAAGTGCAATTGAATCACTTAATACCTAATCCTGGAGTAGGCATCTTGCTTCTTTTCTTAAAATATGTGTTTAGGGCAAGGAGGAAGATTTACTGTGGTATGCAAAAATGGAATCAGTACATTGAAAAGAATTGGGATCCTCAAAAACAAAATAAATTGGTCCATTTATGCAAAATGCAAAAATTCTCAAAACTTAATTATGCTGTTAAAAGTAAAGACAGTGGTGTCCCTTGTGGGGATGGGGGATAGTGGCAGGAAGGGAAGAGATAACATTCTGTTTCTTGACCTGAGTGCTCTTTACAGGGGTGTGCTTTGTGAAGATTTAACAAGCCCTACAGGTCTGGTACACTTTTGGAAACTATTGCATAACAAGACTAGAGAATTTACAGGCATGTTTAAACAATGCTGTTCATTTTTAGATCCTATTGTGTGAAGTGGCTGATGACTCTTGGTATTATCTTTTTTAAAACCGTTTGTTTTGAGATAATTTTAAATTCACAGGAAGTTACAGAAGATAGTCCAGAGAGGTTCCATGTAAACTTCACCCAGTTTCCCTGTGTGGTTATATTTTATATAACTATGTTGTAATACCAAAACCAGGAAATGGACATGAGTGCATGTGTATGTATAGTTCTACTTCATTTTAATCTAATGTGTGGATTCCTGTAATGACCATCACACACAGACAGAACCATTCCACTACCACAAAGATCTCTCATGCTATCCAGTCATAGCCACACACAACCCTCTCCTCCCCATCACACCTAACCCCGGTAACCCCTGATCTGTTTTCCATCTTTATCAATTTGCCTTTTTGAATGTTATAAATGGAATCATACAGTATGGGACCCTTTCAGATTGGCTTTTTTTTTTTTTTTTTTTTTACTTAGCATAAGAGATCCATCCAAGTTGTTGCATCTATCAATAGTTTCCTCTTTTTTATCATAAAAAGTATTCCACAGTATGATGTACCACAGTTTGTTTAACCATCTACTTATTGAGGGAAATTTTGGTTGTTTCTGGTTTTGGGATATGACAAAGCTACTATGAACAATCACGTATAGGTTTTTGTGTAAACATAAATTTTCATTTCTCTGGGATAAATTCTGAGGAATGAAATTGCTGGGTTGTATGGCACATATATGTTTACACATTTTTTTTTTTGTTGTTAAGAACTGTTTTCCACAGTGGCTCTGCCATTTTACATTCCTACCAGCAATACATGAAAGACCCAGTTTCTCCACGTCCTTGCCAGCATATAGTATTTATCACCATTTTTAAGTTTTAGCTCTTCTAGTAGGTGTGTAGTGATATCTCATTGTGGTCTTAATTTCCATTTCCCCCGTGGCCAGTGATGTAGAACAACTTTTCATGAACTTATTTGCCATTCATAGAGCTTCTTCAGTGACGCGTCTTTCCTGTTTTTCTCCCTCATTTGTTCCCTTTATTTATGCTTTTTGCCTAATCACTTCCCTCAATACTTTTAGCTTCTTCTTAAAATAACTAAAAAATATTTCCCCCATTTCAGTATCTACAGGTTTTATTTCTGCCAGTGATGAGCAGTTCTTCCCACTTGTGTCCAGAAAGCCTCTACTTTCTCACCTCCTTTATGTTACTCACCTTCTTTGTTCTGTCTGGAAAGCCACTTCCTAGACTCTTGGCCTCCATTTTGTGATGGTTACTGATGTAACTTCAAAGTCTTAATGGACTCAGATCATCAAATGACAGATCTTCTAGGAAGCCTTGACTTCTCCTCCCAAATATACATAATCACTAGTCCTTTAAATGGGCACAATACACTTAAAAATAGTTTCCACTGGCACCCTGGTAAGTGCTATTGGTGCCCTGTCCATATAGCACTTGGCATTTCTTTGCACATTGGTTTCTGGGCCAGCAATCACTCCCTCCTGTCTGAGGCTTCCTCTGGCTTCTGGAGGCTGCTTTTACTGGATAAAAGTGTTGGGAGTAGTGCTCAAGCTTCCTCACCCCTTACTTGGGATTGTTTATTGCCCAGAGTTCCCAAGTGAGATTAATCCCCAGTTGCCCACAGTGGTAACTGACTTGATAGCACCTTTTATTAGCTACGTTCTTTGTCTCACTTTCCTACTGATTTTTTTCTGAGTTTCCCTCCTGAATAAACTCAAATAATTGCCTCAGGTAGGCAACAAGAATTACCTTCTATTATGATTAACTGTAACCCACTCACCCATGGTCTTTCCTCCTAAAGTGAGAACTTTTTGCAGGCAAGCAACTGAAGAGAGAGAGCAGACCAAGAGGATATCCTGGCAGAGAAAACAGCAAGTGCAATGGCCATGAAGCCAACATTTTGTTGGTGTGTACAAGGAACAGTAAGATATCAGTAAGACTGGGGTGAAGTGAGCAAGGGTAAAAATGACTGAAGCTTGAGATGAGCTCATGTAGGAATGTTCCAAATTTCCCCTTCTCCAAATAAGGAATGAGAGTGAAGATGAGAACAAATGGCATGAAGAGAATTTTTATGGCCTAATGACTCTGGAAATGTAATATTTCTCATTAATATCACCAGTGTCTAATGGATCTTAAATATATTATCAATGCACACAGGCGATTTCTCCTGATATTTTAATGTTATTAATACACAGTCAAACTAATTAGAAACCTTCGGATCTTCTTGTTAAATAGAAAATTGGATACATGAACAAGGTTCCAGGTTATATATTTATTCATTAAACAGAAAGTCAGCATGTATTGTTCGGTTAGGTATTATGGAGGGGTCAAAATGACAGTCTGTGAATTGTGCAGAGATACTAGTCATTTTCAGACCAGGATGTACTAGTCACTGAATTTTGGTTAGACATTACTTGTGCTGCATTCTCATGTTATTAATGTCAAAAGTGAAACAACCTAAATTTTGACAAAGATTTTCCCCAAACCAGGGTACAAGGGCATTGACCCCATCCAGCTGTATCTGAGACCAGAGGCCATGAACCTTTTCTGCAGAGCTAAAAAATAAATTTAATTCTTGACCTGAGACATTGTATCTCAGGATTAATAAAAATCTATAATACTCAGTGACTTTGAGGGAGAGAACATTCCCAGGAGACCAAGTTGAGAGGCCTCTAAATCCATTTCACTTCTGACAAAGGCATACTTTCAGGATTTAAGTTACGCCATGAATGTGGAAAGGTGGTCAACATCACTAATGCAGGGAAATGCAAATCAAAACCACAATGAGATATCACCTCACACCTGTGGATTTGGAGAAATGGGAATACTTGTGCACTGTTGGTGGGAATGTAAATTGGTATGGCCACTATGGAAAACAGTATGGAAGTTCCTCAAAAAATAAAAATTAAAAACTTACCATATGACCAAGGATTTCCACTTCTGGGTATATATCCAGAGGCAATGAAAATAGGATATTGAAGAGATAGCTGTACTCCCATGTTCATCACAGCATTAGTCACAATAGCCAAGACATAGAAACAACCTAGGTGTCCATTAACAGATAAATGAATCAAGAAGATGTGACACACACACACACACACACACACACACACACACACACTGGAGCATTATTAAGCCATAAAAAAGAAGGCAATTCTGCCATTTGCAATAACAACATAGATGGATCTTGAGGGTATTATTTTAAGTGAAATACCGGACGTAGAAAGACAAATACTATATGATATCACTTATATGTGAAATCTAAAAACATTGAACTCCTAGAAACAGAAAGTAACATGGTGGTTGCCAGGGGTTGGGGGTAGGGAAAGTGGGGAGGTATTGGTCAAAAGCTGCAAACTTTAAGTTATAAGATGAATTAAGTTCTAAGGATCTAATGTATAGCATGGTGACTTTATACTGTTAACAATACTGTATTATATATATATATATATATATTTTAACAATACTGTATTTTATATTTGAAAGTTGCTATGAGAGTAAAGCTTCAATGTTCTCACAACATTTGACACTATAACTACCTAAGACAGGAATTCCATCAATGCACAAAATAGTGAATATATGAAGTGAAGGAGGTGTTAACTAACCATACAGTGGCAAATACTTTGCGATATATACATGTATCAAGTCATCACATGGTACAACTTAAACTCACACAATGTTATATGTCAATTATATCTCAATAAAACTAGAAAAAAAATTACGCCATGAACAGAGAAAAGAAATTCAAATACAGCAAGCCCATCTTGCTGTCTTCCTCATATGCATTTTCAGGAATATTTAAGAAGGGATAATTCATTTGCATTAGACTAGCTTTCTCCTCGTTATATACTTGTGTTTTGTGTTCCTGTTATCATGTCTGCATAACAAATTACCCCCAAAGCTTAATGGCTTGAAACAATGGAGGCATTTATTTTGCTCACAGATCATTAATTTGGGGAGGGCTCAATGGGAAAGAGCTATCTTTGCTTGGCTTGGCTTCTGCTGGAAAGGGAACTGGATGCTGGAATTATCTTTAGGTCCACTCCTTCACATGTTTAGTCATTGATGCTGGGAAGATGCAAATAACTGTGACTGGTTAGGCCAGGGCTTCTCTGGCATGGCTGTCTATCTCTACGGGAGGTCTCCCTGTGGTCTCCCCTTCTTTGCCTCTTCAGTGTAGCGAACTTCTTACTTATTGGCTCGGGGTTCTCAAAGTGCATATCCCAAAGGACTGGGTCAGGTAAAGCCACTTTATCTCTTATTGCTTGGCTCAGAAATCATACAACAAGTCTGCCAAAGTCTGCTGTTCACCCAGGTTCAAGGGAGGAGACCTAGATCCCTACTCCCAATGGAGGAGTGTCAATGTTACACTGTAGGAAGAGCATGTGGGATATGATATGCAGTGGTTTGGCCATCTTAAAAAATACTGTCTGCCATAATTTGCTTTCTCTAACATGCTGAACTGCCGACCTATGAATTCTCTCTTACTGTCTGTTGGGCAAAATAATTCACAGCTTTCAAGCCCTGAGTCTGGCTCCTTAAACACAACTTGAAATCATAAAAAGATTAAGAAAACACTCATATCAAATACTATACCCAACATTTTTGCACATTGGAATCAGACCTGAGACTAGAACTCAGCTCTGCAATTTTTAACTCAGGTTTCTTCATCTGTCAAAAAGCATGGAATTCCTGTCTTAGGGTAGTTATAGTGTCAAAATGGGAGAGTTCATGGAAACCCTGAGCAGAATACCTGCCCATATAGCTACTGGGTGATAGAGATAGAAATTATAGCAGTAGTAATGGCGGTGAAGTACTTTTAAAATGTCTATTTTGAATCCTCTCTATGGATTTTCTTCTGCTGCTCCCCCAAATTCCATAATAAGTAGGCTTCTTCTACTTTTATACTTCCCAAGCTCATAAACATTAGTGCTTAGAAGCTCATGTGTATCTGATGAATGCACATTGGTTTGAATTAAACAGAATCAAATCAAGTTCTTTCTTTTTTTTTTTCCCAAAGATTTTATTTATTTATTTGAGAGAGAGAATGAGATAGAGAGAGCATGAGAGTGGGGAGGGTCAGGGGGAGAAGCAGACTCCCCGCTGAGCAGGGACCTGATGCGGGACTCGATCCAGGGACTCCAGGATCATGACCTGAGCCGAAGGCAGTCGCTTAACCAACTGAGCCACCCAGGTGCCCAAATCAAGTTCTTTCTAAAAATAATACCTCAGTTCTGTTCTTGGTTCAGCCAATGAATCACTTGTGGAACTTGGCACTGGAAAGCTTTGTGCATTTTACCCAAAAATATCATTGCCTTAGGGTTAGCCTCTTCCATTGTAGAAGATCTGTTGTTTAGGATTGTTGGCAGAAGTCTCCTTCAGTTACAGTGGGTGTATGGCATGTGACCTCCCAACGGGAAGCCTTTGTTCTTCACTGAAGCCTGTGAATCCACTAGTGGCTCCATGCTCTCTCCTTCCATTTATTGCCCTGATGGAGCTTGCTTTCTGTGTTTCTCATTTAGCATGAAAGCTCAAACTCTCCAATGACCTCTCTTGCACTGCTGTCTTCCAACGGTTCATCTGCTTTTACTCTCTAGCTCTACATTTGACTGCATTTCATTGAAAATTTGTTTAATCTTTGAGTGCAAATGTTGTGTGTTCTACTTTACTAATTCTTTCATCCACAAATATATATTTAACCCACTACTGGCCAGACACCATTCTCAGTGCTGGGAATTCGCAGTGAGATACAGAAACTCCTTGTCTTAGGTTGGGCTCCCCCAGAAGCAGATCAGGAGACATGGATTCATCTGCAAGTAGTTTATCTGGGAGTTGATGTCATGAATCACCAATAGAAGAGAGGGGAGCGGTACTGCAAAGGGAAGAGCCAACAAGAGTATGGTTTCCAGTGAGTTAAACACTATGGACAACAGGAGCTTGATTCCACTGGGAAACCCTGGGAAACAGTGCAAAATACATTCCTCAGAGTCATCTCCCTGAAGGGGTAAAGAAGCTGGGGTGTTTATACTCCCATCACTTCCCATCAGAGCTGCTCACACGAAGGGGGCCACATTAGTTCCTGGGCCCTTCTGCAAAGCAGATCCCAACAGAAAGCTCTTAGGCAAATAATTATGATAAAAGGTAGGCCAGCATGAACTGAAATAATGACTTGAGGGGATGTACTTATTTCCTAGGGCTACTGTAATAAAGTACTACAAACTAGATGGCTTAGAACAACAGAAATTTATCATCTCAAATTTCTGGAGGCTTAAAGTCTGAAACCAAGGTGTTACCTCTGAAACCTGTGGGGAATCTTTTGTTGCCTTTTCCTAATTTCTGGTGGTTTGCTGGCAATCACTGACATTCCTTGGCTTATAGACACATCACTTCAATCCTCTATCTACACATAGCTTTATCCCCGTGTACTCATTCTGTCTTCCTTCTGTGCATGTCCGCCTCCATGCCCAAATTGTCCCTTTTTATAAGGACAATAGTCATATTGGTTTATGGCCCACACTAATGACCTTATTTTACTTGATTATCTTGGTGAAGACTATTTCCAAATAGAGACATATTCTGAGGTACTAGGGGTTAGGACTTCAACATCACATTTTTTTTGAGACAGAATTTAACCATAATAGGTGATAAAAGAGGGGTGCTAGCAGCATCTGATGTAATCTTTAAAGAGCCTGTACTCTAGTGGGGGAAAACTAACAATAAGGAAAATAAATAAACACAATATGTAGTATATATGATGGTGGTAAGTACAATGGAGATAAATAAAGAAAGGAAGTAGGATACTTCTTTGTAGTCCCAAAAAACCTCAGCACAGTTCTACACACAAAGTAAGGGGTCAATAAGTGTTTGTTAATGTCATGACTAAATGTGTAAATAGAGAGAGCATTACTTCCCACATTATTATTCACTGGTTGGTTAATAATCCATCAATGACCATCCAATTAGTGTACTAGGTCTCTGTAGAGCATTTGTGTCCCTTGTTATTGTAATGGTTTGTTTATTTACTCACTAAGGACTTTTAGAAGCTCCATATGTTGACTGTTGAGATCAGTAAAGTGATCAATTAGAAGTAAATTGTAATCCCTCTGGAGAGCTAGTTTGAGGAAAAAGAGTTAATATTTTGATATATATGTAAAGATAAGGTACCTCGCCCCAAGAAAGCAATTTTGTGGAACACTAGCCTGCAAATGGAATATCAGCACAGAAACAGTCTCCTAGTTTATTTAAGGTAGACACAATGATACCTCTTTTTATCCATCCTATGAGGCTCTCATTTGGTGTGTTTAATTGTATTTTTAATGTGTAATATCTCTTTAGCAACTCAGAAATGGACATGCCAAGCATTGAAAGTATAATTATATAAAAATGCACTGGTTTTGGTTTAGTTTCATAGTGATAAAAATTATGGCAATAAAAACCTAACTGTGTATTATGGAGAGAAAAATGACATTCATCCTAAACAATAGGTAATAATTGAGAGCTGTTGTCAAGCAGTACAGTGACAGAAAAATCACCTTGCTGATCTTCTTTATTTCTTTGACTAATTACCAGTTATAAAAAAATAAAAAGGAACAGTTCGGTGCTATAATCCATTTCTCTTATTAATTGGAAGAGAGACTATTTTAATCTTATTTTGGCAGTCCCTTACCTAAACTGTTAACAGTTTCTCTACTCTGTATTATTAGGTTAAGTCACCAATTGTAGTTGATGACTGGGCATCCTCTCTCAGCTCTTTCAAATTTTGCTCCCTGGGCTCTGTGCCCTAAGACCCATGGGGCTCCACTCAATACTGGTCTTAAATACATAGTTGTTTTTTTTTTTTTTTCCCCCTGAAAGCTACTAAGCACAGTTTGAATGCCAGTGCTTTCAATTAAACTTTCTGGGTTTTGTACTGGTGTTAAATAGGCCACAACTAGGGTTGGTTGCTTCCAATAAATGTAGAACTAAGAGAAACTGTAGGGTGTAGAGAGGGATGATCTTTTTAACCAATATAATGGAGATAAAAGATTGAGCAAACTGCTCTTTTTCTTGCTTGAGATAGAATAGAAACATGGTAAATGATACTGTTAAACAAGTGAAACAAGTTAAACGGTGAAAATATACACTGAAAAAGGAAAAAGAAAGAAAGAAAACTGTGCCAGTTATTGGCCATGCATATATTAAGACAGAAAAAGCAGGTGATCCAATCTTCAGGGTTGATTTCATATTCAATGAGATTACATAGTGAGGAGTCATTTAAATGATTGTCCTTCCCTTTCCTTTTATCAGTTTCTTTGTGGCCTGTGTGGAGGGCCAAGCAACTTTCTCTAATTGTCATGCATGCTCAAAGAGCAAGAGGACAGTAGCAAATCTCATGATGCCCTGCCCATATCCCCTGGTCCTCAACATCCCCTGCATGCTGATTGCCTCTCAACGTAAGCATCTATGACCCTGTTCCTGAGCACTTTCTCTGGCAACGTAAACCAGGCTCTGCCCATTCACAAGGCAGGTAAGAGGTACAGGGAAGTCACTGTCCATGGGAGCAGTCCTCAACCCTTCAGATGAAACACCTCTGAGTGAAATTGTCTGCACTCTCTGCCAGATGTCCTCAGTTGGATAGAGCTCCAGTTGCTCACAATGATAACCTGCCTGTAATGCACCTGGTATTGGCTTCCTTCCTTGTCTTCCTATCCACTCTTACTGATGTTTCCTGGAATCTGTTCCCCACCCCCAGTAAACTACTGGTACTCATATACTAGTGTTATCATCACTATGAAGATTTTAGTGTTTTTAGATTTAAAGGAGCTCTTTGGCTTTTGTAATTGTCCTTATCTTCTTTTCTCAAAGCAGTATTCACAGCCAGTTCCGATTTTTCCTGGAAGCATTTTAATATTGCTTAACATTCTCGTATTGCTTTTCTTTTCCCCTCTAAACCACAGATTGGTTTATGTCAGCATAGTCGGTCCTCTAACCCCATTCGGTCTACTCAAACTCTCCCTTCTATGGGATTAACTAAACCACTTGCTTCACTATCTGGAGGTTAAATAAAGTAGACCAGGTCATACTGATAGGATTGAAGTTTGGGTTGTTCTGACCAAAATTTCCTTCCCAGTCCACAGTACACACAACCTCTCAACAGTTTAGGGTGCCAAGTAGCCCAATGGCAACTGGTTTAGTTTGAGGTGGATAGATTCTTCTTTTCCCTCCAACAGTACAGGGAAAAAGGGAAACCAGTGTCAGGGTTCAGGTTGTTGCCTAAAACCATTGTGCTTGAGCTCCCTATGGGCCAATGAGTCAGTCCATTACTTTGTGTGGTTAATAATCTTTCTGTAGGGCTTACTCAAAGGAGGGCAACATTGCTTAAAATTGTGCCTTTATAATTTAAGGAAAGAATCTTCATATGGTTTCCTAAATCTTAGTGGTGAAAGGCATCATATCTTTCAGAAA